>NC_057719.1:44804860-44923290 GCF_004010195.1 Chiloscyllium plagiosum
CCTCTAGCTTACCAGTCCGTTTCATACTCTCCTCTTCACCAATATTGTCCCTCTCATTTGTATATACTGAAGAAAAGTACTCATTCAAGAATTCTCCTATTCCTTCCGACTCAATACACAGTCTCCCACTACTGTCCTTGATCGGACCTACCCTCGTTCTCGTCATTCTCATGTTTCTCACATACGCACAAAAGGCCTTGGGGTTATCCTTGATCCTACCCGCCAAAGATTTTTCTTCAGCTCCCTCCTGACTATCCTGTATCCCTCCAACGCTCTGTCTGAACCTTGCTTCCTCAACCTTATGTAAGCCTCCTTCTTCCTCTTCACTAGACATTCAACCTCCCTCGTCAACCAAGGTTTATGGGTGTTTGTCGGATATAAATTAACTGTTATATTTTATATATGTGGGCAGCACAGTGGCTTAGCAGTTAGCACTGCTGCCTTGCACCGCCAGGGAACTCGGTTTGATTCCAGCCTCTGGCGACTGTCTGTGTGGAGATTGCATGTTCTCCCTGTGTCTGCGTGGGTTTCCTCTGGGTGCTCTGGATCCCTCCCACTATCCAAAGATGTAGGTTAGGTGAACTGGCCATACTCAATTGCCCAGGGATGTGCAGGCTAAGTGGATTGGACATGGGAAATGCAGGGTTACAGGAATAGGGTCTGGGTGGGATGCTCTTCAGGGGGTCAATGTGGACTGGATGGGCCAAATGGTCTGCTTGCACACTGTAGGGATTCTATGATTCTATAAATGTGTTTAGACTTCAAAAGTACTTAATTGGCTGTCAGGTACTTTGGGTCATCTGTGTGCATGGGTATTATCCTTTCAATAATACCAAGGATGGTAGTTAATCTGAACTACAGGAAGGCCTCCAGTTTATTGTGGCTCACTCTTATTTATCTTTTCAGGTTCATTTACATTAATTAAAGAACCTACACCAAGAAAAGAAAATATCTTGTGTTTTTTCTCTGTGACATCCAGATATGCTCTCGCCACCGTTTAAAATTCTGCTTCTTAGTCTTTCTCCTTCTCCACATTTAAGATTCTGCTCAGAATCCATCTTTTGTTGCTCACTCCTACTCACATCTCTTCATTTGATTTTCTTCTGATTGCATTTCTGTAAGATGCTTTAGGCAGTTCATTCGACAAGAAATGCAAGTTGCTGTTGTTTTGTCTTCATGCCTAGCAATTGAGACCATGCTGAAATGCTGGGAGTTTGAAGAAGATGTAAATGTTTCACAGCTAAAGAGCCACCTTCCATCCCAGCTTGTCCTTGGGTAAACTGACAGTTATGTCAGCTTGCATTAGGGGAATAATTTTTCTGAATGGGCATGATGGGCAGAATCCTCCAAGCCAAACCAGAGCTTTTATAAGGGTAACTGGGCGAACCTAATTAGCTGGGAGATAAAATTTCAGTTTCCCAATGATGGGTTAAAGCTTTGGTATTAGTTTCTCGTAACCTCTCAGACAGATTGGCTTTTCAGGCCTCAATGGTTGGGAACGTATTTTGCATTTCTTAGCATAGCTATGAATATTCATTGACACCCAGACAATGAAATTACACTCATAGGTACAATCTTATCAGCCAAACATGAGAAACAAAAGTTTCACAAACCCAATGCTATATAAGGCATTCACCTGGCATGAATACATATGAAAATATGAACATAAAAGCAGGAGTAGGCCAGTTGAGGCTTCACTGCCATTCAATACAATCAGGGCTGATCACCCGCTTCATTGTCTTTCTCCCACACTATCTCCATATCCCTTTATTTCCATTGGTATTTAGAAATTTGTCAATCTTTTCTTTAAACATATCCAATGTATGAACTTCCTCAATTGTCCAATTTCTAAGATTCACAACATTCTAAGTAAATAAATTCTCCTCATCTTAGTCTTGAGTGGCTTTCCCCTTATTCTAGAGTTGTGCCCCCAGTTCTACATCGCCTAACCAGGTGAAACATCTTATCATTCACATATCAATCACTGATATATACTGTATTGTGAACAGCTGGGGTCCAAGTACTGATTCTTGTAGTCCCTGCCAAAGTGAGAATTTATTCCTACTCATAATTTTCTATCTGTTAGCTTAACCATTATCTAATCAAAACTTATTTCAACAATGCTAGCGATCCTGTGCAGACTTCTTTCTCTAAGTCTGGTTTCTAGGCTCATTCATAACCAAGCCATTTTTTGTTGTGTAGTTTAAGGGGAAAATCCACTCCATGTTAACAGCTCACAATTTATTTTGTTCATTTGGGGGACTTCTGTGTGTCACTGGCTGGCCAGCATTGATAGCCCATCCTTATTGCCATTGATAAGGTGGTGGTGAGCTGCCTTCTTGAATCGCTGCAATGCTTCTGTTGTGGGTTGACCCGCAATGCTGGTGGGGAGGGAATTCCAAGATTTTGACCCAATGACCGTGAAGGAACAGCGGTATATTTCCAAGTCAGGATGGTGAATGGCTTAGAGGGGAACTTGCAGGTCTTGCATATCTAGTCTTGCTTGTTACAGTTAAGCACTTGCAGTGAAGGCTGACTGGGCCCATTAGCTTGCCCAAGTGAACCAGC
The DNA here is from genome assembly GCF_004010195.1 of Chiloscyllium plagiosum. Taxonomy (NCBI): domain Eukaryota; kingdom Metazoa; phylum Chordata; class Chondrichthyes; order Orectolobiformes; family Hemiscylliidae; genus Chiloscyllium; species Chiloscyllium plagiosum. The sequence goes on from NC_057719.1 coordinate 44,807,429, forward strand.
CACATGGTTTGACACCAGCAAATCTGACTGGGCCAAACAAGAAACTGAAAAGGAGTCTGAAATGAAAAGGGGCAGTGTTGAAAGCCTTCACAGAAAGATGAGCTCGGCGAAAAGGAATGGAAGGAAATGGAACTTAAAAGGTATGGATTCTGGGGAATGCATGGAACAACCTGGATTGTAGACGGAATAATCACAATGATGGGTCAATTGGGAGAAAAAAGAGTGGGAGCTGCATATTCAGGCTGGGGAATCTGTGTGATACTTGTGTGCTGGGGAGTGAATAATGAGTAGGTGAACTGAACAAAGGGGTAGTGTAAGTTTAAAGGTTATCAGAGGGACCTGGTTGTGAGTGGGATTGGGGAAAGCAAGAATTTGAAGGGAAACAGGAAAAGAATGGATATCCACAGGGGAGATTGAAGAGGAACAGAGGAGATGTCAGTGGGAAGAAGCCAGTCCATAATTATGAGGTGATGGTATATTTCAGAAGAGAGTAATGGTGAATGATTCAAAGGAAAAATTTACAACCACTGTCTTTCTCTAAATTGGTTTTCAAAATAAGGCCTCTCAAGGAATGCACAATGAAATGTGAAGGTCCCAGATCTGTTTGCACACATTCATGCTGAAGAACTTGAAAAAGAACCTGAAAAATACCAATGCATGATCACTCGGTTAAGGGTTTTGCGCTGCAAGGGAGCACTCACAGCAAAATAAGTGTAAATAATCTCTTACTACTCCATATTCCAACATCGTAGCCTTGTCTTATAGTTCATTAACCATTGAGAAAGACACCAAAGGATGGCCAGCAATGCTAATAGTGTGAGGTGGAGCTTGTTATCTATGCAGCCATGCAGGAGCATTCACAGGCCTGTTTATCTAAAAAGTAAGGACATGGAGATAAAAATGTTATGTAGGTTATAGATTTCAAGGTTGAAGGGCTGTATTGCAGGGATAATAATATGCATCGAGAGTTAGATTGGGTTAACTGCCACTTGCATAAAATGTAACATAAAGATCAAGGCTACAAATATACACATGACTGCACTAGGAAGAGAAAGCCCATCAATGATCTTGGAAGATGCACTTCAGCACGTTCAGATAGCTGTAGGGTAGGCTTTCATCCAAGTCATGGGCAGCCTGATATGGGTCTCAAGGGTAGATTGACTGTGTCAGGATCTCAAATGGAAAACAAACATCTCCTTCATGATATTATTCACAGATCAGTACTTCCATGTTTCACCAACATAAGCCAGCAGCTATATTAGCCTTACTATGGTTAAAAAGAATAAGGATGAAGAGAGAGGGATGAAGGATAAACACAGAACCAGGGATAAGAGACTCAAGAGACTGCAGCTGTAACCAGGATCTTCAGTGTCGAAAAGCAGAGTACTGATAGCGGGTGTGCCTAAGGTATTGCAGATGATCAAACGGTAGTGTCAGACACATTTTCACATGACTAGAGAAGCTTTCGCCTATATCCTGCCATTGGATATGTAGTTGCAAAGCTTGGGAGGCAGCACCGTGCCTGTGGTGCTGAAGATTACAGAACATTTACCTTACTACCCACTGACTCCTTTCAAACCACAACTGAGGACATGTGTGGCATCTCTCAATCAGCAGCCCAAAATGTATTCTTGAGTTCACAAATTCTCTTTACAAGTCAGCAATGTAGTTTGGCCAGATCATCACAGGTTAAGGCATCCTTGCTGCCTGAACCATCAGATTTACAGTCATCGTTGAGTTCCTTCAAGTTCAAAGGGCTATTGACTGCAAAATGTAGTGCTCAGAATTTTTCGGCAGCAACCAGTTAGAATCATAAACAGGAAGGGATTGCAGTCCCTCAATGTCCAGATCATTTGTAACCAAGAGCAGCAATTCCTGCAGATGTGCACCTGCTGTCCAGGGAGCTGTCATGAATCTTACATTCTGCGCAACTCCCAGGTTTCTCGAATGTTTGCTCCCCATATCATCTCCCCAGCTGGTCTATGAGTGATAAGGGATGCTCTCGAAAACACGGTTAATTATCCTATTGTACAACCTTCAGACTAATGCCAAACTGTGCTACAATGCTGCCCATGCATCCACTAGGGCTATCATTAGACAGAGGTAAAAACAATGACTGCAGATGCTGGAAACCAGATTTTGGATGAAGGGCTTTTGCCCAAAATGTCGATTTCGAAGCTCTTTGGATGCTGCCTGAACTGCTGTGCTCTTCCAGCACCACTAATCCAGAATCCTATCATTAGACAGACAATTGATATTCTGAAGATTGCCTGGACTATTCAGGCAGAGAACTCCAGTACTTTCTGGACAGGGTTAGTGATTGTACAGAGTGCAGAAAATAATTCAGCTCAATGATGATCTGAGAACTTAGAAGAGAGACAGATGAATCAGTCACTTGTCCCCTCAGACATGGAGATCTGACTGAGATGCTGAGGGTGAGAAAACTGAAGATGACGATGCTGAGAATGCCAATGGAGTAGACGGACTGTGCCTGGATTTGAGGGTGAATAGCTTTGCATTTTCATTTATGGACCCTGAGAACAATGTGCCAATTATAGTGGAGAGGTGGTCCTGCCCTCAAGGGAATGTATGGTTTATAACTTTAAGACTTTAACTTACTTTGATTAGCATGAATTGAAAAATAATTTCTTCCCTTTACACCAATAACTCCTGTTCAGTTTTGTGGCCAGAGGGTCAGTACAGCATTATGCAGGATTGCAAGGAAACTGATCTTCTCTGTCTGAGATTTTCACTTGTAAGGGGTATTCATTAATGCTAAGAAATGAGGTGCTAAACTATGCTGACTGATTCTCGAAACCCTGCCGTCTAGCTTAAAGTCTCGCTACCTGAGGTTATGTTTCTCCAAGAGGATAACAGTGAATGAAAGCCTCAGTGCTCATCACACTGCTGCACATGATGTGCATGTGAGTATATGGTGATCAGCATCCTCAAAATGGTTTACAAGGAAAATATAACAGTCCGATGCCTTAACAGATTGAAAGAGGCTCAGCACTTTTGTACAAGATGCTGTATTTATTTCAAATGAAATGTTGTCCAGAAGGTTGACACCCAAAGCGTCTTTAATGTTCTTTATTCTTTTTTCTCCTACCTTTGGTGTCTTAGTGTCACCTTGGTAGCGGCATCTGAGCTTGAAGAAGCCTGCTGACTGCTTTATTACCTTATTTCAGAGAGCTTTGACAGGCATCCTCTGGTAATCCGGGATCTTCAGGGATCCAGCCTGTTGGTGACCTCCTGCACAGGTACAGGCGCAACCTCCCCAGCCAAACCAGTTGGAGTATTTCCATCCTCTGTTTGAGTAGATGCAAATCAACAAAGCATCATGTTATGTGTGTGCCTGTTCATCCTGAAGGCATGTTTTATTGTATCCTTTTCCCATGTACACTCGTGAAAAGCTATCAGATATGCCTAGTCTCCCAGTTGTGATGTAAGCTGATGATGTGTGAGCTGCTGAGTGTTGTAGCTCCTTTTATGTTTTAGGTGTGAACCCTGGCAGAATCAGTATTACTGCACTGCAAGAAGTGCTACATTGGTAGCTGCAATGAATTGACAGACACTGGTTACACAGGGAATATGATGGAGATGCCTGGCATCCAATATTATCTATGACATTCCTATGTTGATACCTTTACAATCTAACTCATACGATATGAATCATTGACTATACAATGGTACCGACCCTGGCAGGGTGCAGCAGGTCATTGATCCATTTATTGCCCTGGAGCTAAGTTCTCTTGAGTTCCACACAGGCACTGACATCTGCAACTCTGTCCATTTATCTTCATGAGTCAGGATGGGCTTCTGTTGTCATTCACAGAATAAAGTTTTTCCCTTTCTTTCCTGGTCAGCGTTGCAGTACCACAAGGTACATGGTGAAAGCATGGTGGTGTTTTTTGCTGAGTCGCTGAGTTCTCTAGGGCTTGAAGTGATGAGCTGAGGCCAATTACTAGTCCTGTGTTGCAGTGAATGAATTGCTGTCTAGGTGTCATTTCAATGTGGCACCTGCCTACTGTAGTCCAGAAGGTCCTAGCACTGGTGGGTAGGAGGCTACAGAAATTCCTGCCTGTAAAATTTGGCATCTTATCCATGCATAAGAATGCATTGAACTGACAAGTATGCAATTGTCTGAGTAAACCTGCCTCCCTCCTGAGCATGGTACCTCCCATTTTTAGATCCACTTCCACACAAGGTTCTGTCTTAGATGAGAGCTTCAGATTAAAGTTGCAGAGTTAAATTATGCTCTGGAGCAGTATGAGTGTGCATGAAACCTGGGGCTATTTGGTGAGGAATCAGTTAGAAGCCTCCATCATGATGTGCTGAAAATGTGTTGCTGGAAAAGCGCAGCAGGTCAGGCAGCATCCAAGGAGCAGGAGACTCGACGTTTCAGGCATGAGCCCTTCTTCAGGAATGAGGAAAGTGTGCCAAGTAGGTTAAGAGACCTTTTATCTTAACTTGCTTGGCACACTTTCCTCATTCCTGAAGAAGGGCTCATGCCTGAAACGTCGATTCTCCTGCTCCTTGGATGCTGCCTGACCTGCTGCGCTTTTCCAGCAACACATTTTCAGCTCTGATCTCCAGCATCTGCAGTCCTCACTTTCTCCATCATGATGTGAAATGGTAACAAGGAAGCATTTTGTGGCCTGCACACTTTGCCTGTCTATTTGATTTAGGGTAATGCTGGCTCTCTTTAACTTTGCGGATCTTCTAAATCCCATTGTCACCCACTTCTTGCCAATAGCCTGGCCATCTCGTTTGTGCCTGAAATAATAAAGACACACCTTTTGTTGTTTTAGCTTCCACTAGTACCTCCACAACTCTATTTGCAAATTGAAGTTGCATCATCCTTTTCACGGCATCATTGAAGTGACTCCTTTAAACAGGACCTTCCACTTTTAAACGATGCTGTCAACTTCCAGAGGTGCAATATGTGTGATCCCCTCCTCAGGGTCTTATTGCTTTTTAAACCGCTTATTGAAAATGTCCCTGAAGCGTGTATGAAATTCAAGAAAGGAGGATGGGAGGGATGGGGGTGTGGTTTTGAAGCTAACTACAGATCCAGAACCTTTACTGACTGACGGTTGAAGATTCTTTAGATATCTGCAGGGGAATATTTCATTGTCTAGAAACGACGAGGAGCAAGCAGGCATATGCAAAGAAATAGGTGTTGCAAAACAACTTTTGGGGAGGAAAGTCCAAGTTAAAGGTCACGTAATTGTTGTAAAACACACTGGATTCCGCTCTCCGTTCATGACACTGCGAAGGCAAGCTCATTCTAAGTTCTTTGTACGTGTTTATATGAACACAGAAGTTGCTGCTCTGCCAGTGAAACTGGGCAGTAAATCGACAAAAAAATCTGAAAGCAAACCAAGGCTACTTAATGAAATATACCTGGGCGGGAGACAGAGCGGGTCATAATTTATTGCCACATTAGAAAAGTAGTAAAGTAGGTTTCCCCACTTTTGTTGCCAAATTCTAACCTTGGCGTTCGCCACAAAAATAGGAAAATGATTTATACCCCCCCCCCCCTCCATGGCAGCTCCAACACGCCTTTCAGATCGTGTGATCATCCTTTGGAGGAGTGTTCATATTACAGCCTTAGGGTGTAACATATACAAGTCTGTCTTTGTAACATGTTAGCAGATGGAGCTATTAAAGTTCAGCATAATGATTCGACGGAAATAGCCTTCATCTGATTTCTAAAGCTCGGGTGGAAATAAAACTTATTTAAGCCAAATCATTTTTCTAAAAAAAAGGAATGTTTCTAATTCGGTACAACCAAGAACAAAAGGCAATAAATCAGGAACCCTGCCCCCACCCGATTTGGTTGTGGAAAATATTCCGAGCTGGTCTGTGAGAGTATGTTAGTGTGAGATTGGTTTCAGAAGGCTGACAGTAAAGGTGCAGAGATGGCCGGCCCGGAATGAAATCCTTTCTCATGTACTGTACACATGAAAGCTCTGGCACACGAAGCCAGACAGGAGATGGCATGTTAGGGAGTGGAACATACCAACAGTACAACCAACAGAGGGGAACACATCAGCAGGAGCTTGGAAAATGCACCAATGAGTTCACCCGGCACAAATGTATGCGGGACTCCGAGCAGGGGAAAGGAGGAGAAACCACACGATATGACTAGTCTTCGTGTCTTTCCTGAAAGTGTTTGAAAACACACGTGAGCAGCAGCTTCCCCCCGGTTCTGTCCAACATATGTCTAAACACACCCGTAGACCGCATGTGTTCTGTTCCTACTGGACTATCAAAGATGTGGCTGTGAAGTTTGCAGCAGCTCCTGTAACTGTTCCTTTCCTGAATTCAGTGACCGAATACCGAAAGTGCTGAGGAGGTGAGCTCCAATAATCAGTTCTTTTCCTGGCATCCAGCGGCGAGTACTTTTACTGAGGGGGAGTGAGCGCTTGTTTTACTTTGACTCTTCGCTTTCTGTTTTACTGTGGGCTTCATGGAGCTACTTTAATGTTACAGGGTGGTTAAAAGAAATCTTTGGGATATTGCTTATACAGTTGTAATCAGGCGGGGCGGGGCGGGGGAGAAGAGAAAGTTATTTAGTGGAGATGCTGCTCTTTTAAAAGTATTAGTGTTGCCTGCGAAACTTTACTGTTAGTGCATTCATTATCGGAATATTTATTGAATATATGTTACTCTTGATTGAGGAGGAGTTCTATATATTATTTCACAAACCGTACAACCTTAAAGAATCTGAGGGACAAATGTTCCCTTTGGCTCCTGATTAGAAACCTTGTCCTCCTTGTGGGTTCTGCTGTACCTCGTCAATTCCAACCAGCCCCTAGAGGGTACAGTTGTATCATCCGACAGTATTTTTAGATTCACAGTCACCAAATACATTTACTATGATCTTTATTTTCTATAACATTACTTTGCACTTTGATTCCGATCTATCTTCCAACGACATTTAAGAGTCTGTTAGGCTAGCTTCCTTCAATGCCGCAGGATACAATTTATGCGATTAGTCACTTCTGCTAAGGGACTACATGTGGCTTAATTTTTAAAGAATGCTAGTCATTTCCTTTCTGAGATTTCTGGGAATTAATTTTTTTCCCCTTCTACCGATGAAAACAGCAGTTGCTGCTTGGGACATTTTCTGGGCTGCAAGCTGTCTGTAAACCTTTGTATTTTAAATATCGTGTGTTCATTGCAGGGCTTTTAAATAACAACTGTTTGAAGTATTCATCTGTTCGTTTCAGCCAGTTATTAGAACGAGGAACCAGGTTTTTTGGGAAGGGGAGAAAATGTAACGAAGCTGAGTGTCAGACTACAACCATCCAACCTACCTTTAATTGTATTGAAATTCAGTGTTTAAATTGCTATGCTTGATTCTATTGGAGCCCGTGAGAAGTAAAATCCTATAAGATTCATTGTCAAATCTTCAAGTATCCAATAGAACCATACACAGTTTTGAATAGACGGTCCCACTGAACCTTTGATAAGGCTGGTGCATGTGTAGGTATGTTGTAATCACTAATTAATTTAATGTGACTTTTTAATGACTTGATTCCTGCAACAAGAGAAAAGCTTAGAGGCCTTTGCTTGCTGCAGAGCTTTTGACTTGCCCATTTAGACACTACAGGAAGCCAACCTTTTTTTCCCAGTGTTCATGGATGTGTACAGAAGGGCACAGGAAATCTCTTTTCTCTTTATCTGCTGCATTGTAACAGTCAATTAAAGCTGACTTTAATTCTACCTAGTAATGCCTCTAGGGTGGTACTGCTGTTTTTAGAAAATAGTATGTTAATGCCACATATAGACTAAAGAGGAAGGTTAAGCTTTCCCTGAGAGTGACATTCTTTTTCAATCGAAATGCCTTAGCTTCTTGTAATGGGAGTTTATTTTGATCATGTGTCACAGATCTGAAGAAGTTGTACTGACTATCTTTTGAGATACATTATTTTAAACAATGGAGACTGTCAGTTACTGATGGACACAGTGTAGCAAAGTCTTATTGCTGGTATTTCTTATAGTATATGGTAAAGATAAAGTTCAATGAATTAAAAACACATTGATCAAGAATGTGAGTGGATTGAAAGTAGGGGCCTCAACTGATGGCTGCTTCACATGTGGTACTGCCTTGCTATGGTCATATGCATCAGGATTGTGTTGATAACTTAGTTTGCTTTTGTTCATGTTTTTAAACACTATTCGGATGATTAGGATGTTCTTTCTTTCATGATCATGTATCTAGAAGCCACAACTCTGATATTATGTGCAGCTATTATTTTAGTGCTAGTGGTTCTCATGTGAAATACGTAAATGTAGATATAGTTGAACACTTTTAGCTTGCTTGGCGAGTTGTAACATGACTTTTGTAGAACAAACCATGAATGCCTGGAGCACTGCAGTTGCTTTTAGTTCTATCATGTTTAATTGTTTTCAAACCTTTTTAAATATTTTCTAAAAATCTCTAAATGAAAGCGGTATTTATGACTGTAGAATTTCTCTTCATAGTGAAGTGACACGTCACTGGGGGAGATGGGGAATTGTAAGAAATTTAGAAGCAGTGTGTTGAATTTTTCAAAGTAAGCAGTTACTAGGGACCTTGATTTTTTTTATTATTAATTTTAGAATTGTTAAAAGCCATTGTGTTCTGAGTCGACTGCACCAGCTTTCATGCTTATATGCTGCTGATTCCTTTACCAAATAATAATCACTTGACAGTTCTTTAGAATTATTTTAATGTATTTCTAGATTGATGTGTGAATATTTCCTGTATAATCAGATTCTGAACCAGATATATTGTTTTAATGTTAGCTGAAGCTCTTAACATTGGAATCCACTTGATTTCTAATCAATCAACAATAGATATTGTTTGGACCAAATGGATGCATTACTCTCTCCTACAGGTAGTACAACATAATTAAATTATTCACTGGAAAATTATGGAAATGTGTCAGGGAACTGTTTATAAAGTTTTGGAAAATTCCTGTTTGATTGTTTGGAGGGCACAGGTCATCTTTATTAGTTCAAATCTTATGCCTTGCTCCTTACACAACTTGTAATTATAGACATGACATGGACAGATGATGAAGGAGCGGCGCTCCAAAAGCTAGTGTGCTTCCAATTAAACCTGTTGGACTATAACCTGGTGTTGTGTGATTTTTAACTTTGTAATTATAGAGCACCTCTTATGTAGTAAATTATCGTAAGATGCTTGATGAGAGTGCATTCGAATTAAAATTTAACATTAATATCACATGATTTCAAGACAGATGACCAAAAGCTTCAGTAATGAGACATGTTTTAAGGAGAGTTGCAAAGTGTGGTGCTGGAAAAGCACAGCAGGTCAGGCAACATCCGAGGAGCAGGAGAGTTGACATTTCAGGAATAAGCCTTTATCATTCTTGATGCTGCCTGACCTGTTGTGCTTTTCCAGCACCACACTTTATGACTCTGATGTCCAACATCTGCAGTCCTCACTTCCCCCTATGTTCTAGAGAGAACCTGCCAGGATGACAGATCGACTAAGAAGTGCCAAGAGGGAATTCCACAAATTAAGATCTGGACAACTGAGGACTCTCAATGATGAATTGAATAAAATTAGGAATGTGCAAGAGGATAGAAATTGGAGGAGTGAAGATTTCTTGGCAAGTTGTGTTTCTGGAAGTAATTATAGAGATTGGGAAGAACCATGGGTAGATCTGAAATCTAGGACCAAATAAATTTAAGATTGAGTTATTTCTGAAGAGGGAGCCACTGTATGACAGTGACCAAAGGAGTGATAATTCAAAACAAATATTACTTGGGCAAATTTGTTTATGTAGAGGTGTTGTTGTGGTCCCAGCATTGCATATACATTTTTCAAATGTGTGTCTTACAAGGTGAAGTTGTCAGTAGTCAATTCTAGGAAAGAGGGGTTATAGTTAAGAAGTTGGGGTTATTCTCCTTGGAATAAAGGTGATCTTGTAGTTGAGATTCTGTAGTGTTAAATCAAGATTATGACAAGGTAGACAAAGAAAAACTATCTTGGCACCTAATGGTACAAGGATGAAGGGACTCGGGTTTCAGGTTTTGGCAGTGAGCTCACATGAACTCGATAGGATGAATGACATTCCTCAGTGCAGTCATGACTCTATGAAAGACTACTTCTGGCTTTTCTATTGTTCATTTTTTTTTAAACTATGGGAACACAAAATCCCATAAGAATTGGCTTTTTGATGCTTTAGCAAAAGAAAAACTGCAGATGCTGGAATCCAGAGTAGGTCAGCAGGAGGCTAGAAGAGCACAGCAAGCCAGGCACAATTGAAAGGTGGAGAAATCCAACATTTTGGGTATAACCTTTCTCCAGGAATGGGGGTGCGGATAGGGGGAGTTGCAGATAAAAGTGGGGTGTGTGATAGGCAAAGTAAGTCCCTGAGAAGGTGAGGATGTTATAAGCAGGGGCCCATCCTGTTTAAAAGGTTGACATTGCTAGTGGGTGCAAAAGATTTACTTAAAATTTATGGATTTTAGAATTAGTAGTTCTGTTTGCATATTAGGATCATCTTTTATGGTTTTGATAGTTTTTGCGTAGCCAGTTGTTAGCAGACTGAGTCTCTGTAGCATTCCTCAAGTACTGCTTTTGCCCGAAACGTTGCTTTCGAAGCTCCTTGGATGCTGCCTGAACTGCTGTGCTCTTCCAGCACCACTAATCCAGAATCTGGTTTACAGCATCTGCAGTCATTGTTTTTACCTCTGCAGTCACATAGTATATGCTTTGTATACAGGTAGTACAAGGACTTGGATTTCTCTGCTAATCCTTCTGCCTTCACTATTTTATGTTTGGTTATTTTTAATGCTTTGGGATGTTTTATTCAATTAGTGGTGCTATGCAAGCCGTTTGTATTGATACTAATGAGTGTTTAGAACACAACAAAAAATAGAAACTGAGTAGATTGGTAGAAGAAAGTGTGTATGCACATATGTAGAAAGCAAATAAAAGAGACCAGAATAGACATATTCATGAAAGAAAGAACTGAGTGAATAAAGACAATGACAAATCTTCAATGGCGATACAGTCAACACGTATGGAGAGTGTGACCAAGTGGTGCAAGTGAAAAGAATAGCAAACAGATTAACTAAAACCTGGAGAATCAGGGAAGCAGCTATGAGAAGGGTAGGAAGAACAGTATTTGTTTTTATTGAGTTCTTTCATACTAACTCACATGCATAAAGTGTACAATTTATTAACTTAGTGCAGCAGTTTGTTAGAAATGAATGAGAGCAAGCATATCCTAATGAGAGTAATCTCTTGCTAAAATCTATGGTTCTTTGTTGAGACTGAACTAATCTCATCAGGATCTTGCTGTGCTGGTAAATCTGCTACTTAATGGATCTTTTTGTTAACATTGATTTTAATAGCCAAATTACAAAATGAAAGCATATAATCAAGTCAATTCACAACTTTCTCGAAGACTATCAACATTTGGTTGAGGAAGATAAAGACAAAGTTTTGACAATCATAGTAAATATAGTGCTTGTTCCTTTATATGTATGAGAATACTAACTTGACAACATCCAACAGTAGCTTAATGTTGAAGTGATAAATTATTTCAGATTCAAAATGTCCATTCAGTCAACTGCTTGTATAGACTTACATACTCAAACACTCAATCTATCAGGTACTATTTAAATTGTTAAAAGCAGTAGGTGCTAGGCCATTTGAAAAGGTAGTAAAAAGTGAATATTATGAATGTGAAATTTAAATCACCAAGTCTAGAATAGCAAAGGCAGACAGGTTTATTACCGAGAAAGCACTAAGGGAACCAATATATTTTGTCTTTCTGACAGCTTTTGTATCATATTTATTCAAAACGGCTTTTAATTTTTAGGCTAAACTCCTTTTAAAATTCATTTTTAATATATTTTATACATTTCAAACTAGTATGATATGATTTGAATCCATGTACTTTGGATTTTTCATTGAGATCTATAAATTGATTGGATGATATCTCCAATACAGTCTATTGAAGTCCTCAAAGATTGTGATGGATTGCTTAATATTACACAACTTGGCCTTACAAAACCAGAAATCATTTTTTTCGGTTACCACAAAAGACAGTGAAACATGTGTATCAGCAAGTAGATTACTAGAAAGGTACTTGTCTTGGGTAAGAGCGAGACTGTCTCACTGCACTTTTGGTGTTCTAACTGAACTGAGCTTCTGACCCCAAGTGCTTTACATCACAAAGATTGTCATCTTGTGCCTCTAAGATTGCCCTACCTGCTCATTTTGGTACCTGTGCTTCAATGCATCTGCTACTCATACACTCACTGCTGCCTTCGCCACCTCTGGATTACTTCAATGTTTTCCTAGCCAGTTTGTCCTTCCACATCCTCCATAAACTTCACATTATTCAAAATGATGCTTCTTATATCCCACTTTGCACCGTGCCCTACCTGGTCTTGCTGATCTTTTTTTTTCCAACTCTGACTTGTACTTTAAGGTTGGCAACCTGCACCTTGTGGAGTGCCACAAAGACCAGTGCTGTTTTCACCATTATTTATAATGTATGTCAATGATTTGGATGAAGGAATTGAATGCATTATCAGGAGGTTTACAGATGACAGGAAAATAGGTGGGAAGGCAAGTCATGAGGATGCTACAAAGTGTCTGCAATGTGCGGCAAAATGTGACACTGTGCACTTCGGCAGGATGAATGGAAGAACTGAATACTAATCAAATGGGAAAAGACTGCAGAAAGCAGTAACACCGCGGGATTTGTATGCCCTTGCAGCATCTAAGTTCACCAGGGAAGGCAAGTGGATGTTGACCTTTATATCAAAGGGAATGGAATATAATAATAATGAGGTTTTGGCTCATTTACCTGAACAAAGATATTGGAGACAGTTCAGAGAAGTTTCACTAGGCTGGTTTGGAGGGTCTGACTTGAGGAGAAGTTGAGTAGGTTGGCTTGTGCTCATTGGAGTTTTGAAGAATGAATGGAGATCTTATTGAACCAAGAAGGTGGAGTTGAGGATTATCAGATTAGCTATGATCTCATTGAATGGCAGAACAAACTCGATGGGCTGAATGGCCTACTTCTACTCCAAAATCTTATGGTATCTAAGGAGTGAAATTCTTCTATTTTTGCATTGGCCTCTGGGTAAAGCTTTAGTGGCTCCTCCCTTCAGGCCTGAATTAAAATGAAGTGGGACTCCATGACCTACACATGGAAGGAGGAATGCTGCTGGCTTTGGAGCAGCTGTCCTCAGTTCTTACTAAAGGCTGAACACTCGGTGTCTGGGATATATCAGGACAGATAACTAACTCTTGTGCATTTCCATCACTTAATCTGAATTTTGAAAAGGTATTTGAAAAGGTGCCCACATCAAGGATTACTACTCAAAATAAGAGCTCTTGATGTCAAAATAACCTATTTACATGGATAGAGGATTGGTGGCCAAAAAGCAAAAGAATGCGGATAAATGGATCATGTTCAGGTTGGCCAACCAACCAATGAAGTGCCACTGGGATCAGTGCTGGAGCTGCAACTATTTACCAGTCATATCAATGACTTGCATGAAGGGACGAATCATATGGTATTTAAATTTCATGATGACACCAAGGTAGGCATGAAAGTAGGTTGTCAAGAGCAGATAAAGGTCTGTAAAGTGGTTGAGAGCTGTTAAGTGAGTGGACAAAAATCTAGCAGATCCACTTTGGGAGGAAGAATAAAAAATAAGCTATTTAACTGGAGATTGATCACAACTTTACAGTACAGTGGGATCTGGGTCTCCTTGTACATGAATCACACAAGGTTAGTATGCAGGCAAAGCAAGTGATTTGGAAGAGGAATGGATTGTTGAATTTATAGAAATGGGAATCGAGTACAAAAGTAGGAAAACGTTGCTATAGCTGTGGAAGGCCTTAGTGAGCCTGCATCAGGAAAACTGTGTACAGTTTTTTCTCCTTCCTTCAAAGTTAGAATTGAACTAAAAGCAGTTGAAAGATTCCTGAAACAGATTACTGGATTGCTGTGTGAGGAAAGGTTGGGCCCTTATCCATTGGCGTTTAGAAGAATGAGAGGTGATCTTTTTGAAACATGTAAGATCTTGTGTGGACTTGATGGGTGGATGCAGAGAAGATATTTCCCCCTTGTCTGGAACTGGAGGCAGATTCATGATCAAGGATGTCTACGGTTGCGGGGGTAGACAGGAAAGTGATGTTGAAGCCACAATTCAATCAGCCATGATGTTATCAAAAGGTAGAACAGGTTCAAAGGCCAAATGGCATATTCCTGAAATTTTTGTGTTCATCTAATTAATGCCAGGTTAGTCAGATTGAAATGACTTGAGTGACTGGTGTATTTCAAATTTTATTAAAGTGAGCCTTTTTGGAAGCATTATGTACTGTTCTTACTCTCTCTGCCATTGGTGATATGATCAAAGACTACATCAATTAGTGTTATGATGCAAGTGGTGGGCATCTTAATATTGACTGGCCTGATGCTCTCTTGCCACAACTGCTGACCCTTTCGGTGTGCGTCAACCCTCGCAAACTACTGTTCCCTATGTTGGTTTCATGAGCACATTATAGGATAGCTTGCTATCTTGCAGAGTTCACAGATTTAATTCAGGTCTTCAACATATTAACAGGAAAAGACAGGGTAGATAGAGAGAAGCTACTTCCACTGGTTGAAGATTGTAGAACCAATGGACATGGTCGAAAAATTAGGGCCAGGCCATTTAGGAGAGATGTCAGAAAGCACTTTACCTGCAAAGCGTAGTAGACGTCTGAAACTCTTTTCCTCAAAAGTGATAGTTTCAAATTCAGTTGTTAAATTTAAATCTGAAATAGACAAATGTTTTATTAATCAAGGGATGTGGACCCAAAGTGTATGGAGTTAGGCCACAGATCAGCATGATATTATGGAATGGTAGGGCAGGCTTGAGGGACTGAATGGCCTACTCTTGTTCCTATTTTACTCTGAAGTTCTCACACAGCGAAGATATTTAGCAGCTACCAAAACAACTTAAGGCTTCTGCTTTCGAAGTTGCTGCAGGTCTGTAAAACTTACAGCATCAGAACAATTCATAAACTGAATGGCAAGCTCCCAGTAATTGATGTTCCTAACCTTGTGGACTCACTGGGAATGTTGGAATTAAGCTGAGCCCTGGAAATTAAACCAGGGTTGGTTCATATCTTGTTGGGCAGGATTGACTTGCACCCTGCCATAATTCCACTCTGGCTTTGACCCAAGTGGCAAATTCAGATTGTGGATTGATTGATGTCAGTACAATAATAAGAATACAGTTTTTAGTTGAGTTCTAAATTTAATGGTAACCCAAAATTTAAAGCTTGCAAGATTCTATGGATGAGTCCTGGATTAAACTGCAATCCTGTGGTAATTCTGTGACATCTATTACTTTGGCATGTTTCAATAAAACACCATTTTTTTTTCCCCCGGTTTTCAATGCTGCTGACAGAATTTCCCGTCCATTTTTTAGGTCAGTAGGCTGCAGATGGAAAGTTCTTGCCCTAGGTCTGCTGCACGGTGGCTCAGTGGTTAGCAATGCTGCCTCCCAGTGCCAGGGACCGGTTCGATTCCATCCTTGGCCAACTGTCTGTGTGGAGTTTGTGCACACCTCCTCCGGGTGCTCCAGTTTCCTGCCACAGTCCAAAGATGTGCAGGTTAGGTGGATTGGCCATGCCAAATTGGCTGTAGTATCCAGGGGTGAGAGTCGAGTGTGTGGTGCTGGTAAAGCACAGCAGGTCAGGCAGCATCCAAGGAGCAAGAGAATCAATGTTTCGGGCAAGAACCTTTCATCAGGAAATGATGGATTAAAATGCACCCTTTTCCTGATGAAGGGCTCTTGTCTGAAACGTTGATTCTCCTGCTTCTTGGATGCTGCCTGATCTGCCCTGCTTTTCCAGCAGCACGCTCTTGACTCTGATCTCCAGCATTTCAGTGCTCACTTTCTCCTAGTATCCAGAAGTATGCAGGCTGAGTAGATTAACAGGGTTACAGGGGTAAGCCGAGGTGGGATGCACTTTGGAGGGTCAATGTGGACTCAATGGGTTGAATAGCCTGCTTCCACACTGGAGTGATTCTATGAACATCAGGTGATCCAGCCAGAATCTGGACTCAGAATTAACAATTTGCCAAGGGAATCAGCATCCTGGGTGGACCGAGAGTGTGGCAGCAGAACAGGTCATTTTTGTGGAATCCAGTGAACTGCTCGTGCCTCACTTGAGCCCACGCTCCCAAAACAAACACAGTACTTAACTATTTGACTGCACTTTGATAGGATTATTATACAGTAGAGCCAAAAAGTGTGGTGCTGGAAAAGCATAGCCAGCCAGGCAACATCCAAGGAGCAGGAGAGTCGACGTTTGGAGCATAAGCCCTTCATCAGGAATGAGGTGGTGGCCCAAGGGAGCTGAGAGTGGTGGGACTGTGGGCACGGTTGCTGGGGATGCGATATGTAGATGGAGGTGGGGGTTGATGGTGATAAGTGGGAAAGAAGGTGGACAGGTTGGACAGTTCAAGAAGGCAGTGTCGAGTTGGCTCTGGGATAAGTAGGGAGAGGAGAAATGAAGAAACTGGTGAAATCTACAAGGCGGAAGATGAGGTGTTCTTCCTCTAGGCGTTGGGTGGCTAGAGTTTGGCGGTGGAGGAGGCCCGGACTTGCATGTCCTTGGCAAGGTGGGAGGGGGAGTTAGTGTTCGGCGACAGGGCAGTGGAGGAAGAACGCCTCATTTTCTGCCTTGACCCTTCAACCACATGGGATCAATGGTAGATTTCACGGTTTCTTCATTTCTCCTGCCCCCATCTTATCCCAGAGCCAACCTCCCAACTCAGCACCACGCTCTTGAACTGTCCTACTTTCCACCTTCCTTTCCACCTATTCCCCTCCACCCACTTTTCCGACCTATCTTCATCACCCTATTACCTCCATCTAACTATCGCATTCCCAGCTCTATCTTCCCCTCAGTCCCACCCCCTTCCCATTTATCTCTCAGCCCCCTTGGGCCACTCCCTCATTCCTGATGGAGAGCTTATGCTTGAAACTTCGACTCTCCTGCTCCTCTAATAGCTGACCAGCTGTGCTTTTCCAGTACTATATTTTTCGCTTCTGATCTAATCCAAGATGGAGGACAGGAAAAATTTCTGACTGTAACAGGCTGTTCGTTTTTTGAGGTATTTTAGGTATTGGAGGTGATTTCCTTGAATTCTGGGAGTAGCAATTACTGTTTTGGAAGCTGTTGCATTGGTTTGGAACTTTAGAGAAACAAGTAGTGAAAACAACAGCACTTTTAAAGGGAGAGGAATAGACAAAGGCAGCACATGGTAGGTCAGTGCAGGAGAAAGAGAGAAAGGAACCCACACTGCTAACTGAAACAACAATGAACCTGCTGCATCGCTGGATATTGGACCGTGTCTGGGAAAATTAACAAACAGTGAAATTCACAACTAATCTTGGAGGAACCTGTTTGGGAGAGATGACAGCACAGAAACAGATGAATATTTTTAGGTGGGGCCTTACAGAAAGTCTGCAGTAATGAGTAGAGTGGGTTCTTTCTTGATTGTGTTTTATTGAGATATGTCTCTTGATTAAACTTAAAAAATATAAACCATTAGTATTAAGTTAGCCTGGAGCAGTGTTTTATTGACGAATAAGACTGTGCTATTTTCTGGGTCTGCAGATTGGAAGAAACAAAAATGTAGAGTGATATGCTTTTCTTGTCAGATGTGGGAGGTTAGGTAGAATTTACGGGTTACTGAGGATTATATCTGTAATAAATGCAGTTGGTTGTGAATCCTATAGGATTGAATGGATCAGTTGGAGAGACCTTTAGAGGCAATGAGAAATTTATAGGAGCAAGGGGATGTGATGGATGGCAGTTATAGGAAGGGAGAAAAGTTGCAGATACAGTCACATAGATGGGCTAACTCCAGGAAAGGTAAGAGAGGTAGGCAGGTAATGCAGGAATCTTCTGTGGCTATCCACATTTCAAACAAGTAGCTGTTTTGGGAAATATAGGGGGTGATGAATTCTCAGGGGAACATAGCCAGAACAGCCAAGTGTCTGGTATGGAGATTTGCTCTAATGCAATGAGGGTTACGTTGGGTTCCAAGTGATCTATTGTGGTAGGGGGCTCTCTCAGCCGAGGCACAGACCGAAGTTTCTGTGGCCAGCAGCAAAAAAATCAGAATGGTCTGTTGCTTCCCTGGTGCCAGGATCAAGGATGTCTCAGAGAGGGTGCAGAATGTTCTCACGGGGGAGAGGGATCAGCCGGTGGTCATTGTACACATTGGAACCAATGACAAAGGAAAGGAAAAGGATGCGATTCTGAAAGGAAAATAGAGAGTTCGGCAGAAATTTTAAAAAGGAGATCCTCGAGAGTAGTCATATCTGGATTGCTCCCAGTGCTGTGAGCTAGTGAGGGTAGGAATAGGAGGATAGAACAGATGAATGCATGGCTGAGGAGCTGGTGTATGGGAGAAGGATTCACATTTTTGGATCATTGGAATCTCTTCTAGAGTAAAAGTGACCTGTACAAGAAAGGCTGATTGCACCTGAATTGGAAGGGGACTAATATACTGGCAGGGAAATTTATGAGAGCTGCTCAGGAGGATTTAAACTATTAAGGTGAGGGGGGATGAGACCCAGGGAGATAGTGAGGAAAGAGATCAATCTGAGACTGGTACAGTTGAGAAAAGAAGCAAATCAAACAGTCAGGGCAGGCAGGGATAAAGCAGAGAACAAGGTAGGACTGATAAATTAAACTGCATTTACTTCAATGCAAGAGACCTAACAGGGAAGGCAGATGAGCTCAGGGCATGGTTAGGAACATGGGTCTGGGATATCATAGCAATTACAGAAATGTGGCTCAGGGATGGACAAGACTGGCAGCTTAATGTTCCAGGATATAAATGCTACAGGAAGGACAGAAAGGGAGGCAAGAGAGGAGGGGGAGTGGCGTTTTTGATAAGGGATAGTATTACAGCTGTACTGAGGGTACAGGGTATTAACTTTCCAAACCTAGATTGGAACTGCCATAGTATTAAGGGTTTCGATAGAGAAGAATTTGTTAAATGTGTACAAAAAAATTTTCTGATTTAAATATGTGGATGTACCTATGAGAGAAGGTGCAAGACTTAATCTACTCTTGGGAAATAAGACAGGGCAAGTGATTGAGGTGTCAGTGGGGGAGCACTTTGGGGCCAGCGACCATAATTCTATTAGTTTTAAAATAGTGATGGAAAAGGATAGACCAGATCTAAAAGTTAAAGTTCTAAATTTGAGGAAGGCTAATTGTGATGGTATTAGGCAAGAACTTTCAAAAGCTGAATGGGGGCAGATGTTCGCAGGTAAAGGGACGGCTGGAAAATGGGAAGCCTTCAGAAGTGAGACAGCAAGAGTCTAGAGACAATATAATCCTGTTAGGGTGAAAGGAAAGGCTGGTAGGTATAGGGAATGCTGGAAAGAAATTGAGAGTTTGGTTAAGAAAAAGAAGGAAGCATATGTAATGTATAGACAGGATAGATCGAGTGAATCCTTAGATGAGTGTAAAGGCAGTAGGAGTATACTTAAGAGGGAAATCAGGAGGGCAAAAAGGGGACATGAGATAGCTTTGGCAAATAGAATTAAGGAGAATCCAAAGGGTTTTTACAAATACATTAAGGACAAAAGGGTAACTAGGGAGAGAATAGGGCCCCCTCATAGATCAGCAATGCAGCCTTTGTGTGGAACCACAGGAGATGGGGGAGATACTAAATGAGTATTTTAGATCAGTATTTACTGTGGAAAAGGACATGGAAGATATAGGTTGTGGGGAAATAGATGGTAACATCTTGAAAAATGTTGATATTACAGAGGAGGAAGAGCTAGATGTCTTGAAACGCATAAAAGTGGATAAATCCCCACGACCTGATCAGGTGTACCCTAGAACTCTGTGGGGAGCTAAGAAAATGATTGTTGGGCCTCTTGCTGAGATATTTGTATTATCGATAGTCACAGGCGATGTACCGGAAGACTGGAGGTTCGCTAACATGGTGCCACTGTTTAGGAAGGGTGGTAAGGACAAGCCAGGGGACTGTAGTCCAGTGAGCCTGACGTCGGTGGTGGGCAAGTTGTTGGAGGGAATCCTGAGGGACAGGATGTACATGTATTTGGAAAGGCAAGGACTGATTAGGGATAATCAGCTTGGCTTTGTGCATGCAAAATCATGTCTCACAAATTTGATTGAGTTTTTTGAGGAAGTAACAAAGAGGATTGATGAGGGCAGAGCAGTAGATGTCATCTATATGGACTTCAGTAAAGCGTTCGACAAGGTTCCCCATGGGAGACTGATTAGCAAGGTTAGATCTCATGGAATACAGGGAGAACTAGCTATTTGGATACAGAACTGGCTCAAAGGTAGAAGACAGAGGGTGGTGGTGGATAGATGTTTTTCAGATTGGAGGCCTGTGACCAGTGGAGTGCCATTAAGGACCACTACTTTTCATCATTTATATAAATGATTTGGATGTAAGCATAATAGGTACAGTTAGTAAGTTTGCAGATGACACCAAAATTGGAGATGTAGTGGACAGCGAAGAAGGTTACCTCTGATTACAATGGGATCTTGTGTAGATAGGCCAATAGGCTGAGTAGTGGCAGATGGAGTTTAATTTAGATAAATGCAAGTTGCTGCATTTTGGGAAAGCAAATCTTAACAGGACTAATACACTTATTGGTAAGGTCCTAGGGAGTGTTGTTGAACAAAGATACCTTGGAGTGAAGGTTCATAGTTCCTTGAAAGTGGAGTCGCAGGTCGATAGGATAGTGAAGAAGGCGTTTGGTATGCTTTCCTTTATTGGTCAGAGTATTGAGTACAAGAGTTGGGAGGTCATGTTGCGGCTGTACAGGATATTGGTTTGGCCATTTTTAGAATATTGTGTGGAGTTCTGGTCTCCTTCCTATCGGAAGGATGTTGTGAAACTTCAAAGGGTTCAGAAAAGATTTACAAGGATGTTGCCAGGGTTGGAGGGTCTGAGCTATCGGGAGAGGTTGAGTAGGCTGGGGCTGTTTTCCCTGGAGCCTCTGAGGCTGAAGGGTGACCTTTATAGAGGTTTATAAAATCATGAGGGGCATGGATAGGATAAATAGACAAAGTCTTTTCCCTGGGGTGGTGGAGTCCAGAACTAGAGGTTTAGGGTGAGAGGGGCAAGATATAAAAGAGACCTAAGGGGCAACTTTATCATGCAGATGGTGGTACGTGTATGGAATGAGCTGGCAGAGGAAGTGGTGGAGGCTGGTTACAATTGCAACATTTAAAAGGCATCTGGATGGGTTTCTGAATAGGAAGGGTTTGGAGGGATATGGGCCAGGTGCTGGCAGGTGGGACAAGATTGGGTTGGGATACCTGGTCAGCATGGATGGGTTGGACCGAAGGGTCTGTTTCTGTGCTGTACATCTCTGACTCTATGACTGTATTTGCAGTCCTTATTTTCTCCTTACTATACAGTAGAGGCTATTACATGATTTACTGGACAGGTGTAATGAGAAAAAAGGCATTTCTAAAACAAATGACAGGAAAATGAAGATAAAAGTAAAATACTATTGCTGTTGGAAATCTAAAACAAACAAAGGCCAAGAAGTACATAACTGGTCTGGCAGCATCTATGGTGGTGTTACATATCGAATCAGCAATGCAGTATATCTTTAAGCGACATACTAATGATATCACCACATCATGACATGTGACCTAATAATATAAAGCTCTGTTTCCATCTTGAAATGTGCTGCAGTACATCCAAATTGCTTATTTTGAGCCCCGATCTGCCAGTACCTGAGTGTGTGTGTGGTGTACCTGTGTAGATACCAGGCTCTGTAATAAATATTCATTGAACTTTTCATTACTTGCAAGCTCCATGTCTGGGAGGTAACACAAGTGTCACAGCATGATTGTGGTGAATCATCAGTAATCCATGACACGTCACATCACGTAGAGTGAGAAACGGTTAATGGTTCAATTCCAATATGATTCTTCTTCATAACCCAGATTCTGTAGAAGTTCGATTTGTTTTGACATATCTCTGTTCAGATATTCTGGCATTTAATGACCTAAGGACCTAAAACCCTAAAATAATGTGGCATTACTTTTAGTTATCACTGATGACATGTATCACCTAGTACATATCAGATTTTTTTTAAAGCCTCAACATGTAGGCCTGCTTTTTATGATGGCAATGATTGTGTAAAATTCACCCTCATTAATTCATTGAAACTGACAGCAACTTCAGGAGTTGACTCAGAATAGTGCAGAATAGGAAGATAATCAAGTTGTTACTGTCAGTGCTTTACCAACGGGCGTGCTGTTGAGGCACCCACCAAATACAATCAAAGAATTGATGAAAACCTCTACTATTCTGCCATCAGTCTCTGTAAAAGCCCTCGAAACCTTGTAACATATTGACTGAAGTGTGTGAGAGTTTTTGAACAGCATGCCAATTTCATATTTACTCCTAAACATATTCATTGGACTTGCAATGCAAATTTTATGTTTGTGGCAAGTCAAATTTCTCCAATGTAATAAACTTCATGTTTTCATTTTGTTTGATATTTTAGTTTCTGTCATAGTCCAAATTATCACTTATTTTGCTGTCTGAAAAATATTGTTAAATTCATGGTATGTTGTCAGAGTATTTCACTGTGGCTGCCAGCTGTGTGCAGATGCCTTTGACTTGGCACCAGGGTTGACCTGCCATTGAGAAACTTGAAAGGCTCATCAGTGAGATTGCAAGTTTGGCAGCATATCCTGTTACTTCATCACTGAGAACAATACTTAGCCTTTTCAATAGTTCATGGAGGCCTACCTCATTCCCTTGTTCCAGACTTGATGTTGATTGATACCCTTCAAACTATATAACCAATTAAGCAACCCTCTCTTAGGACTCTTTCTACCAGATTCTTTTGTAGACTATAGCTGATTACCTGGATTACCACCAGGCACACTGTTATACAAAACATTAGCAGGGTTTACTGCTTACTAGGTGACGCAATTATTGGATGAGAAATGTTTAAAAAGGAAATCAAAAGAATATGAGTCAAATATTGTCCAGCAAAGAGAATGAAGAATAAATTGAAAGTCGGGGGGAGAATGGGGTCCAAGGATACATGAGAAGGTGAGATCAAATGTAATTTTTGTTTTAATAAAATCATTTCTAAAGTAGAAGATAATTAGGAAAAGGAGAAAAGAATTTAGGAAAGCAAAGCAAATAATAGGAAAAGAAAAAATAGTTTTCTGTTTTACAGGAGGATATTCAGAGAGATGAGATACTTAAGTGAAGAATTATAAGAGAAACTAAGACTACATTGGTCCATTTTCATTGAGGATGTGTTAATGAAATTGTAGAAACATCAGAAGAATTAAAAGATAAGATCACAGGTAATGTAATTGTTTGTATGCAGGCATCCTGAGGAAACGAAGAAAGCTATAATGTAGGTTCTGACTATAATTCTGGCAGTTTTTTTCAGAAAGTTTGGAGAGTAACAAATATAATTGGTCGCTTCAAAAACCAAAGTCACTAAATAAACTGGAAAATTATTTGCCAGTTTTCATTTTTTTTTGTTGGTCAACCACTAGAACCTAAAATAAAGATACTAAATACCTGGAGAAATAAGCATTTTTCAAGTTTACCTAGTTCAGATCACAAAGCAGTTTGTGATTGACTAACAGTTTATAGTTACTTGAAGAAACAGGAATAATGCTAAAGGAAATGCACTGTGTCATTTACTAACAAGCATGTTTTTTAAATTTCAAAATATACTTCATAAAATCTTTATATTTTAGAATTTGTCATTTACATAAATGATTTGGATGAGAGCATAAGAGGTACAGTTAGTAAGTTTGCAAATGACACCAAAATTGGAGGTGTAGTACACAGCAAAGAGTGTAACCTCAGATTACAACAGGATCTGAACCAGATGGACCAATGGGCTGAGAAGTGGCAGATGGAGTTTAATTCGACGTGCTGCATTTTGGGAAAGCAAATCTTAGCAGGACTTATACACTTAATGGTAAGGTCCTAGGGAGTGTTGCTGACCAAAGAGACCTTGGAGTGCAGGTTCATAGCTCCTTGAAAGTGGAATCGCAGGTAGATAAGGTAGTGATGAAGGCGTTTGGTATGCTTTCCTTTATTGGTCGGAGTATTGAGTACAGGAGTTGGGAGAATAGGCAAAGTCTTTTCCCTAGAGTGGGGAATTCCAGAACTAGAGGCCAGAAGTTTAGGATGGGAGGGGAAATATATAAAAGAGACCTAATGGGCAACTTTTTAACACAGAGGGTGATATGGGCATGGAATGAGCTGCTAGCGGAAGTGGTGGAGGCTAGTATAATTGAAACATTTAAGAGGCATTTGGTGGGTACATGAATAGGAAGGGTTTGGAGGGATATGGGCCTGGTGCTTGCAGGTGAGACTAGATTGGGTTGGGGTATCTGCTCGGCGTGGACAGGTTGGACCGAAAGGGTCTGTTTCCATGCTGTACATCTCTATGACTCTATACACATGTACATACACAGTCACAAATGCAGTTCGGTTCTGTACAGAAGCTTGTGATTTAGGAGCAGGAGTGGGCCGTTTGGTTTCTGATATGTGCGCTACAATTCAATAAGATCATGGCAAGTCTGATTACTCCACTTTTCTGATGTTGTTATTGAATAGTTCCAGACTACACAGGTGAAATATCTTTAAGACACCACAGCCTGTGATGTCCCTGTATAAACGTACCTGCCTTACCTTCAGCTATGCTCTCTGTACAATGGAATCATTCAGTCTTATGCATGAAATGTACAGTAACATCAGAAAGCACAGCCCTCAGTTTGTAAAATCTTTGATTATCATCATGTAAATTGTATTAACAAGCTTCAAGACAACTGTCTCAACAAGAACACTGTCTTTGTGGTATATATTACGTGAACTAATAAGTAGGATGACACTCGCATCTTTTACTGGCAGTGGTGTTTGACCCAAGAAACAACATCATCTGTGTACCTCCAACAACCATCACTCCCTTACTATTCAAGAGTCTATCTACCTCTGCCTTAGATATTTTAAAGCCTCTGCTACCAGTGCCTTTTGATGAAGAAAGTTCCAAAGACTGACCACAGAAAATCCTCTCTTCTGGGATGCCTCCTCACCTAAAAATAAGAAACTTTATGCTGTCAAAGTCAGGAAGGACAGAAGATGGCAACTGACATAAATAGATTGGTATCATGGTCATTGGGATGGATGTAAGACAAAAATCAAAGCACAGTGGTTGAAGGAAGTTTTCTACAATTGCAAAATATTGTTTGTGGTCTAACAGAGAAGCCATGTTGTAAATTATGCTCTTTTACTAATTAAAATATTTTAAATCCTGCTTCTGTAAGTGCTTTTATGTCTGGATTATTTGACTTTCTATTGTTTATTTTTGTTTCAGTTTTGTCATTTTTTTTTTCCTATTATATGTTCCTAAATTCACAGTTGAGAATGTCAATCTGTTGCCTTGCTCAACTTGGGAGACTGATCTATGAGAGGGCCTGTTAGATTGGTAGTACAATTCTTCTAATTTGTTCCATGCTCCACAGCAGCATTGCAGCATCAGAACCCGTGACCCTCAAATTTCAGCTCATGGCCCAATTTGGAGTCTCAACTACCTGCCGCGCATTCCCCACCCCACCCACCCATCCCTGCTCAACTTTGGGCAGCCCTGGTTAGATGAATATGTAGGTGGGCCTCTGAGGTAAACTCTGATGTCCCTTTGACCTCACTAGTCATGTTGTATATTTGTTTAAAGGTTGGAACCTGTACCATACAGAGCATACTGTTCGTTCTCAGCCCATTAATAAATATTGTTTAAAAGTAACATGGGAATCTAGTCAGAGCTTTTGTAAAGAGCCCATGCTAAAACAGCGTAAGTCTCTATCTCTGAGTTGTGTTCTAACTATATGCCCTCTTTCTGCTGGGAATCAGCACAGTACCAGTTACTGCTATACTGAAAGAAAAATTTAATGAAATGGAAGAACAGAATAGCTTTGATAAATAGATACACAAGTCACTAGTGATGGTACTGGAAATAGATTTAGCTGTCTAAAAGAAAATTTGATTTTGGCTCTCTATCTTGAACACATGCACTGGAATTATAAGAATGAATATTGGACTTGTACAGGACCTTTTTGAGTTATACGAAGGTCACAAATACTGTGTATGACATGGTTAGTTCATTACAATATGATAATGGAAAAAGAAAATGGAAGGAATAGAAAGTACATTTGTTTTGATGACACCAGTTATGTTCTGTGGCTTGAGAAATTAGGGCGTTTTTTCCATAGGACCTGAGAAAGCTTAAGGGGTGACCCAATAAGACATTTTCAAGATAATGAAAATCTACGATAAAGTGAATGATAAGAACACTTCCTCTGTTTATAAGACAATAATGAGAAGGCACAACTTTGGAATAATTATACAAATTAACTGAATGCTCTGCCACAAACTATCGTTTCAATAATAAATTTATTTCAAAAGGGAATTGGGTAATTGCTTAAAGAAGGATCAAATGAGCCTGGAAACTCCAAATGAAAAACCATATGGTGCAGGATATAATAATGAAGCAAATCCTATTGGCTGGTTTGTGTTTGAGGTATTGGCCTTAAGATGACCTTAGTCTGATGTATCTCATTATCAATGTCATTTACTGGGGACACTTCTGAGGCCAATAGCAGTGAAACTATTACTTATTTTCCTGATGTTTTTTATTAAAATTGTAATTTGATCAGGGAAGATTTTTATATGTGCCTGTATAAGGGGAAGCAGAATTCAGTTCACAAGTAAAAGAAATGAGGAATGGAAAAATAAATTGTAATTCCTCTCTTGTTGGGCAATACTGCTCTGATTAGTCTAGGAATCTTAAACTGGCCGAGAAATTTGTGTTTATAACTTGATGCAACTTACCATTCTTGAGAATCTCTAAGCTACAATTAATATTTGCCATGTTATACTTGAGAACTGTTCGTGATGCTACCAATTGAATGCAAAGAGAATAAATGATGGTATTTCTCAACTCCATCATACATTGCATGAATGTGCACACCATTCAGCCACAAAGGGGAAAGAAAATCTCCCATTCAAGGTCAAAGTTCATATCATTGTTGTTGAGCCATATCTGTAGGAAGATCTACAGTCTCTTTGCTGAGTTGAAGTTCTTTATTTTTAAATCAGTAGTTATAGAAAGTCATTTCTGCCTAACATGGGGCATATTAGTGAGATTATTGCAGTAGTACACAGATTGCTTTTGCAAATTTACAATCAATGGGATTAGTACAACCAAAGTCGTACTTCATGATTGACCATTTCCAGCTTTCTGGCAGCAATATCATAGCTTTGTCCATGCTATAGTAGAGATAAGTTCTCAGGCAGGTAGCAAAAAGAGACCCTAAATTATTTCAGATGCAGCACAGGTCAAACTCAAATGATTCTGTGCCTTGGCACCTGCCAGCAATTTAATGTGCAATGCTGTTTTCAGCTTTAACTGAGCAAGGCCACTTTAACAATCTCTGTTAAAGTTTTCAGCTCATTTATTATCATTCTCTGAGGTTAAAACATGCTCAAGAAAATTATGTACTGAGCTGTTATAAATGCAGCAATCAGCTCGACATCACTAGGTTTCATCTAATTTGTACACAGCTGTTCAAAAATGCTTTCTTGTCTACTTTTCCTTTCTTTCATGCAGTAATAATAGCTTCCACATGACCGAACGTCTCATCTGCAAAGTCCAAATATGTCAGTTTGAAGCTTAGGGTGGGAAGAATTTGGTGCTTAGTTTGGTAACAGTCTATTTAAACAGTGTAGTGGTGGGAGGGGAGGTGGGGCAGGCTTATTTGAGATTAGTTTGAAGGACAGATTGAGATGAAAGGGTGGTTCCCATGTGACTTGCTTTTTTTTGTCATCGCTGTTCTTGTCATCAGGCACATGCTGTTAATTGATCAAAGAGTCCTTTGTGAATTCTGTTCTGAGATCTTTGACATGATCAGTGTGTATGAAATAACGTGAACAGTTAGATTGTAAATGGGGTCCTCTGCTTTTGAGGAGTTGCTCTGTATTACCTAGCTAACTCGCATGGCTGGTATGTTTGAGTGCTACCAATACTTGAATCTCTGACAGTAAGCACATTTCCTCTGGCCACAAAGCAGCGAATTTCATGGAACAACACAAAATGTGGCATTGTTTTCTCCTAATAGCTGGTTCTGTGAAAATTAAACTACTATATGGATGCACCTTTTCAAGATTTACAGCAAAGGTGTCTGAAATTGTTTTTACTTTAAATTGTTTCTTCAAGTACTATATGCCCCGAATGATCTTTACTAGGGAAAATTATTGAGATGTTAGTTATTAATTGTCTCACACTGAAAAGGATTCACTTCACACTTTGTCAATAGCATTGAGTTCCACTTATTTTCTATTTTTAAGCTGTGGCTTTGTTCCTCCAAATCTATTTTTTTGCAGTAATTTCATTAAGTCATTGGGTGGGTTTACCAATGTCAGTTTGCATTAGGTCAGTCTTAATTAGGTGTTTTCTTTAGTTACTTCTTACAGAAATACTTACCATAATTAAATGTTCTGATTAGATAAACACTCTACTCAAAATAATTTTTCCATAATTAGACATTTTTTTAGCTGCAAGACTTACCTTTATTAAATAATTACTTTTATAGGAATCAATGGGTAGATTTTGATTTTATATTGTGAGATCATGTAAAATGGGTAAGAGCAAATTGTCAGCTTTCCCCTTACGATTTTTATTTCCTTTTGACTCCAAAAATCTACTCCAAAATGCCTTTCTGAAGTGAAATATAATATTGCGAATATCAATAAGAATGCATTGACATCAATAATCCGTATTTGCCGTGTTGAGGTAGGAACTTGTGGGATTATTGGAGGTCTGTAATTCATGACCAGATCTATTTCTGTTCTTTTAAATCAAAGTAGGAAATACTGAAAGTATTTAGTGGTTCAGACAGGATCCATGGAGAGAAGCAGTGTTAATGTTTCAAGTCATTGACCTTTCGTCAAGAATGTTCTTGTCACTCATCATCTATGCGTGTCTAAATATGCCATCTTTCTTGTAACTGCAACCAGGCCAATGCAAAAGTTTCTTTTGGACACAAGCAGCAAGATTGAAGTGGGAATTCTGATGTTTGTGTGGCTAAAGATTTCCATAAATTTCACCCAGGCTTGGGACCTGGAGAGACACTTAATTTTGCTGCACTGGTAACAAAACACAGGAGATACCAGTTTTAAGCGATAAACCCAATTCGATTGGTGTAGAGAATGGGTACAATACACAGTCTTCATTAGTGACAGGGACCATTATGTCCCACTGGCCAGTCACCTCAATCTCCTCATAAGGTGCTGACCTACCACTGTCCATCTGTTTCAATGGCTGCTTTACCGAAGAGTCTCTTCTCAACAAATGGATGGAATCCATTGCACTGGGCAATAAACAGAAAAGAAAAGGCTGCTGACACTTTGGCGAGCTGGGATGTCATGATCATGTGCAGGGTATTGACAGATGGCATGCTGGTTGATAACATGAAAATGACAGGCATGACTGACATGGAACTTGATAAAATGAAGATTGACATAGCTTCTGTACAAGAAATCAGACGCACCGAGGGCACATCATTAGAGAATACTGTTACATGTTTATCTGACAGGAAGAGTTCTGAAAAAAATTTTGAGCAAAGTATAAGGAACTTCTGTTCTCAATGTTTGAATGACTGAGAATAGAATGTGTTCTCTCCATCCAACTCTCAACTCCAGTTGAGTTAACCTCATGAGT
The DNA here is from genome assembly GCF_004010195.1 of Chiloscyllium plagiosum. Classification (NCBI taxonomy): domain Eukaryota; kingdom Metazoa; phylum Chordata; class Chondrichthyes; order Orectolobiformes; family Hemiscylliidae; genus Chiloscyllium; species Chiloscyllium plagiosum. The sequence goes on from NC_057719.1 coordinate 44,837,264, forward strand.
AATTATGCTCCAATGCTGTGCTCTGCTACAAAGCCAAAAGACCAATTCTGTGAGGAATTTAATACTGCAATCAGCCAAATCCCTGATTCGGTACATCTTTACTGATTTGAGGGATTGTAATAAAGATGTCCCTCCTGTTCTGGGTATCAAGGCCTGGGAAAAGTAAATGAGAATGATCGGAGATAATTTGAGCTTTGGTGCTGACAGAATTTTGGGTAGCTAACATTTTCTGTCAGAACAAACAGTCCAATTGGTATGTTTATTTTTCCCCAGTCTCTAGTAGGATGCTGGTTGTATCAGTGATCAGGAGATTATCAGCTTGTTTAGACACACTACAACAGAAGGGATTTGAAGTGTCCTGGAGATATCCAAGATCAAGGCATTGATACAAGATGAATCTGTGTATAGTCTTACAGTGCTCTCTGAACAAGGTTTGCACCATTGATATCACTCCCTAGTGTACACCAGGGTTAGGATGCAATCCTTGAAATGTTATTACTCAGGGCACAAATGCCATCTATGTTTCAACATCAACCCATTGTCTCCCCAGATAAAAACCAATAGTTCCTCATTTTGATTGAACAGGTGCACTCCAGTATTCCCACAAAGAGTACTGAAGCTACATTGAAGATACAGGAGTGCACTCTCAAACATGGGAAGCACGAGTGGAACAATGATTGATTTGTGGCTAATACCACTATGAGGGAAACTGTCATTCGAGGCCAAGTGATTTGCTCTCCTTAATCAAAATAGAATGGAACTGAACGCTTGAAGTAAAGTCCATTGAGAGTTCACACAAAATCTACTGCTTACAATGGTACCAGACTATCTGGATGTCATTTGATGTGGAGAATGCATGAAAAGATCAAAATTAAATTTGGTCCATCAACAGTTCTATAGAGAATAAAGGTAGTGAAAGTCGTCATTGATTACAACAATCTGTTGGAGAGATGGCTGGAATGTTACCTTGAGTTGTACTTGAGGGAAACCAGAAGATAAAGCTATGGACAGCATAGAAAGTCTGCTTGTCATGCCAAGCCAGCTATTAAACTGCAGTGGGGTAGTTTAACAAAATTATTGAATCACTTGCCATGAGCAAAGCTCCAGCAGGTGGTGATGTACCATCTAAACTCGAGGCATAAGAAACTTGCACTCCAGTAGCATCTGCACCAATGTCCATCTCCATGGGAGGGAAGGGATCAGTGAGCCAGGATGCGGGTAATGCAAAGATTGTGAACCCATCCAAGAACTAGGACAACTGCAGTGATTGCAGCAACTATCTTCCTGCTGAGCACTGTGGGAAAGATAGTGCTCTGTGTCAGTGTTTGTCAAATTGCAGATCTGTTGGGAATCCATGTGGCTTGAGAACTGGAAGATCCTCAATATTCATGATCTTCTCTGGCCATCAACTGTAAGAGAAAAACTATGAACAAAGGAGATAACTGTTGCCTTCATTGATCTCACCAAGGCATTGAAAAATGTGAACAGAGATGGTCTATTTGAACTGCTTGAGAAAATTGACTGCCTGCTGAGGCTGCTCAATGTCACCCCCCCCCCCCTTTCCATGATACCATGAGCATAAGATCAGCTATGAAAGAGCAAATTGAAACCCTTTGAGAACTGCAGTGAGGTCAGGGTTGTGTCCTGGCACTTGGACTCTTTGCTGCTGCCAAAAACCTCCAGGCCATCTGCAGGGGTGTCCACTTTCTTGCCAAAGCTGATGGAAAACTGTTCAGCCTTGCTGTCCAGAGTGGGGCTGCAAACTGACAATGCCATACTAACATTCTGTACTGAGGGAACACTTTCAGCAGGAAATGGACACACTCTCTCAGATAAAGAGTCCAGAACTAGAGGGTGTAGGTTTAGGGTGAGAGGGGAAAGATATAAAAGAGACCTAAGGGGCAACCTTTTCATGCAGAGGGTGTTACGTGTATGGAATGAGCTGCCAGAGGAAGTAGTGGAGGCTGATACAATTGCAAAATTTAAAAGACATCTGGGTGGGTTTGGAGGAATATGGGCCAGGTGCTGGCAGGTGGGACTAGATTGGGTCGGGATATCTGATCGGCATGGACGGGTTGGACCGTAGGGTCTGTTTCCATGCTGTACATCTCTATGACTCTAATTGTGGGGAGTTTGATTATTAACAATTGTCAGGAGACAAATGTCTTAGTCCAATGTCATATCACCATCTATTTGTATTGACAATATGATCCTGAAGGTGGTTATTAGTTTCTTCTATCTAGGTTCCGTACTCAACAATAATCTGTCACTTTGATTCTGAATTAAACAAATGCACTGCAAAATGTGATGTCGTGTCTAAGCTGTATAGGAGAATATTGAACAAGGGCAACTTGATTGAGAACACTAAGCTGCAAGTCCATGAAGTGTACTGATGGTGCAAGCTTCTAGAGGGGTAAGATTGAGACGGTATTTCACAGAATCACTACAGTGCAGAAAGAGACCATTCAGCCCATCACGTCTGCACAAATCCTTTGAAAAGAATCCCACCCAGACCCAGCCATCCCTGTAATCTCGCATTTCCCATTATTAATCCACCGAGCCTGTATATTCCTCAGCACTATGGACAATTTAGCATGTCCACTTCACCTAACCTGCATGTCTTTGGTCTGTGGGAAGAGACCAGAGTACATGGAGGAAACCGACACAGACATGGGGAGAATGTGCAAAATTCACCTAAATTTGGATTCAGACCCAGGTTCCTGGTTCTGTGAGGCAGCAGTGCTGACCAGTGAGCCACCGTGTCACCCTTGCCTGTTAGGAAGGAGTGAAGACTGAATAGTTTACACTTTATCCGTTTCAGGAATAGACTTGGAATCATTTGGCAGAAAAAAAACACGGGTTGCAAGGATATGGGGGTGCTAATTCCATCAGCATACTCGTTGATAAGATAACAATAGGGCCTGCAGCCACTCCAGAATATTCATTGGATGGGTGACAGCAATATAGTCAAAGATGGTTAACTGACACTGGGTGATATGTTTCCAAATCAGAATGATCTGTGGCTTGGAGAACAACTTACAGGTGCTGGCATTTCTATGTACCTGCTCGCCTTCTCGCTGGGAGTGGACATGGATTTGGAAGGAGCCTTGGTGAACTTCTGCAGTGCGTCTTGTAGATGGTACAGACTGTTGCTACTGAGCATTGGTTGGAGGGAGTGGATGTGATACCAAAGAAGCAGGCTGCTTTGTCCTGGATGGTGTCAAGCTTTGAGTGTTGTTGGAGCTGGACTCATCCAGGCAAGTGGGTACTATTCCATCACAGCTGACTTGTGGAAAGGCTTTGGGGTGTCAGGAAGTGTGTTACTCACCATAGGATTCGTAGCCTCAAACATATGAAGCATAGTATTTATGCGGCTAGTCCAGCTGAGTTTCTAGTCAATGGTAACACCTCAGGTGTTGTTTTAATGGGGAGTTTAGAAATGGTAATGCCATTGACTGTCAAGGGGCAATGGCTCTATTCTCTCTTGTTGGAGATGGTCATTGTCTGGCACTTTCATGGCATGAAAGTAACTTGCTGCTTGTCACCCCAAATCTGGATATTGTCCAGATCTAGTTACATAACATTATAATGCAAAGCATCCTCTTGCAAGGTGGAAGACAGCTCCCTTCTTCCATTGACTCCAAATTGTGGATCCAGTTGCAAAGTGTCATTTGCTATACACACGAATTGACCAAAGAACCTGTCAAATGAGTTGAAAAGCTTAAGGAATCGCTTCAGATTTGCATATACTCAAAAATAATAGCCATTTGGGTAAATTATTTGCAGACAAACTAGGTTTATTTTCTTGGGAAATAATTGAAATTCTGGTAGTGAAAGATTTAATGTGAACACTTCTTTTGTTTTGTCTTTGCATATTTCTTGCATGTTCAGAACTGTATGTCATTCCACCAGAATGGGAGTTTACCTGTTGTTGACCCTGCTTAAAGTCTATGTTACTGGAAGGGGAGGAAAGGTGCTCCGGTTTCCTCCCACAGTCCAAAGATACGCAGGTCAGGTGAATTGGCCCATAGTGTTAGGTGTATTATTCAGAGGGAAATGGATCTGGGTGGGTTACTCTTTGGAGGGCAGGTGTGGACTTGTTGGGCCGAAGGACCTATTTCCACACTGTAGGGAAACTAATCTAAAAATAATGATGCTGCACCAATAGAGTTTGAGACCAAGCTGTTGGTCCTTTGCCCAGTGAACGGAAAGCAGATTGAATGAAGAACTGAGTGAGGAGCTCTGTCACTAATGACTTAGTTTCACTATGAAGGCTCTGGCTGAGCCACTTCTCCTGCTGCATGATAATTTGTTGTCTTTTTCTTTTAGCTTGCCCATCTTTTTTGAGGTTTGAATGAAGAATGTTTAAATTAAAAGTGCACTTCAACAGCAGCAATGGGCAGCACGGTGGCATAGTGGTTAGCACTGCTGCCTCACAGCACCAGAGACCCGGGTTCAATTCCCATCTCGGGCGACTCTCTGTGTGGAGTTTGCACATTCTCCCCCTGTCTGCGTGGGTTTCCTCCGGGTGCTCTGGTTTCCTCCCACAATCCAAAAATGTGCAGGTTAGGTGAATTGGCCATGCTAAATTGCCCGTAGTGTTAGGTGAAAGGGTAAATGTAGGTGAATGGGTCTGGGGTGGGTTGCGCTTCGGCGGGTCGGTGTGGACTTGTTGGGCCGAAGGGCCTGTTTCCACACTGTAAGTAATCTAATCTAATCTAAATAATCTAATCTAAAAAAAAAGGGAAAAGTAATTGTTTGAAAAGAAACCTACACTGTAGACTTGTTAGCTAAAACAGACATTGGAAACCTGTTAAGATCCCACTCAAAATATAAAAGAGCTTGTGATCTGTACTGAATTTCTAAATATTTATGAGACCGCCTACATAAATGTTTAAATGACTACTTCTGTTAATTGTTCACTTGAAGAGAATAGAATTATTTTATGTACACTCCACTTTGCTATTCAATTAAAGAATGACTGTAAGGAATTATTCCTATTTTCATTTGTATAGTTTATATGAAAAATCACATGAAGTTATGTATGGTGTTAGAACTTATACAGCTGCTGACTTGCATGTTGATTAGGTTTTGATGCACATGTGCTACTCAAACTGCTATAACCATACCAATTGATTTAATAATATAAATCATAATATGGTGAATAAAGCTTCTGAGAGTTATATCACTATTATACAGCTACAGTTAACTTTGTTGTATGAGTTCTTCACATGTGATGCAAAGAGTTCAAACATTTAAAAATTACTTTGCAATTGCTTTACTCCCTGGACCAAAAGAAACAGTAGTAGAGTTTGGGCACATTGTTCAGTGACTATTTATAAGATTTAATAATTGATTTATTACTCCAAAACTGAAGGAGTTTTAAAATTTCTCAAAGACAAATATTAATATTTATATTATTGCATAACAGGAATCACATCCCATACAGTTGGGTATCTCTCAACAATGGAGTGTAAAATAGGTGCCTGACCAAACCTGCCTTCTTTTCATCAGATGGGTTACGTGACTTTAAAATGACTGCTTTGTAATCAACAATGTCATTAAACCAATCCAGAATACCTTATTGCTTCCAATTATGCCATTCCAGTAAATTGGACATTGTACCATCATCCAGTTCATTCAGGGGTCAGGAGATATGATCAGTGGGAAATCTCGCAGATGACACTAACCTGTTGGTTCTGTCTGCTTTTAAAGAGACAGATTGTTTGGTCACATTCTCCAATACTGATAAAAGTGACTAGCATAATTAAGTACTTCTGAAATGATAAAGTATCAGCTTGTACTGTTCCAGTATTCCTAATACAATAAAGAATTAGCTGCTGCACTTTGTATATGTGTGTAATATGATTGCAACTGGAGGGCTGAAGGGCCTGTTTCTGTGCTGTATTGTTCTTTGTTCTTTTGTTCAATAATATTTGTGCTCTTCGTTTAAGGTTGAAGTACATTTTGAGTACTCTGTAAATTCTATCTTTGTGTTATTTACCATTATACGACTGTAATATCCTTTACCTTGAGGTAAATATCACCAGCAGATTGTGTGTGTGGAATTAAGTCGTAGATTATGTTTAGTTCAGGAATCTTCGATAACTTACCATACCGTAGTGGGGTTGATACAGTTAGCATGGCTCATGTACATTCATGAGTTGTTCCATATCCAAATTCATCCTAGGCCAGTACATAGATACTCATGCTAACTGTATATTCAATACCTATGTGTCCCTGCTGTAACATGGACATGATGTATGGGTTATAATGCTTTTGGACTTCCTTTTCCTTTGAAAATGACTTGTTGCTATAGATAAAATTTGGTTCTTTATTGTCAAAATGAATTAATTCTCTCAAGTGGTATTTGAATACTGTTAGGCCACCCCTGGATAATGACCTTTTGCAACTCCTTATGGTTGTTCATCTTTCTCTGTTGCTACTTGCAACAGTTTTCACTGGCTTTGGCCAAAGTGTAACAACCCAACCTTGAGGATGTCTTTAACTTTATAGCTTAGAGCATTGACATGTAGATCAAGAGGAGTGCTATGGTCATTGTATGGGATGAGTAATCTGCTCAACATGTCAGATGTAATTATCCTGGAACCTGGCTGTACCTCACTTCTCCACAGTCATATCCTTACAATTATTCACTTACTTGATTGTGTCATGTTTAACCTGTTCTGCCACAGTGGTTATGGTTTAATTTCATGTATTGTGATGGTATGCCAAAATCTTTGCATACTGGTAATCCTGCCACAACAAGAATTATAAGATTGAGTCTTTCAGGATGCCACAATGAGTATTGCACTCTGATTCTGCCAATGCATGCAATTAGTGATCTATGATACGTGTGAAGTCAGTCTTTCATAGGTTGTAGCGTGGAGCATCACTTATAGGGCCTTGCAGACTGTGTGCAGAGGTAATATATTTTAGTATGTTGTTCTACTTTTTATAGCCAATGATATAGGTCACAATCACCTTATAACATCAACATGGTGTGTCAGGTTAATAACTGTGGTCACCTTCTGAAATTCTGACTCTGAACCTCAATGGATATGTTTACACCTTTTGTTAAGTTTCCTTGCAGCCAGTGTTGAAGTGATGTATTATCTTATTAGTCACATGTTATAGTCTGTTTATTTCCTTTGGAACTGGACTTCCTGCACGTGGGTACCCAACATTCTTGGTGCCACAGGCTTTATTGATATCAAAAGGTTGAACTGCTTTTCAACCATTTATTTGTTCCCATGCCTTTTCTTAAAACATGTGCGAATACATTTTGCTTTAACTGTTAGGATTTGGAAAAATGTCTTTTCGTGTGGGAAAGGGTCAGAAGAATCCCAAAACATGTCATGGGTTGGAGTTTCTACTCTTGATCCTGTTACCTCCTACTGAGTGTCTGCATGTGTCCATATCAGATGAAAATGCTTCTGTGATGCTGTTCATGGTGGAATAAACAGATCCTGAATGAGCGCACTTGTGAAAGCAGTGATTTTCATCAGCTGTCAGAGGGCTGTAATGTCTGGAGAATACAAAATCAGTGTCCCCAGTATGGAATAAGAAGAAAATAAACCATGGGGTGGCACGGTGGCATAGTGGTTAGCACCGCTGCCTCACAGCACCAGGGTCCCAGGTTCAATTCCAGCCTCGGACGACTGTCTGTGTGGAGTTTGCACATCCTCCCCGTGTCTGCATGGGTTTCCTCCGGGTGTCCGGTTTCCTCCCACAGTCCAAAGATGTGCCAGCCAGGTGAATTTGCCATGCTAAATTGCCCGTAGTGTTAGGTGCATTAGTCAGAGGGAAATGGGTCTGGGTGGGTTACTCTTTGGAGGGTTGGTGTGGACTGATTGAGCCAAAGGGTCAGTTTCCACACTGTACGGAATCTAATCTAATTTCGATGATGATAATGGGTATAATAAAAATTTGTTATCCATGTGTTTTGAGAAGTGTGGGATTTTTAAATGTAGTATCCCTTTAAGAGTAAGTTGGACTGGAGAGCATTTTGAAAGGAAACCAATTGCATTCCATAATTTGGTTCCAAAAAATCCCCTCGTGTTACCAATGGGATGAACAGCTAAAAAAACAAAGGATAAATACAAAATGAATTGTAGTGGTGAGAGGTTACAACATATAGAATTTGTATACAGAGGAAACAAGAAAATTTCTCTAAATGACACCCAGGTTTCTCTTTGCTAGTTTTCGACCAGAACCTAGTGTTGTGGCAGGGCCCTGAAAATAGGGGAGACTGTGTTATTGTGTGCTTTGTACTTGGAGCAGACAGAATACTGAAGGCAGAAACGGTGCGAGATTATGGATAGGATAAGACTTGTTACAGCTGCCAGAGCCTACCAAAGTTTTTAAAGGGGTTAGAGAAGGATGTCTTGTAGTGATTCTGTGTCATCTGGGCTGTCACAACCCGAGATGAGGAAGATTTGTAGATGTTTGCTTTTGTCAATGCTCACTGTGTTTGGGACCCTTGAATGAAATATGGGTGCTGGGCAATGTGGTTTAAGTGTTGAAACATTTGGTTACATAGTATGAGACCCTACAAAATTGAGGTAAAAATATTGTATTTACGTATTTGTAAAAAGCAGAATAGTGTTTATCGTTGTGAATGATGTTTCATAAAGTGAATGACTAATTAACAATGTGAAATGACAAACACGGTTGGAAAGCGGTGTCCTGAAGTACATTAGTTGAAAAGAAAGATCACTTGCCCAACATTTATTTATCAGCAGTGTTTTCTGTTTTTGTATTTGTAAAATCTAGCACTGTAATGATTCGTTTAAAAAAATACTTCTCTGTTAGCAATTGGCATTTATTAGAAATGTCAAATCTTCACTCAAACCTTTTTTTACAAAGCAAATTTTCAATACAGTGGCTGGATATCTTGGTATGCATTAATAAAGTTGAGTTAAATACAGGCTTAATCTCTGTTCCATAAAATGTGAGACTTAAAAATAAATGCATTGTGGAATTTTACTGTAGTTATATGCATGCACACCGAAATATGTTTATGGATATGGAAGTGCTGCAATGACCACCATTCAATAGTAAAATTTCAAATAACAGCCTATCAATATCTGGGTAGGCCTTGAAATAGACCATCCTGCCATCATAGAGGATTCAGCATCCTATATGCTGGCATAACATTGTTTATGGCACTGGAAACTGTATTCACGGCATGATTTGTCAAACTTATTTGGACTGTAATCCCTTCTATTATTTAACATCACTCCTCCAAAGTTTATTTCAATAAACCTCCATTAGTTTAAGGCAGTGCATCTCCTGGTAATGAAGTTTAATTTAATGAATGAAGTGATGGCCCATTTTACTATAATGAAGAAAATCTCAAAATTCTAAACTGGAAAAACTATTTGAAATGGTTTAAAAGCCCTGTGTTTTTAGAAGAACGTTTTGATACATAAAAGAAAGCTACCATAGAAGTTGTATTATCAGTTTGTAAATCAGCAAGTTAATGATTTTGAATTTCAACAAGAACACTAGTGTGTTTTTTTGTAATATTTACATAAGCAGGGCTGTTCCATTATTACTCTATTACTATACAGAATTAACTTGTAATGTTGATAAGGATTTTTGAATTTCATTTCTAAGTAGTAATTTAAAAGATTATTGCTAAAAGAACAGTGAAACTTTTAATAAAAGGTACATAGTTCTAAACAAGACTAGTTGCAGACTGCTAGATTGGTTGCATGAAACCAGGCTATTTGGTTGTTAAATTGTAAAATGGGAAGCTTATGTATCCACTCTTTTTTTCTCCTGTTGAAAAAACGGTTTTATAATTGCATGAAAAACCACAACTAAATATATGTTCAAGTATAAACATTGCTGCCATGTTTATCTTCAGTGACGTTCATTCTCATCAGTTTTGTTTTGTGAAGTTTAGTAAACATTACAAATAAGCGACTAGAAGTTGGAGTTTTTCCTCTTTTACTCATCAGAACGAGGACTCAAATGCCAAACAAAAATGTTAAATTTCCAGTCATCTTTCAATAACATTGTGAAACATACACGATCTCAAATGTGCAAAATTGTTTTTGTTTTGGGTGTGCCTTTTGCTGTCTAATCTCCAAGCTCTAGAATTCCTTTCCTTTATTCTCATGACTTTTCACCCCTATTCCTTTTGAGCTTCAATCACTGAAGACCTAATTTTGACCTAAAAATTGAAGAACTAATTTTGACCATTTTTTTTAGTCACCCATCTGAATACGACCTTCTTTGGCTCTGTATCAGTTTTTTTGTCTGAGGACCCTCCTGTGAAACACCCTTCAGGTTGCCTGTATTAAGTGTAAACTTTTTAATCTTATAAGTAGTAACCATGGGCAGAATTTTGTGCATATTGATTGAAGTATGGTCATAGATGTTAAAGCCAGCAGAATGCCCCTATCCTGTCACCACCTGAATGTAAAGCCTGCAGAACCTTGTACCTATCATGCACCAAAGTGGTCACTCAGTGGGCTTTCTGCTGGAAATGCTTCCCAATGCTGCCATCTCTTGCCTAACCTGAAGCTGTTGGCATGGTAAGCTGAAATTTCAGGAGCAGTGGGCATGGGAGTTATCTGTTTGAGAGAGATCACGTTGGGGAAGGTGGTCAGAAACCCCTGAACACATCCCTGCCCCAGTCAACCCAGATTGGGGTTCCTATTCCCTTATCCTGGTGGGCGAGTCCATCATGCCAGTTGGTCATATTGCCCCTTGGGAACAGGTTTAATCATAGTTATCTGAAGAGGCCCTTGACTCATCACTGATCACACAAACATTTCAATTGGTGCCAGGGTGGGATAGCCTTTCCTGTGCCAACACCACATTAAAGAACTCTCTAATGCCCACCTGCCTGACTGTCGTCCTCCCACTGCCATGTTCCCCACCTTTGTTTGGGAGGGAAATATTGTACCCTCTTGTTATGGATTGGAAAAATTTGGTTGGCCCCCATAAACATGCTGGAAGAGCATGACAGTTAATTTTTAAAAGGTGCTGCATCAGGTACTGGAGATCTACAGTTCTCCAATAACCGTTAAAAGGCTTAATTTTGTTTTAAAAAGGGTGTTGCTTTCTTTGCATATATACAGCTAATAAAACAATTTATAAAGAACCTTTTTACTGTCATAAAATGTCAAGTTCTTCACAAGGTCATTCTGAAACAAATCAAGACCACTGAGCCGCATTAGAATAGATGGTCAGGTAATCAAAATCTCAGTCAGGAAGGGAGGTTGAAAGGAATATCTTAAAGTCAGGCACTTGAAATTTAAAAGAACACAAAGAGCTTCTTAAAAAGAGGCATCCAGAAATGCAAATTTCGACCATAATATCACTACTGAGAAGCTGTAGATCTCTTTTCTAGAGGGCAAAATGGAGGGCAGCAGTAAGAGGGGTGGAAATAGATCTGATTGGTTGACAGATGTCAAGAGAGCTTGCATGTGAGTCACAGTGGATGTTTGAGAATGGTGCAAATGCATTAAGTACACAAACCGTGACAGCAGATAAGCTTCTGCAGAGCTAGAAAATAGTTGGTGAGATGTGGGGTGGGAGCTTTATGGCTAGGTAACTGAAGGCCTGGTCACTGCTGGTGCAGCTATTAAAATGGGGAAGCTCAAGGCCTAATTTAAATCAATAACAAATTTCTCAAAAGGTTGTAGACCCGGAGGAGATTATAGAACTGGGGTGCAATTGAATAGTGGAAACATTTTCGGGGGGGGGGGGTGTAATGTTGGAGCGGAAGGGAAGAGAATTTTAAAACCAACATTTTGCTCGACAAGAGTTAATTTAGGTCAGTGAGCACAGTGGTGCTAGGCGAGTGGAACTTGGTGCGACCTGAGACATTAGCAGCAGAGTTTTTGGATGATCTCCGGTTTACTGGGGGAGACAAGCTACAGAATATTGGTACAGAGGTAACAAAGTTAGGAATAATGGTTTCACCAGCAAATCAACTGAGATGTGGCAATGTTGGATGATTATTACAAAGGTGGATGGGAATAGGTATTTCAGTGATTGTGCAAGTATGAGTCAGAAGCTGAAGCTTTGTATCAAAAAGATACAAAGAGTGTGAACAGACTGATGTAATCTCTGCCTATTAACAGGGAGAGGGATGGAGTTAGTAGCTAGGGAACAGAATGTGGAGTAGGGACAAAAACAATGGATTTGATCCTTTCAATTATTTAATGGAAGGTAATTTCTGATTATTCAGAACTCGATGTTGGATAAGCCATCTGATAATTTAACAATAGTGCAGGAATTAGAAGAGAGGCATTGGTTCAGATTTCCAGCATCTGCAGTTGTTTGTTTTTTTTCTGATGGTGGAGAGACTTTGTTGATCAACTGTCAAAGGGTGTGGACATGTTACAATAGATGGACCACCGTCACATTGGATGTGATTTGCGACTTTGGGAGTTATTCTGTTACTATGGGTGAGGTGGAAATTTGATTGAAGAGATTCAGTTGGAGTAATGTTTCAGGAAGGATGTGAATGATTTTGGGAAGTCCAAATTATTTCAAGAATGTTGGAAATGAGAATAGATTTACCATTGTACAATTTTATGGCTGTAAAATTGAACAAGGAGGATGTTCCTATACCGTTGTAGGTATTTTCTAATCAACCTGTTCAGAGGTGTTATTGCACACCTCATGAACAGGTAAGAGCTGAATCGGGATCTCCTAGTCCTGAGTAGAGACACTAGCATGACATCACAACAGCCCTCTCCCTGTATTGGTGTAACCTGAGCTGGTGTGCTGGAAAATTGTTTCACAGATCTGAATAACCGAGTTTCCAACCATTTCTAGCTCCTCTAACAAATCTCCAGAACCACTTCACTGGAAATTGGGGATAAATTAAGTATGCAAGTACTGTTGGAGCATCGTATGTCATATGTGCTGACTCTATAACAAAGCCCCAGGTTGCTGGGATTACTCGAGGCCACTGAATAGGACGCTGCAAGTCTGACATCAAAGCAGAAGTAAATTTTAAAACAATGCTGATATAAATTGCAAAGGTTTGAAATTAAAGTCAAAGCAAAACCTTGGAAATCTACAACAGGCATGTCAGCATTTGAAAAAGGGTAAGGTAGCAAAATCATTCAGAAATGCTTTGTTGAAGAACATTTTGAATATTTACTAATGCTGATTTGCATATTGTTTTCTCATTTTTATTAGAAGCCACTTCTTTTGTAATGGCTTCTGGATGATTGTAGAGAACTCAACAGCAGGTTCTTTTAGTGTGACAGTCTTTAAGAATTACTGCGAGGTTATTAGCAAATGATTCTCCTATATTGCAATGTGATGACCAAAGATAAATAGGCTTAGAGTTGCCAAAAAGTTCTGGACCATTTCACAACTAATGCAATTAATAAAAGGCATCCTATTTCCTTCACTTGGGGTTGTGACTGTGATTAATGGATATATATGGCTCCTGAAAGTAAATCCACATTTGGAAATGGATTGGCATTATAACTTCATATAGATAATGGCAGCTGCCTGTGTTTACCAAGTGTGAATAGTGGAAGGCGGCTCCTTGCCCAAAGTGTTGAGTTCCTCTGGGAGTGCAAAGGAAGCTGGGAATCTGTCGATAGGCTGTGGATAAGCATCATAAGGCCCTTGACATTGTTACAGATGAGGCAGCTGTCCCATGATGGGACTGCTGCACCTGTTTAGAAAGGGCACTGAAGGGGAGAATGCTTCTTTACAATAAAAGAAATTGAGCCACTTCTTGGCATTCTTGCTAGCTGTTTCTCGTTCCATGTTGAACAGTCATCTGATATTTTGGCCCTGGCATTCTCAGTGTGCCACTTCTGAATTATCTGGAGCACCAGGAATTGTTGCAACTGATTTCACCTCCATTCCTAATCTGGATTAATTGCTGCATGCACACAGCACGTTATAAGCCTTGTAAATTCTCATTAGTTCTGCCATTGGATTGATCTGATGACTGCATGATGTGCTCAGAGGGACTGCATTTAGTGTTAAATGTTATTTTTCTTATGGACACACCCAAGGAATTTCCAGGACTACTCAAAACCTGAATGGCTTTCAGCACAACTAAAGATTTCTAATATCTTCAAGATTAGTAATCAGTACCTTTTTAGTCTTGTTCGATATGAAATCCTTTGGTACTTCTGAATATACCGACTTGCTGATATTGATGCAATACTTACAAGCCCCCCAGGTTTTCGAGAGCTGTTGCTGTCTGTAATATTTAAAATAACTTGTCACCATCAAAGCACTGTTGGAACTGTCATTGCTGGAATGTAGGGAGCATAGCAACCTCGCACAAACAGCAATGTGATAATAACCAGATAATGTGTTATTTTTGGGATGTTGATTGAGATCTAAATATTGGGCAGGATATAATTCCCCTGGTCGTCTTTGAAATATTGTCAGGGGATTATTTATATTCACTCTGGCAGAAGAACATAAGGGGCCGAATGGCTTATATCTTAAGTCTGCTCACCGTTCCATAAGATCATGGTGATCGGCCTCAAACCTCAACTCCTCTTGTTCCAGTTCAGCAAAGCTCACAACTCCCCAATATTTCAAAAATCTATGTTCAGGAAGTGCCTGATTTATGAACATCTGACTTAGAAAAGCTTGTGCTTACCAACTGATCCCATACAGGAGTGTAATTTATAAACCCAGCATATGAACATTTCCTGTGCTTATCACGAGTTGATTTATTTTGACTGCATTGTGTTCTGGCTCACGTATAAACCAACTTGCTAACAGACTCAAGAACAGAATCGGTATGCAAGCTGGGAACTACCTGCACCTCTACTTTCACAGACTTGTAGTGGTCCGTGCTCCACAACTTTAAGTTAGAGGATTCCACATGAAGAAAATCCTTCATATTTCTACTCTGGATGTCTCCTAGGTCATGGTTCCCCAATGAGTGGAAACATCTTCTCAAAATCTATTTTCCCAAGTCCCTTCTGATATTTGTATGTGTCAATAAGATCACACCGTATTCTTCTATGCTCCAATGAATAAAGCACTAACCTGTTTAGCTGTTCATGATAGTCAGCTCTTTTTATCCCAGTCAGTCCAATGAATCTCATTTGAAATGCCCCCAATGCCAGTATATCTATCTTAAGTATGAGGGCCAAACCTGTACTCCATACTTCAGGTGTGACTTCACCAGCATTTTGTACAGCTACAGCAAGACTTTCAAACTTTAAATGTCAGTGCTCTAGCAATAGGCTAAAATTCCAGTTGCTGCCTTAGTTACTCACTGCATCCACTTGCTAACTTTTTGAGATTCATGATCACGAACACCCAGATCCTTTTGTACTGCACTTTAATGGAATCTCTCTCCATTTACAGGGCAACCTCGATTACCCAAGCGAGACAGGCAGGGAGTAATTTGGTCGGATAATTGATCATTCAGATAACTGATCTGATCGTAAACAAACAGTAATTGATGAGTACCTGCCTTTCAAACCTGCCTCAAGGTTATCTGGCAATGCACGCCACAATGCCGTTTAACTGATAACTGGATACTGAGTTGCCTAACGCTGTTTTTACAGGACCTTGAGATCTTGTTCAGATAATCCAAAATGCAGATAATTAATGTTCGGATAACCGAGGTTGTACAGTAAATAATAATCTCCTTTTTGATTCTTCCCATCAAAGTGCATGACTTCCCACTTCCCGATATTGAATTCCATCGACCAATTTTTGTCCACTCATTGAACCTATCTGTATCCCAATGCAGATTCCTTATGTCCACATCGCACCATACCTTCCCACTCATCTTTGTACCGTCTTTGTCAGTAAATTAGTCTTCACTCCCCTCCCAAATTATTACTGTGAGCATTAAATAATTGAGGCCCTGTACCTGAAACTTGTGGCACTCCATTAGTTGGTGTCTTTTCTGTGTTAACCAATCCTCAATCCATGTAATATGTGCCCCCCAGTACTGTGACCTCCCATCTTGTGCAATAACCTTTTTATGTGTTAGCCTATCAAATGCCTCCTGAAAAACATTACCTTTATCAGTTCCCCTTTATCATCTATGCTTGTTATTTTCACAAAGAACTCTAGCAAATTTGTCAAATGTTGATTCTTTAATTGACTGATTCACTTTTAGCTTTTCTAAATGACCTGCTATTTCTTCTTTAATAAACAGCTCTAGAATTTTCTCAGACAAATGTTAGTTAAACCCGCCAATTAATTTCCTGATTTCTGCCTTCCTCCCTTCTTGAATAGAGGTGTCACATTAGCAGTTTTCCAATTCTCTGGAACTTTCCCAGAATCCAGTCAGTTTTGAAATATTTTGACCAATGTCTCCACTACCTCTGCAGCCACTTCCCTTAAAACCCTTTAGATGCAGATTACCAGGTCCCAGTGACTTCTACCTTCAGTCTCAGTAATTTATCACATACTTATCCCTCATGATAGACACATTATCTTGTGATAGACACAAGATCTTCCCCCCCCCGCCCCCACCCCATTAGCACCTTGCTTACCTGTTACATTTGAGCTGTTTATAATGCTCTCCATTGTGAAGATCGATGCAAAATGTTATATGTATTATTTTGCCGTTTCCCTGTTGCCCATTATTAATTCCCCAGATGCATCCTCTGAGGGTTCCACATTTACTTAGCTATTCTCTTTTTGAATACATTTTCTTAATTGTTCATCCCTCGCATGGATCCTTCTTTTTGACCAGATTGTTGGAAATTTGATTTAGCATCACATCTGAGAAACAGCACCTCGTGCAGTGCTTCCTTAGTCTGATGTAGTACTATCAGCCAGGACTGGACTCTGGCTCAGAGACAGGGACACAAACATTGCATCAGACCTCCCCCCACCAAAACACAACGCACTTGCCCAATGTGGAGATCGAAGCGATGCCCCTGAGATTATGATCACTGTGTTCCACTCACAGCACCAGCCAGGCTCAAACTGAGTATTTGAAAGTAAAGTTCGACTGTTGAGGCATTTTTTTTAACAGAAGAGCACAATCATGGGGAACAAGAGTTCCTTAGCACCTTGGTTGAGGCATTGCAATGGAGAATTAAAGTTGCCTTGCCAACCACTCAGCACCCTTTTATTGTGCAGTATACCATTTGGCATTCTTGCATCTGTCCTGATTAATGCTGGATGCAAGCCTTCAGCAGTATGTCTCTTGTTTGTAACAACTTATTTCATACTTCATTGCATGTCGTTAAGTAACATTAAATGACTTCCTTTTAATTCAGTTAATGACTTTGTGAATGAATGAGTGATTTGTTGTCACTTGCACTTAACGGTGAATAATACAGTAAATACAGTGAAAAGCTTCAACACAATCTGGTACCATTTTAAATAGGTTAGGAATAAAAAGGATAAATGATAGAACTGAAAGAGAGTCATGAGCCAGCTGACCAATGATACCTGCGTGCCATGCTGCCTCTTCTACCTCACTGCCACCTGTGTCAGACCCACCAATGTAGGAGTCACCACTCTTCAGGTGCCATCTCTTTGCTGCTGAGCCCACCTCACCACCGCTGATGCTGATGCCAGGTCCCGTGCTGAATCAACACTCACTGGCAACCAGGAGTTCCCCGGCATCGTCGCCACATCAGTGACGCCAGGAGTCCCAGTTCCGGGTATACCACGCTGCTGCTATTGCAGCTGCTGCTTAGGAGAAATCAGAACGTGCTCTTAATGTTGAGAGGTTAGCAGCAAGGGGAAGATATTCATGCACACATGTCGCTTAAAGACATTGCACAGGTATGAAAAGAAAAGCACTTAATGAAATTGTGGCCTTTATCTCAATGAGTTTTCAAATACAAAACTAAAGAAATGATGCTCCAGTTGCACAATGCCATCTAAAATATGCTGTTATGTTTTGGACCCTGCAGCTGAGGATAAATATATTGGCTGTGGAGTCAGCTACTAGGGCTTAAAGGGTTAAATCTGGCTTCAATAATGTAACTTAAAAGCTTTTTTCATCCTGCTTGCAAGCATTTCTGATTGACCAAGATAAATCTATGCAAAGTGTAGACGTGTATTGTCTTTACTAGTTTCAATATCATTGTAGAGTTTGTGGATGTGTGTTGTTTATTTTAAATAGCATACTTTATACTGGCCTAGTAAGTTGCTGGAGCTAATTGAAACTACAAGGCAGTTTTGTATTCATCAAAGACTTCCTTTTAGTTTCTCATGGCACAGAACAGTGTCTCTTTTGAGTCCCTTCCATATTGAAGCAAGCTAACAGCTAAAGTGGGTCACTATTCTTTATATGTTTCTCATTTCGTTTATTCTGTATTTTTGCATGGAGATATGCCTTTCGTCAAAGTAAATAAAATGTTAAAACTATTTGGGGCAGATTGTGAAATGTCTTGTTGTCTATGGCTGAACTCAGTTCAACGCTGAACAATGAAATAGTCTTTTCCTCCGAATTCAGAGAGCCATTAGTGGTATATCTGGAATCAAGAAGGTCAGCCATTTGTTGGTTAGACAATTCAGGAATATTGGTTAGAATTTAAAGCTATCTTTTGGCTATTTAGATGGAAATGTATAATATTGAGAAGCAATGAAGGACACTATTTCAGCCATATCTTGTTTGAATCTAAAAGGTAAATTTGAAAGATTTCACCACACGTTAGAATGTATCTGACATAGGAAGCATTGTACAAACTGTGTTACACTTGGTTTAGAAGTCTTTCATGACATTGAGTTCCGTAAAATAATTGTCTTGCCATATTTTTCTCCCATTAAGTATAAGTTGTATAAAAATAACTTTCTTTTGTTTTCATGAGCTATTTCTCCTCCCTTAGCAGCAGACCTCAATAGCAAGCCACAGCAGTGTCAGTGTAATATTAAAATGCCAAATAACAACTGTTTCAGATTACCAGTATAGCTTTGCTTCTCATTCTGTTTAAGCTGTGCCGTTCCCAATGTAAAATTGAGTAGGTTCACTTCAATGGTTGAACTTTCAAGTCTTGATTTTATTGCTGAGTTTATGTTCACAGAAATGTGAATGTCATCAAAACATTGAAAGACAGGTTTAGCTCTCTAATCCAGAGATATGTGTCACTCCAACAACTTTTGAGAAGCTTGACAAAGCAGCCCAATGATTGGTGCCACATCCACAAACACTCACCTGCTCCACTGCCAACACTCAGTAGCAGCAGGTATACGAATAACAAGATGCACTGCAGAAATTCACCAAGGCTTCTTAGAAAGCACCTCCCCAAACCCACGACCACTTCCATCTAGAAGAACAAAGGCAACAAATAATTGGGATCACCACTCTCTGCAGATTTCCATTCAAGCCGCTCCACATCCTTACTTGGAAATATATTGCTGTTCCTTCAATTTTGCTGGATCCGGTGGCACAGTGGTTAGCACTGCTGCCTCAGAGTGCCAGAGACCCGGGTTCAATTCCTGCCTCAGGCAACTGTCTGTGTGGAGTTTGCACGTTCTCCCCGTGTCTGCGTGGGTTTCCTCCGGGTGCTCTGGTTTCCTCCCACAGTCCAAAAATGTGCAGGTTAAGTAAATTGGCCATGCTAAATTGTCCATAGTGTTAGGTGAAGGGTTACATGTAGGAGAATAGGTCTGGGTGGGTTGCTCTTCGGAGGGTCAGTGTGGACTTGTTGGGCTGAAGGGCCTGTTTCCAAATTGTAAGTAATCTAATCTAATCTTAAGAAAAACCCTGGAATTTCCTCCCTAATGACATTGAAGGTATACATAGCGGCTGCAATGGTTCGAGAAGGCAGCTTGCCATCACCCTCTCAAGAGCATTCAAGGATGGACAATGTGTGCTGGCCCAGCCAACAATGTCTGCATCTTGTCACTGATTCAGAAACATAATTTGACACTGTATCTTCCAATCTCTGTGATCTGGCATGTTCTTCAGGCTAAGCCCCGCTGTGCTTCCAGTTTTCTGGAATTGTACTGACTGTATTCCCTAAAAGAACTGCTTTCCATCTCATGTTTATGTTGCACAATGCTTTTTAAACATGTTTAGACACTCTTGTGCTAACCCTCCCCCAAGATCTGATTAAAATCAATGGTCTGGAAGGGACCTGCTCCTGAGGCTGCTGGATGATGGAGGTACAACCTGTAATAGGGATGTGTCTTGTAACCCATAACCCAGCTTTGCAAGTTGTACCAGGCAGATGTAATGACCTCTTTTTATCGAAGCAAGGAAATTCACTTATAAATAAAACCAAAAATGGTGGAAACACTCAGCAAGTCAGGCAGCATCTTTGAGAGTGAAACTGAATAAGCAGCCTGAAACCTGTGCTTCTAATTGTGGTGAATGTGGAGGAGTACTGAAGTAAGGATATGTAAACATCCCTGCCCTCCCAGCTTCCCTATGAAGCACCTTTTCTCTCCAGCATGGTATTGCAATTTGATGATGTTATCCCTTTTAACATAAAGAATTAGGATATGGGTAACCTGCTATTGAAAGATCTAACAGATACTCACTGATGTATCCTGGGGTTACGTACGCAGGCACATCTATGCCTTGGCTAACTATCAGTTATAAAGAGTAGATGCTTCTACCAGCCTGTCATTCTTCAAGTGAACTAAATTAAGATGGAATCTGAGACCTTTATGCCCTTGGTTGCATGCTGTGATACAGTGATGATATCCATCTGTTAAAAATATACTGACATAGTTTCTATGTTACATCTCAGTTACTATGATATGGCTTATGGAGAGTTTTAGAGGTTATTGCAAAGTTCCACATGAAAACCTCTAAATTGAATTGAATCTATGCGAATTTGAGACTGATCGAGTTGCTGGTGAAAATAGGAAAGTAGCAGAAACAAGTGATGTAAGAACCGATTTTTCAAAATAATTTAGATGGATTATGCAATTAGGCAAATAACAATTGAAAAGCTAACTGAAAATATTACACATAACTCAAGAAAATAGGTATCACTAAGTGGTAACTCAAGCTGAACGTGGAGATTAGGAATATTATTCCCAGGAGTGTCAGAGAAATGGCAAAGTCATTTAAAAAGCTAATGAAATGATGAGAACAGTGAATTAAAAGTTCATGGCCTTATAGATGAAGTTTTGCAATGGATTTGTTAGACAGTTCGAGGATTGTGTTTAGTTTTGGTAAGACTATCACCAATAAAAAAAGACATGTATTTGAAACTGTGCGCTATAAGGGTAGGTAGAAGCCCTTCTGTATCTCTTCCCTTGAAGCTAATCAGCTGATTATACAACCGTATCCCTGGTAATTATAGGAGCATCTGTAAAGACCACATTTTTTTTATTTCTGGACTATGGATTAGAAAGTAAACTACTACTTTAAATAAAGGATACTGTGGAAAGAGGTAGTTGCAGTTTTAAAAATCCTGGAGTGCATGGTGAGTTATAGAGTCACAGAGTAGTACAGTATGAAAACAGACCCTTGTCCAACTTGTCCATGCCAACCAGATATCTTAATTTAATCTAGGGCCACTTCCCAGCACTTGGCTCATATCCCTCTAAACTCTTCCTATTAATGTGCCCATCCAGGTGTCTTATAATTGTTGTAATGTACCACGCTCCATCAGTTCCTCTGGTAGCTCGTTCCATACATGCACTATCCTCTGTATGAAACAGTTGCCCCTCAGATCCCTTATAAATCTTTCCCTTCAAACCTATGCCCTCTGTACATGCCCCTACACAGGGAAAAGAAAACCTTGGCTATGTCCTTTATCTATGCCCCTCATGATTTTATAAACCTCTATAAAGTCACTCCACTGCCTTCAATGCTGCAGGGAAAATAGCCGAAGCTTATTCACCCTCTCCCTATAGCTCAAATCCTCCAACCCTGGCAACATCCTTTGTGAATCTTTTCTGAACTCTTTCAAGTTTAACAGTGTCTTTCATATATGAGGGAGACCAGAATTGAACATCGTATTCCAAAAGTGCCCCAACTAACATCCTATATAGCTGCAAGATGACATCCCAACTCCTATACCCAGTACACTGACCAATAAAGGCAAGTCTATCAAATACTTTCTTCACTACCCTGTCTACCTGTTGTATGCAATCATGTCTTTTCCTGGAATAGTGAGAGTGAAAGCAGACAGAATGGAGTTGATAGGTTCTGACCTAAGGGACAACTATCTGACAACTTTGACTCTTGATTGTGTCTATGGCATGTGTGGGGAGAGTGCAGCAGAAACCTCTATCTTTTTGTCTCTCTATGTATATTATATATATTGTATATGATATATGTGTAATATGTATCTAAGCTTTCTTTCTAAATTGCTCTTTCTGCAAATCATCTGCTGAAGGAGGAATAAAGAGCCTTAGAGATGTTGAAAGGATACCTTCTCAGCCAAAAATGAAAGACTGAAGATTAGTGTGAGACAACCCCGTGACGATGTTAAACAATTGAAATGAAGTGAAAGAAAACCACTCATTGAATTCTGTGGCCCAGACTGGTGCTATTGAACTGTTACCTTGATTTTGTTTTCTCTCTTTAAACTCTTTATCCATGTCGTGTTGTCTTTGTGTATTTGCCTGCTTGAGAGCGGGGGGATTTAAGAAGAGGTAGTTTAAGTGATAGTTATAAGTTAGTAATATCTTTTGCCTTAGGATAAAGACAATTCATTTGCAATGAACAGTTATTAAATGCACAAATCTGGTGCGCATATTATTTAACGCAAATTAGACTAGGGTTGGACAATTTAGTGCATTATTCAAATTTTCACATTTGTAGTGACTCGAACAGTAGGGCTTGATTTTGCAGTACACTCTTCAGTGAGTCATGAATACTAAGTCATGTCTTAAAATGAAAGCAGAAGTTCACAGCCAAAGTTCATTGCATGTGGCCAAATGGGATATCAATGTAAGTGATTGCTTGCAGAGGATATTCATAGTCACTGCACAGCATAATATAATGAACATATTTTTAACATCATTGTGTTTCAGTCTTTCAATTAGCCACCACTCATTTACGTACTAGATCTCTCATCCTATTTTTTAAATTTTCTACCTTTTATTCACTCTCCTTTCCAAAATTGTCCTCAAAATCAACTTCTTGCTGTGTTTCTGGCTACCTGTCCAGCACTAATTGTTGAATATATTGAAGGTGAGAGGCACTGCATTAAGATGTTGTGGGAAACAAAAAGTGTGTAGGGTGTGAGGAGTTCCTGTGTACAGCTTAATACAATTGTAAATGTGTCCTTTATGAACAATTTATTAATTTGTGGATGTTGGTTAGCTCAGCTGTTGAAAGGCTGATTTGTGATGCAGATTGTTGCCAGTCGCCCATGTTTAATTCCCGCACTGGCTGACGTCACGAAGAAGGCTCCACCTTCTCAACTTGCCCTTTGCCCATAACACTGTGACCCTCTGCTTAAACTCAGCACCACCATCTCTCTCTAATGAGAGAGCAGTCCTTTTGTCTTTTGAGACTATGGCAACTTTACTTACTTTATTGATGTTGTTACTTGTAGTACATAAGGGAAAATTGCCCAAGCCTTTCCAATTAAAGTACAGGTAATGAAATCTTCTGCCCATGCAAGTGAATAGGCGGACATTGTGGACTGTTGAGAAAATAAATTGAAAGGCATAGCTTTTGTAGAGGTTTTACACCAACACCATGCTTGCCAAATAATGTGACTATGCTTGTGAATTGCTTTCTGTCTTGAGCTGCTGACACTAACTGATCTCAGTATTCAGATTTAGGATATTCATCAATGAAATGATAACACAAAAACAGAAATAGCTGGAGGAACTCAGCACGTCTGACAGCATTTTTGGAAAGAAAGCAGAGTCAACAGTTTGGGTCCAGTGACCCTTCTAGATACTAAAAATACTTGCTCTGAACCTCAGAAAAGACCGAACAACAGTTTAAATCTATAAGCATCAACTGTGCTGAGAATTTTGATTTGTGCTTAAATGCTGTAACTGTGGAATGGTTTGTACCAGCCTGAGACCTGGGCCATAAATAATAAATGTTATGATAGAGCTCCAAGCAATTGTGGCTGTTTGCTTGAGCTTGTTGATTGGTGAGTGTGGAAGACTGTCCAAGCTTTGGGGAGCTAGGTGTCAGGTCTGGGAGTGGGAAGGCAATTCAGAGGGTCTTTGAAAATGTTGGACTTTTTTGTGGACTCAGAAGGAGCCTGTCTACTTTTCTGGACACTTTAAAATTCCTATTTTTGTTATTTTCATGTTCTCTTGTAAGGTAACTGAATGGGCAGCACAACCAGGAGTGTTAACTCTCAACATATTCCAGGAGATCAGACAGAAGTGATGCTAGGGAAATCTGGCTTTGTGACATAAGTGGGTGAATCTAGAGAAAAATGGGCTAGGAAACATGTGGAAAGGTTAAGCTTGAGTTAAGGTAGAGGGGGAACATATCTAGCACAGGCTGGTTGAGTTGAATGATTGATTGAACCTGAATTTATGGAATTCCACAACTGTGTCTGAATAATTCCTTCTCCTGTCAGTTGTTCTTGGGGCGTGGAAATCCACAATGCACCATATTCCAACTGGTTAAATCCAAGAGTAATTATAGCATTTAAGAACACTAATTAATCATTTTGCCAGCAACCAACCAGTCTCAACTGAGCCTAGATTTGACTCATTATCAGCACTCTTTCCTCCAGCTCTGCAGCCTGACTAAACATTGCCTCAACTGGTGGAGCACTGAATAAAAACCGTAGGAACTGTAAATGCTGTAAATCAGAAATAAAAACAGAAATTGCTGGAAAATCTCAGCAGGTCTGGCAGCATCTGTGGAGAGAGATGTTTCAGGTTGAGTGACCCTTTCTCAGTGCCTGAATTCCTTAATACTGTCAGACCTGCTGAGCTTTCTCAATACATTTTATTTTTATTTATGGTAGAGCACTGATCCTGTCATCTGTCGGCTATTTTTGATATTTCCATAAAGTCATATCCACTGACTCCAACCTGGGCTCTTCCATTGGCAGCGAAGCAGTTCCTGACATAGGGAAGGTCAGATGATACCTGAACGCAAGCAGGAATTGGTTGACTGGAAAGTCAGGTGGTACCTGGTGGCTAGTCATAGCTGCCATTGCTGGGAGCTGAGCCTGCTCCTGGAATGTATTGCTTGGCTTCTCTGAGATCAAGGCCAATCTGGAAGATTCTCAGCCATTCTGGGAGGCACAGAATATGCTATAGTTTGCAAGCCAAAACCTCATTGTCATAGGGTAGGCAATTGCTAGTGCTGCTCTGAGCATATTTACACATGTTGTACTCAGCTGAAAATGCTGCTGAAATGGTCAAAATCATGAAACTAAGTGAAAGATTAAATAGATGTGAGGTTTAACTGAAATATTACGGCAGTGAAATCTCTGCATAAAGCAATGATTTCCCAATTTGCAGTTTCCACCTGAACTAGTTGGAAGTGGTTGAGCCAGTCCTATTATCAGTTGTTGTCTTTCCTAACTTAGATCATGAAATGAGATTGCAGTGTATGGAATAATGCTGCTCTATGAGTCAGTTACATTGTGAGTCAGTCGAGATTTTGCATGCTAAAATAAATACACAGATGGTCACCTTTTGAAAATGATAATTAGAAATGAAAGAACAGTTTGACCATCATATGTTATTGCAAATTGCGAGCATTATGAATTTTGTGAAAAATCACTATTTCCTTCAGCCTACAAAAGAATTTGCAAATTCAGTAAAGTCAATTGCTTTAACATGATAAATTAATGTTTCCTCTTGTGCTATCAGTGGATAGCTTCCCAACAGTTTCCCACAACATCATCATGAAACATTTTAAAAGGAATATGAAGACTATAACAAACTGTTGCTTAGTTATCTCTAACTTATGATTCATAACCATTACTGATATATTTTGAGAAGTTGTTAAAATTACATAATTGTCAGTCTTATGATCAGATTAGCAGGTTAGAAGAATCTTATTTCAGGAATTTTTAAAACCTTGCTGAATTCCACTGAAATAAGTGCTACCAATTGTTTGGTTTGTTGTTTTGGTAGAAGCTGTGATAGAGTTTTGCTTTCTGATGTTTGGGTAACTATATCTTAACTTTTGTAAAACTGAAAAAAACAGATCGTAAAATCATCCAGTACAGAAGAGGCCCTTTGGCCAATTGAGTCTGATCTGGCAAAAACCTACTGTAAATCAGTAGGGCTTACCTTCCAGCACTTGGTGTACTGCCTTGAGCATTCTGACAATTCAAGTATTCACCCAAGTACTTATTAAAGGTTATGAGGTTTCCCACCTTAGATATCCTCCCAGTCTGTGCATTCCACATTCACACCACCCTCTGGGTGAAAATCTTTCCTCCAATTCCCTCTTAAACCTTCTACCCTTCACCTTTTAAAATTGTGTTCATTATTGACCCTCAACAAAGATAAAGATAAAGAGCTACTTTCTATTCATCCTGTCAATGCCCCTCATAATCTTGTGTACCACCATTAGTTCCTCGCTCAGTCTCTGTTCAAAACTACCTTAACTTATCCAATCACATCCTTCCTATAATGTGCTGGTCAGAATTGCACACAATGCTCCAGCTGTAGTCTAAATAAAGTCCTGAACAGCTCCAACATAATCTCCCTACTTTTATAATCTATGCCATGACTGACCAGGGCAACTACCCAGTATGCGTTCTGAGCTACCCTATAAACCAGACCTGCTGCCTTCAATGATACGTGCGCAAGCATCCCAACATGTCCCTGTTCCTCTGAGATTCTTAATACCATGCCATTCATTGAGTGCTCTCTTATCTTGTTATTTCTTCCAAAGTGCACCACCGTACATTTATCAGGGTTAAATTTCATCTGCCACTGATCTGTTTATCTGACCAATCTGTTTATATATTCTTGTAGCTGTTAACCATCCAGCCAATTTTTGTGTCATCCGCAAATGTACTTATCATCACCAACACCCAATGGCCACCACCACATTTTCTTCTGTATCATTAATGGATATCGCAAACAATAAGAGACCCAGGACTGATCCCTGTGGTACGCTAGTGGACACCGCCTCACACACACAAAACCAACTACCACCGCCCTTTGTCTCCTACCACTAAGTTAAAAATCACACAACACCAGGTTACAGTAAGGGCCTGTGCCCGAAACGTCGAATCTCCTGTACCCTGGATGCTGCCTGACCTGCTGTGCTGTTCCAGCAATAAAGTTTCAACTTTGATCTCCAGCATCTGCAGACCTCACTTTCTCCAGGTTACAGTCCAACAGGTTTATTTGAAAGAACAAGCTTTCAGAGCACTGCTCCTTCATCAGCAACCTGATATAACCTGGTGTTATGTGGTTTTTAACTTTGTCCACCTCAGTCCAACACCGGCACCTCCACAGCATCCTACCGCAAAGTCAATTTTGGATCCAACTTGTCAAGTTACCCTGGACCCCATGTGCTTTTACTACTTCATCAGTCTCCCATGTGGGACCTTGCCAAAGGCTTTGCTGAAATTTGTATGAACTAGATCAATTGCCCTACCCTCATCTACAGACCTGGTCACCACCTTTAAATATTCAAATAAATTTATTAGGCATGATCTGCCTCTGACAAAGCCTTGCTGACTGCCCCTGATCAAATCTTGCTTTTCAAAGTGGAGATTAATTCTCTTCTTTAGAATTTTCTCAAATGATTTCCCTACCATTGACCCACTGGTTTCTATTTAACTGTACCACTGTTCTTGAAAAGTGGAACCACTTTAGGTGTCCTCTGGCCTCTACTGCCCCTGTGGCCAGTGAAGACTTAAAAATTTGTGTCAAAGTCACAGTAACTTCCTCTATGGCAGCCTGGGATACAACCCATCCAGACCAGGGAGTTTGTCCATTTTTAAGCCCATCATAGTCTTCGAAACTTCCTCATTCCCTGTATCAAACTGCTCAAGATACTCACTCTCAGTCACTCTTACTGAACCTCGTACCTACATCCTCCTTCTCCAGAGTGAAGACAGATATGAAGTACAGTTAGAAGATCCTTTATCTGAAATGCTCGCTACCAGCTGTTTTTCAGAATTTGGAATTGTTCAGTTTTCAGAATAGTGACAGTTTAATAGTGAAATTTTTAAAAATCTTACTGAAGGAGCAGTAAAGTAAGAACGTGCTTGGCCACACCCCCCCACGTCGCATCTGAGTGACGAGCATCGAGTGTGTGTTGACTTGGGGGCGTTCACAGAGGAACCCCAGGCCTGTCGGTGCTTGGCCTTGCACCATCCCCACCCACGTCGCATCTGAGTGACACGCATTGAATGGGTGTGGACTTGGGTTAACTGTTTGCTCTCCAATCTTGTTAATGAGAAAAAATTTCACAAAAACTTTTGGATTTCGGAGCTTTTCAGTTTTTAGATGTTAAGATAAAGGATCTTCTACCTGTACTTGTTTACTAATGTCCTCTAGCTTCCATGCACAGATTATTCTCATTGTCCCTATTGGACCCTACTCTATCCTGCCCTTCCCTTTGATGTACTTATTTAGTATATTGGGATTTTATCAAATCTTACCTGCCAGTATTTTTCATACCCACTCTACGCTCTCCCGATCATTTTGTTAAGATCCCCCCAGCACATTCTATATTCACGCTTCTATTGATTTGCTCACGTTGTACCTATTAAAAGCCTCTCTTTTCATTCATCTCCAGCCCTGAATGTTCCGCGAAGTCCAGAGTTCTCTGGGCTAGTTGCACCTACATTTCACCCAAAAGAGAACTTGTTGCACCCGCACTCTTGCCAATCCCATTTTAAACATCCTCTCAATGCTCTGCTGTAGATTCACCCAGAAATATCTGTTTCTGGCCTACATTTAGTCAGAACCTGTCTTATTTTAATAAAACCTGCCTCTCCCCAATCCTAAATCCCTTTCAAACACTAATGGCCAGATCTTCAGGTCTGTGCCTTTTAAATGCTGAACATGGTGACTGACAAATTCTTTTTAAAGGATGTTTACTCTTTGAATGCAGCTGTCTAAAGACATCTGTGATGTTTTGTGAAGACACTTCCCCTCAAGGGAAATCAATTCATTTGATTTAAGTCACTACCTTTTACATAAGGATCTTTTGGCATAGAAAGCTAATGTATGCAGAAGCATTCTCTAAGATATCCCCCTCCTACAACAGTAAGTTTTAGAAACCTAAGACATGTTTTACTAAATCAACAGAAATTCATCTTTGAGTATTAAGAGTGAAATTGACATTTCTACATGCTGTAGAATTTTTTGACTAGTCTTAGAAGGATGAATGTGTGCCTTCAAACCTCAACAGTCAATAACAATTAGCTAACTCACCTTTGCATTTAAGTCACCAGTTGTGTCTGAGCTTGCCCAAGAAATATTCTAATTACAGTGTAGAGTTTGACTGGCTTCTTCATATAACTATAACGTCTTACTTTTCCTTCCTGTCCAGCTGCAGTGAGTGTTATGACACATCCAGAGCTGTCCTCTCTCTTGCAAGTGCGTGATGAAG
The DNA here is from genome assembly GCF_004010195.1 of Chiloscyllium plagiosum. Taxonomy (NCBI): domain Eukaryota; kingdom Metazoa; phylum Chordata; class Chondrichthyes; order Orectolobiformes; family Hemiscylliidae; genus Chiloscyllium; species Chiloscyllium plagiosum. The sequence continues at coordinate 44,866,644 of NC_057719.1, forward strand.
AGGATTTGCATGTTGCTGTAGCACACTACAGCCTAATGCTCTGACTTGTAATTTGAAAGAACCCTGGGGTACCTGGGAGAAACCTCTTACAGCCTACTTGGCGTGATGAGCAAGTTCACCTTTCAGAACAACAAAGTGATGCAGGACCGCCGGAGTGTTTGTGTCTTCCTTCCAAATGATGAAGCTCTCAACATTATTGTGAATGTAAGTTTTTCCCATTTATCTTTCTATTCATTTTAATTCCTTTAAATGCACTTGAAATGGTTTCTTCAACATTAAAAATGAATAATATTATATCCATGTGGTGTAACTCTCATTTGGGCATCCCAGTCTTGCCTTTTCTAATTTAGCCAGTCATCAAAATAAAAAATAATAAAATAAAAATTATGATCTGATTTGTTTATATGACGAAGCAGTAAGGTGTGACTGTCTTTTAACTTGTTGTTTTGAAGAGAAAGTATATTATAAAACCCACTTTAATGTGTTTCTTTTTAATATTCAACCATCATTGCCCAGCAAGCATTGTTTGCGGGCAACCCCTTTTCTATTTATCTTCTGATCTGATTCTTGACCAAACTACAACAAAGAAAATAAATGCCAGTGAAGAAACTAGATCTTCAAATTATTCTCCTTTCTATCTCTCACAGAATCATGGATGTATTATGGTGCAGATGAAGGCTCTTCACTCCATGGTGTCTGTTCCAGCTCTCCAAATGAGCATCATGACTTAGTGCCCTTCTTTGATTTTTCCCCTCTTGCACATTGGATGAGTTTTTAAAAATAGAAACAATGTCATTTAAAATGCCTGAACTAAACCTGCCTCTATTGAGGCAGTGCATTTCAAATCCAAATCACTTGAATGAAAATATGTTTTTTCCCTCTCATTCACTTTTGCAAATTACTTTCAATTCTTACTCCTTGGTTTTTTTGATCCTTTTAATGAGCAGCAACAGTTTCTACTGATGTATTCTATCCCGCTTCCTCTCAATTTTGAAAGCTTCCGACAGATCTCCTTGGCTGCATTCTCTCCATGGAGTACAGTTCTAACCTCTGCATTTTATCCTATAACTAAAATCTCTCATTTCTGGAACTGTTTTCATAAACCTCTCCTGAACTATCTAATGAGTTCATGTCCCTATCCTAGAGTGGTGCTCAGAGTTGTACACAATACTCCAACTCTCAGAAGCAGTAGTCTTCTATTTGTTGTATCCATCACTGAAGTCAAAAGCTTACTGTGTGAAGACTTCAAGGTGCAAGTTTTAAAACACATTGGATGACTTGTTGAGATAGAGAGCTAAAAAGTAATTTCAATCTTAATTAAATATGCGACACCATCAGGTGCTGATGTAAGCCTTCTGTGAGCTGTTGCAAACACATTTTATGCTTGATTGTTGTGTCTGAGCTATCCAAACAATTTGCTGTTGTTGTTCAAAGCTTTTCAGCAGCTTTGTTCATTGTTCACTTTCAAACTACCCAATAATGAGTTATTGTTTTAGTTTCAGCAGATTAGAATGTATGTTTGAAGCAGATGAAGTTACAGGATTATGGCAAGAGACCAGAAGAGTGGGATCAGTTATAGATTGCTGTAACAAAAAATCAGAAATAACACAATAGGTTGATTGGCCTCCTGTGCAGTAAACAACTATAGTATTAACGGCATAGCAAGAATGCTGAAAGGATCTTTGCAAAGAAAGACTTTTATTCCTGAAATAAGTAATCTTGCACAAATTGGAATGTTACTGCCGCCTCATTACAACATTCAACTGAACAACTGTTCTCATTATTCCTCCTCCTGTTCAATTCCCAGAATACTTACTGAAAGAAACTTGACTGAAAATGCGTGTGAAATGTTTCGGATCCCAGACAAGCACAGAATTAGAGTTTTACTCATTATCAGTTTCCTTACTCTTATGTTATGGGGCTAAGAAGCTAATCAGAGGGTTCACAGGAAAGGGAGTATCTCTGAAGTGGAGACGGACAGGCACTTTAGGTTCCTTAGCTTTTGTATTTCTTTTGCTTTCTGTGATGGTTGAGAGGAATCAGGAGCTAGCCTTATCTTTGCACAGCACTGTGTAAGTGCACAGTTTTCTTTGTTTTACAAATGAGATACAATTCACTTGAGGACACAAGTCCATTTAGCTGTGAAATTTCCCTTTATTTTTAAAGTAATGATCCAAAACTCTCAGTATGGCATGTTTCATTCCATATGCTACATCTGTCTATTGCTCCAGTGTACAGGGAGGAAACTGCTAGATCATCTTGTTTGAATGAGACTTCCTTATCATTTCAATTATTTGTCTTTGACCCAAACATGAAAGGGTGGACAATTCATACCACAAGCAAGGATACAAAAATAGTTCCATTTGTGACTACGAAGGATGCATTCTTTTTTTTTGCAAACACCCCCCCCCCCCCCCCCCCACCACCAGTAGGTGCATCGTTGTGCTTACCTCAAGCAGACATTTTGTTGAAGAATAAAGACATGCTGAACTAGTCTTAACATTTTGGCAAATACTGCAAGCAGCTAAAGGTTCTACTTTTTCTCTTACGCCAAATATTTTGTTCATAAACATGCTTTAGTCTTAAGTGTGCCAATATTTAGAATAGAGTTAATGCATATTTTCTACAGTCTAAATTGTTTAAGATATATAATTTAGCTCAATCTGTGAACTAAATAACTATGAAACCTGGCAGCCCACATGTATTCTCCTTGGAGCAGAGAATATTATTGCAGCTGTGAAAATGGGCTCACGATTGCAGCATGTAGTCAATCCATTGAAATGGTTTCATTTTAATAGTTTTTGTCTTTTAAAAAAAGGGTAAGATATTGCTTGCTATGTCTCAGAGTTTCAATTTCTCAATGTCTGCTTTTACTAAATATTGTCAAAATATCATAATGTTTCCATTTTGTAGGTTAAAGCCTTGTGCCAAGAATTATTCGTTCAAGTCTGTGACCTTCTACGGCTGAAAGACTGTCATCTTTTTGGGCTAAGTGTCATACAAAGTAAGTGAGACTGAAAACAGATTATAATTCCACGACAATGAGGTAAACTGCATTATCTGCAATATATTCAGTTCTTTGGAATTCTGTAGAATGTTGAGAGTTTCATTCATAATCAGAATTTTTGATCTTTTCATTTGAATGTAATTATTCATGAAATGTTATTGTCCATCCCCCATGTTCTGCTATAATATTATGTAATTAAGGTGTCAAAATTTATTTTTTGAATTGCCTAAATGTAAGGGAAGTAAATCAACTAGAAAAGTAAGCCCTCAAATAAAAAGGATTTTAAAAAATTAGTAATTTCCCTTTCTCAAGGTGGGTCTTTGATTTACTGGAGTTTTGCTTCAGGTATTGTGAATCAGTGGGTGTGTATTTGTATCTTCAAGGTCTTTATCAATTCTTTAGATTCTTTCCTTTTTTATCAAATCACAATAACTTATTGCTTTGTCTAAAATATTTCAAGTTAGGATTGAAGGTATTGGGTGTTTTTAACTTCCTGATTTCAGAATACTTCAATGTGATTGGTTATTGACATTGCTTGCTGACAGCGCTGTTGTTGTACACCTGGAGATCACCATTGCCTGGAGATGGATTCAATCTGTCACTAGGAAAGAAAGCCACACCACAGAGGTCACCAGGGCAGTTTCCTTTGGGAGCATTAGCAAGCGCTATTACTTTAGCTGACCACAAAATCCTGCCAAAACCACGTATATGCTATATTCAATTTAGTATCACATACATACACACACAGTTTATTACAGTTAATAGATAAAGTTTCTGTAATCAATTTGATTCTTATAAAACCCTGTGGGTAGATCGTAGTCAGTGTTGCTTGAGCACGAAGCTTGGACAGTGAAAAGAGAAAACCTAGGGGTAGACAATGGCGTAGTGGTATTATTGCTGCACTGTTAATCCAGGGGTTCACTAATGTCCTTTAGAGAAGGAAAATGCCATCCTTACCTGATCTGGCCTACATGTGACTCCAGATCCACAGCAATGTGGTTCACTCATCACCCTTTGGGTAATAAAAGCTGGCCGAGCCAGTGACACCCTCATCCTGTGAATGAAATTTTAAAAATCAGATGAAGAAAGTCACTCACTCGTTTTTACATAAACCAATGATTTTTTAAAATCAGTTACTAAACAGAAGATGATCAGTCAGACACATAGTCGGAGATCTGGGTTTTCCACCTCATTTACCTCTTTATACTCCACCCACGGCAGTTAGATATTCTTGAAGTAATGTTTCAAATATACAGCAGACAGAGATGACAGATACAAAAGATAAATGAAACATATTCAGTGAATCGAACTTTTATATAGTTCATGTGATCTGATCAGTGGGAAAGTCAGATTTGTGAATATCCAAACAACTTTGGTTAAGAAAAAGAAAGAAGCATATGTCAGGCATAGACAGGATAGATCGAGTGAATCCTTAGATGAGTATAAAGGAAGTAGGAGTATACTTAAGAGGGAAATCAGGAGCCCAAAAAGGGGACATGAGATAGCTTTGGCAAATTGGGTTAAAGAGAATCCAAAGGGTTTTTACAAATACATTAAGGACAAAAGGGTAACTAGGGAAAGAATAGGGCCCCTCAAAGATCATGAGGTGGCCTTTGTGTGGAACTGCAAGAGATGGGGGGAGATACTAAACGAGTATTTTGCATCAGTGTTTACTGTGGAAAAGGACATGGAAGTTATAGAATGTAGGGAATTAGATGGTGACATCTTGAAAAATGTCCATTTTACAGAAGAGGAAGTGCTGCATGTCTTGAAATACATAAAAGTAGATAAATCCCCAGGACCTAATCAGATGTACCCTAGAACTCTGTGGGAAGCTAGGGAAGTGATGGGTGGGCCTCTTGCTGAGATATTTGTATCATCGATAGTCAGGAGGTTGGCTAACATGGTGTCACTGTTTAAGAAAGGTGGTAAGGACAAGCCAGGGAACTATAGACCAGTGAGCCTGACATCGGTGGTGGACAAATTGTTGGAGGGAATCCTGAGGGACAGGATGTACATTTATTTGGAAAGGAAGGACTGATTAGGGCTAGTCAGCATGGCTTTGTGCAAGGGAAATCATGTCTCACAAACATGATTGAGTTTGTTGAAGAAGTAACAGAAGATTGATGGGGGCAGAGCAATTGACGTGATCTATATGGATTTCAGTAAAGTGTTTGATAAGGTTCCCCATGGGAGACTGATTAATATGGTTAGATCTCATGGAATACAGGGAGAACCAACCATTTGGATACAGAACTGTTCAAAGATAGAAGGCAGAGGGTGGTGGTGGAGGGATGTTTTTTCAGACTGGAGGTCTGTGACCAATGGAGTGCCACAAGGATCTGTGCTAGGTCCACTACTTTTCATTATTTATATAAATGATTTGGATGTGAGCATAATTAGTAAGTTTACAGATGACACCAAAATTGGAAGTGTAGTGGACAGCGAAGAAGGTTACTTCAGATTACAACAGGATCTTGATCAGATGGGCCAATGGGCTGAGGAGTCACAGATGGAGTTTAATTTAGACAAATGAAAGCGAAGCTTAGCAGGACTTATCCACTTAATGGTAAGGTCCTCGGGAGTGTTACTGAATAAAGAGACCTTGGTGTGCAGGTTCATAGCTCCTTGAAAGTAGAGTTGCAGGTAGATAGGATAGTGAAGAAGGTGTTTGGTATGCTTTCCTTTATTGGTCAGAGTATTAGATACAGGAGTTGGGAGATCATGTTGCGGCTGTTTTTGGAATATTGCTTGCAGTTCTGGTCTCCTTCCTATCAGAAGGATGTTGTGAAACTTGAAAGGGTTCAGAAAAGATTTACAAGGATGTTGCCAAGGTTGGAGGATTTGAGCTATAGGGAGAGGTTGAATAGGCTGGGGCTATTTTCCCTGGAGAGTTGGAGGTTTATAAAATCATGAGGGGCATGGATAGGATAAATAGACAAGGTCTTTTTCCTGGGATGGACAGTCCAGAACTAGAGGGCATAGGTTCAGGGTGAGAGGGGAAGTATATAAAGGAGACCTAAGGGGCAACTTTTTCACGCAGGGGGTGGTGCATGTGTGGAATGGTCTACCAGAGGAAGTGATGGAGGCTAGTACAATTGCAACATTTAAAAGACATCTGAATGGGTATATGAATAGGAAAGGTTTGGAGAGATATGGGCTGGGTGCTGGCAGTGGGACTAGATTGTGTCGGGATATCTGGTCGGCATGGACAAGTTGGACCGAAGGGTCTGTTTCCATGTTGTACATTCCTGACTCTGTGATTCTATGACTTTAAACAATATCCCATCAATCATGAACATTCATTTATTGAAATGAACCATTTTGAATTCAGGATTAAAAGTACCATCTGTTTGTTTGATTGTAGAGGGAGCTAAGCAATTTAAAATTCATGAAAGCTGTGAATTTAGGAATCTTTAATCATTTCCTGAAGAAGGGCTTATGCCCGAAACGTCGATTCTCCTGTTCCTTGGATGCTGCCTGACCTGCTGCGCTTTTCCAGCAACACATTTTCAGCTCTTTAATCTTGCCAAGTTCATGACTACTGGCTTTTTTTGTCATTGTTGATCCAGCGAAGAATGAGAGGAGGAATGATTTGCATTTATATAGCACTGCAACCCAATATTGCAACATTTTGCCATACAATGCATTCGGTATCCTGAAAAACAATAGTAACTGTTGACTAAGCAAATATAATTCGATTAAGCAAAGAATAAACTAAATACAAGTAAAACCAATAATGACATTTGGGAAAAATAATAAAGAAAATGATCTGCTACAAATTGTATTACCATTTACAAAAAAAATTTACAAAGTGCCTTTAATATAATAAACTATTTGTAATAATTCACATATGTATGATAAAACAAAATTTGACACTGAACCACAGAAGATATTAGAGTAAAGAAATGGATTTTAAAGAGCACCTAAATGGGGGAGTGAGGAGTGGAGAAAGCCAGAGATATTTGTGGATGGAATTCCACAATTCGGGCTCTTGAACATGCAGAGTTACTGGAGTGCAGTTATGGAGGAGTGTAGGAATGGAAGAGCAAGGGTGATTTGAACATGGGGATAAATATTTTGAATCAATTTGTTAAGCTAACTCAGAGCCAGTTTAGGTAGGAGGCATGTGTGAATGGGACTTGGTACAGGTTAAATCAAGAAAACAAATCTTTAGTTGGTCTTAACTTTATAAAGCTTAAAGCATGGGAGAATGGCCAGGAGTATACTGGAATAGTTGAATCAAGAGGTAGCAAGGACATTGATTATAATTTCTGCATAAGGTGAGCTGAGTTGGGCAATGTTACGGAGATTTAAATTGATTGTTTTGGCAATGATGCAGATATGTGATCAAATGCTCAGCTTTAGACCAACCATAATATCAAGGTTATGAACTATCTTGCTGAGTCTCTTACAGTTGATAAAGAGAGTGATAATGAAGTATGGAAAGACAAAATGTATTTAAGAAACTGAAACTCTCATTTTTTTCAAGTTTATTGAGATATAATGAAGCCATGGGCAGCTGAGCTGGATATGAAAATGTTTAGATCACTTTTCAAATATCTTTTGTCCAGTATGAAAGATGTCTTGATGTACTCCACCCATCAAAAGAAGGAAAAATTGGAGGGTAGACAGAAAAATATGGTTTTAAGTCAAGTACAGTCACCAAAATCTAGGGCATCTTTCTCAATACTCTCAACCTACCAGCCCATACATTAATTCCTTTAACAATTGCTGTTTGTCTCCTATCCATTAGCTAATTTTATTTTGTCTATTATAAGGGTTTACCTAAAATACTCCTACCTTGTGAAGTTAATTATTATCTCTTTGTTTGGGCCCTTATCAAGAGATATTTAGATGTCAAAGTTTCCAAGTACCAAGATGTCTACACTCTAGTTGGATTGCCACTTTCTCAAAGAAATGGGATAGATTCCTGAATTTGAATTTATTTATTTCTGAATCTATGTTGACTGCAGATGAATAATTTATAATTGTACAGATGATCTTCATATTTAATCTTGAGGATCAATTCCATTACATGCAATAGGAAGTAAGTCTAAAGGATACAAAGTAATCTGCATTGGTTTTGTCATTCTGTTAGCTAATGGTCACTAAGTAAGTCTATTAGTGCCTCCCCACTATCTATTGATCCCCTCTCCCTGATTATTAGTGTTTTACAAATTTCCTTCCTAATCTCTATCAGCACACTAGGATAGATATTGTTTATTCCTGGGAATGATTTATTTTTGTTAATTTAGCTAGTCTACAGCTTTTTTCAGTGGCAATGTCCCTCATATCTTTCCATGTGAACACACGCAGAAAGAGTTATTCAAAACATTTGCTACTTTTTTCTTATATTTATATTCAAGCCTATTTGGTACTTTGTTTGCCATCTCTCCTATGACTGCCCTCTTCTGTTGTGCCTTTGAAAACTAGTTTATTATACTTAAGCTGACCTGCTATGCCTTTTACTTGTTGCCTCTTTATTCCTCTGTTATTTTAATTAGTTTTGAAACCCTTTGCTTTCTCCCTCGAGGATTTTGACAAACCCTTCTTTCTCCGTCTTACACCTCTAATTTATTTTTTTCAAACATCTGCTTTCAAGTTTGTTGGATTTGAGAATGTATTTGTATTTGTTCTACATGTCTTTTTAAAAGTGTCTCCCTTTGTCTTTCTTTTGAATTGTTGTGAATAACCTTCCCTAACTGATTTGTGAAAGATTTCCCTCCTTTTGCTAAAATAGCCATTTTAAGTTCATTTACCATGTTCCTAGTCTTGGGTATTTTTGACTCTTGGGTTGTGTTAAAGTTATTCTTTGTTGGTCGCTGTTTCCCTCAGGTTCCAAAGCCTCAGTGTCTTGTACATTTGCTGATTGTTTTTTAAAAAAAGATCAAAATGATCATTTTTGTTTGTTACCTCCTCAATGCTCCAGGTCAAGAAGCAGTCATTAACTGAACCTGATAACTCTGGTTTTAGGGATGTGGATTATCCTGTTTATATGACATTGATTAGTGTTCCATTGAATTAACATTCCCATTGTTACATAAACATGTAAATTATGGGAATTGGGAGGGTTACCTTTACCTGCTCTGCTGTTTTTAAAAAAAAGGCTCCCAGATTACTTACAAGCTGGAAAGAGTCCAGAATTCAAATGTATTTGGATAATGAATGATTGCTCACATAGACCAATCAACATTTAACTGAATTCTCAAATCCTGACTGGACTTTAAACTTGGGTCTGAATAAGGAAGTTTTTTTTAGCGTGGGAAAGATCAGAAAGCTGAAGCTAAATTAATTTATTTTCCTTCTTGGAGCTAGGTGGTGTAGGAATCCCCAACAAGGCAACTTTAGAGCAGAAGAGGCCTACACTCCCTGCACCACCACCTACCGCAAGAGTGCCCCCTATAAAACCTTATCCCCTTCCAATTCATGGCGTGTTGGCTGGCAACCCTCTGACAAATTCTCAAAGCCGATATTCAATTCCCATTTCTTCATGGAGGGCAGTCAGAAAATTACCTGGAACTTCCCATTTCCTGTCAGAAAATCCATACCCTTGTTAATAAACTTGGTAAACATTGAAACCATTGGTTTCGGTCTCGGCTGCAAATCTTTTGATCTGCCTGACCTCCCTGCAACTGCCTGAGGTGAAGCCAGCTGTTCCCAACCTTAGGGCTGTATTTTCCGGGAGACAAGTCATCTCCAGAGACCTTTTAAAGGCAGGCAGGGCCTGGATGCAGACATCCTTGTCCTAACTTTCAACAGATCCCACTTTTGCAGGCAATGGGAAAGTGGCAGGGTCTGAATCTCACAGGCAGGAAACCTGGACTCAACGGGGTAATTTGAGATTGACAATTTACATGAAAGACACTGTTACAAACGATGGGATGGGAGGAATATGTTTGTAATCAAACCCCACTACTCCTCCAGTCACTCCATTAAAGTAAATGTTTTAGATCACCAAAATGACCAATTGGTTCCCTTTGGTACTACTGTCCACATTAAAAAAAACTTTCAACAGGATTCCTTAATGAACTCAAAATAATCTGTTTATTGTAAAACACAATTCAACCAATACTAAGAGGCAAAACCGGTTAACATCTAAATTGTAATCCAGAATTGGAACTTTCCCTTTGAATCCATTACAAAGACTTTGCATAGATGATATTTTAGAAAGAACGAAAGAAAAACATCCTTATTGGCGAATGGTCAGAAAAACAATGGATAGTTTGATGAATTCTCATAGTCCATTGGGTTTCGCGTTGTTGAAATCAAATTGCTGACATTCGTAGAATGATGGAAGATCTTCCAAGCAAGGTCTTCACTTTAGATCTAAACAGATTTTTGATCAGTAAAGGAATTGAGGGTTATAGGAAAAAGCAAGACAGTAAAGTTAAGGATTTTCAAATCAGCCATGATCTCATTGAAGGGTGGAGCAGATTCGATGGACTGAATGGTCAGTTCCAGCTTCTACATGTTATGGTCTTATGAATGGGGATGAAGCTGTATCCAAGTCTTTGGATGATGGTCACTGTTCAGCTTTTCACAAGTTACAAGGTCATCAAAACACCGATGTGTAGAAGGTTCCAAAGTAATTCAAAGAGATGTAAAGAGAATCTTGCAGCCATGCCACTGCTTTACATTTTTTTAACCTCGTCTTTCGTCTGCCTCGATTGGTGAAACCAAAAAAAAACAAGTCCAGAAGAGGTTGCTAGGTAACCACCAGCGCAGCAACCCCCATAGTCCAAACTGTCTAAATTAAGGACAATAAACCCTATGTCATCTTTCCTTAAACATTTTGCTTGGATATTTTTCCGAAATCCTTTGACTTTCTGTAATCAGCTGACGGACCACAGCCCACATTAAACTATTGACTCATTTCCAGGAAACCACACTGATTCCGTTCAAACCTTTGGGAAAAAAAACCCTTTTTAATTCAGAAAGTGTCCACGCAGTTCAACATCTTTTAGTTGTCACGCAGTCTGTAAACATAAACATGTATTCCCAACTATGTTAACAATATTCTGCTATCATGGATAAAGGGAAAATAGGCTGACTTTAAATTTTGATTGCTTTTTCTCCTATTAAGACTGCGACAAAGAGTTCCTTTCTCTTTTTATTGTCATCCTTTCCTGAAGTAGATTGAAGCATGCTCTCCAAATCCTGATTTTTGGATTCCAATGTTTGAAATAAACTGCAGCAAACATCTTTTTAAGATGAAATCAAAGATAGGATTTATTTTTAAAAATTAAAGAAACTGGGAAATTGCTTTGCTACTCCATCCATACATCCAAGCACTCGGGAAATTAATGAATTCAGGACAGATGATCAGTTAATAATTATGAGTTTGGGTAATCCAAGTACTAAAATATTCAAACCAGTTGATGTGGTTACAACTTCCAGGCGGTTAGTATCTAAAACGGTTTGCTTGGTGAGCTGGGTTTAGGCTTTTTTTCCAGCCAGCAACTTGGAGACAGAGGTGGAGGGTCTAAGATTGGCAACTCAGCCTGGAGTGCTGCACTCTCTCTAGGTCAAAAAGTAACATTAAGAAAAGCAGGAGGAGGCCATTTGACCCCTCAAGTCTTTCCTAGCTGATCTGCTCCAGGCCTCAACTCCTATTTTGTAATAGTTCCTCATAGCCATCAAACATGGCATTATTTCAAAAATTTATCAACCTCCTCTTTAAATACTTGTAGTGATTGATCCTACACAACTCTCTGGGTAAGAGAATTCCAGGCATTTACTACTATTTGGGAGAAGAAATTTCTTATAAATGATTGTTCTCTTGTTCTGTAACTATGTCCCTTAGATTGAAGTCGCCACTCAAGTGCTTATATCTTTGCAAAATCTACCCTGTCTACCCCTTTCAATAACATCATCCCTTATTCACTGAAGTGCAGAACAATAAAAGCCTATTCAGCTGTTCTTGATTATTCAATCCCTTCATCCCAGGAATCAGCCTGACGACTCTCTTTTGAACTGCCTGCAATGCCAATATATCCTTTCTTAAATACAGGGACCAAAACGGTGCACAGTACTCCAGGTGTAGCTTCTCAAACGACCTGTAGTTGTAACAAGATTGCCAGGGGATTGGAGTTTAAAAATGGAGCAATGAAGGCCAAAATTCCATTTGTGTTTTCAATTAGTATCACAACCTACCTGACAGCAAATTTACTGCAAAACTATATAAGCAGTTTACATCATTTTGTCAAATTTGTTAACATAGTTTTATTAGTAAATTACTACCTTTCCCATTGTTACTGATATTGGACCATATCCTTTTAAGAAAGGGAAGGATATTCATGGAATGAAGAACAGGTTGGTCCTGGCTATTCATGTTGGCAAATTGTTAGTTACATTGGTACTGTGGGGTCTTAACGCTTTTCTAATTTCTTAATTACACAATGGTAGGGCAAGAGTTAAAGTGTGGAGAACACAATTTTAAAAATGGAAAAATAATCAATTAAAATGATTTATTGAAAACCTTCAATAATTTTTACATTAGAAGTCCGTGAACCCTTTTAGAATGTAAAGCACTGTAATAGATGGTAGGACATCATCAGGTTTGTTTATCACCACTTACTGTACATTTCTCCAAAAATCTAAAATACTTTTAAAATAAAGATAGACCCAAACCTGACTGAAAAACTAATAATCAGTTCACAGTACACATTGTTATTAAAACATAAAAGCTAATGTAAGGCAAGGAGAAGATACACTGAGAGTTGCGAATTCATAAAAAATGTTGGACATTGCATGGCTCCCCTGATATTCTCTCAAAACCTAGTGCTCACTATCAAGTCCCCCATGAATGTCAAAACATTATTGAATTTTCTTTTTAAAAGAAAGACCTTTTGTTGCAGAAAGTTATTGCAGCTATTTCCCAGCATAAAAACCCTGTTAATTGAGTAATTTATGTTTCAAATAGCCTCAAGTCTGGAAACCAGCTAGCAAGTCTGCATGCCAGATAATACTACAGCCGGGATGCAAATTGAACTGGGGAACATATGAAAGGAACTAAATCTTTTACAAAGGAAAATAAACACATTCAGAAATGCAATTAATTGATAGACTTCGGAGGCTTTAAACAAACTGTGCAAGTGTTTGGGAACTAAGAGATGCTGTTAGAGAATAATAACAGAATAAGGAAAATACTCAGAGACAATTAACTTGTTATTCTCTATTCTAATGTTAATAGATAGTGTCAGAGTAAGGGAGAAATTTTAAGAAGTTCCAAATCAGGACTGCATGAATATGAATGAACAGAGCATAATAAATAAAATTGGGAGTTAGAGGTGCAGGTTGCCATGTTAAATTATGAAGTGACATTAAGAGATCTGGCTGAAGGAAGGGCAAGATTGTGTGTTAAATATTCTTGATTACAGGATTCGGGGCAGACAGGAAAGGAAAAAATAGAGGTGATGTGGTGGTTTGGGTTAGGGAGAGGTTAAAGAACGAGGATGTCACAGAAAGATCAAGGGAAGAAATGATTTGACTAGACGTAAGGAGCAAAGGTGCAGTTACAATTCTTGGTATGGAGGCTATTTGAAACATAAATTACTCAACTAACAGGGTCCTTATGCTGGGAAATAGCTGCAATAACTTTCTGCAACAAAAGGTCTTTCTTTTAACAAGAAAATTCAATAATGTTTTGAAATGGGGGATTTAAAGATCTGATTATTGACTGGGATATTGGTAGTGTTAAGAGTAGAGAGTAGCAAGATAGAGATATTTGGATAGTGAAGGGCTGGGAAGGATTGTCCTGAGGTATTAAATTTATATTTTGGATCTACTTTTATCAAGGAAGCACAGGCTGCCCAGACCAGAGGAGGGACCTTGGTCAGTAGATTGGTTGAGAATTGATAAGGGGGATATACTGGGTGAGCTGTTAGTGTTTTGAGTTGATATGGCACAAGGACCAGATGAGATGCGTCCAAAAATATTAAAGGACATGAAGGTAGAAATTGCAAAGGCAGTCACCATAATTTTTCAATTGTTACTGGACTTGGAATAGTGCCATAGGACCGAGGAATTGCAACATTGCATTGTTCAAAAAAGGTTGAGCCCAGTAATTACAGAGCAGTCTTTTTAACTTTGGTAGTGGGGAAACTTTTAGAAACTTCGAGAAACCATATAACTAATAGTCTCATGGACAAATGTGGGATAATTAAAGAGAGCCAGCATAGATTACTTAAGGGAAAATAATGACTGACTAACTATCTAGATTTAGTTGAAGAGATAACAGCAAGGGTTGTATGTGATGTACTTGGATTTGCAAAAAAATTGATACAGTGTCATACAACAAACTTGAGGAAATTTATAGGATGTGGAATAAAAGGGACAGTAACAGCGTGAATGCAAGGATGGCTGAGGGAAGAATGGTAGTTTTTAGTGGAGCTCCTTGTGGTCGAAACTGGGACCCTTGCTTTTTTGGAACTGTGTGAATGATCTAGATCTTGGACAGTAGAGGTCAGTTTCAAAGTTTGTAGACACTACAAAACTTGGAGAATAGTACAGTACTTGAAGAGGGTATAGACAAGTGGAGTGGGCAGGTAGGTGGCAGAGGAATTTCCTCCCTAAGTGATTGTGGGTCATCCTTATAGCATGTGGCCTACATTGGTTCAAGAGGGCAGCTCACCAGCACCTTCCCCAGGACAACTAGGAAAGAGCAGTGTGGGACTGTTTTCCTTAGTGACGTGAAGGCTGTCAGGAGATTTTCAAAATCAGAAAAGTTCTGGACAGAGTAGACTGAGAGAAACTGCTTCATCTTGTAAAAGAATCGAGAATAAGGGGCACAGTTCAAAGTGACTGGCAAAAGAAGCAAATGCAGTGTGAGAAAGAAAACATTTTCACACAATGAATGGAATGCACTGCCTGGAAGTGAAGTGGAATTAGGTTTAATTGAGCCATTCATGAGGGTACGCAATGATTACTTAAATAATGTGTAGGGTTCTGATGGAAGAGTGGGAGAATAACACTAAGTCATAATGTTCATTTGGTGAGCTGGTGCAGACATGATAGACCTGCACTGTAACAGTGCTATGACATACATAAACAATATAGATGAGAATGTGGGAGAGATGATACAAAAATTGGCTGGGTGGCTAATAGTGAGGAAGAAAGTCTTAGGTTACAGACAATTTTCGTTACATGAGCAGCTCGTTGGCAAAAAGAATTTAATCCTGATAAGTGTGAGGTGATGCACTTTGGAAAAAGTAACAAGGCAAGGGAGTACTCAATAAATGGTAGCTCACTAGGAAGAGGGATCTTGCAGTGCTTGCAGTGAAGGCGTCAGGGCAGGTTTAAAGAGTAGTTAAGAAGGCATACATGACACTTACCTATATAAATTAAAGAGAATTCTTTTATCGAAAGGTACTCGATCTTTGGAACTTTCTTCCTCAAAAGTAAAGGAAGCATTTGTCCTCATCTCCATCTTGAGTGGCAGACTCTTTTGTTAAACTATGTTTTCTAGATTATCCCACAAGGGGCAACATCCTTTCAGCACCCACCCTGTCCAGTTCTCTTGTGTTTCTCACTCCACTAAACTCCAATTGATACAGATCCAATATATCCAACCTTTCTACATACGAAATTGTCACCACCCCCAATTGTCCAAAACAATATCCCAGTCCAGTTTTCAGCTGAGTGAATCTTCTCTGAATTGCTTCTAAAATGTTTATGCTTTAGTTTAAAATAAAGAGACCAAACTTTAGATGAGGTCTCACTAATGCTGTATGCAACTCTAGTAAAACAGCACTATTTTCATATTCCATTCCATTTGTCTTCCTAATCACTCGCTGTGTCTGTGTACCAACTCTTTGTGATTCATGTACCAGGACAATTAGATCCCTTTGTATCTAGAGTTCTGCAAACCTCCTCTGTTTTCATAATATTTTGCTTTTCCCACATTCTACTCCATCTAAACATTTTTACACCAGTCACTTCACCAATCTGCATCCGATTTCAAATTCCCTATGTCCTCTAACTTTCCTACCTATCTTTGTTAAACCTGCTGATGATTCATTGTGCATTTGGCCCCTTCAGTTAAATCATTGATATAAATTCGAAATGATTTGTGGGTTTTAGCACTGATGCTGTGGCATCCCATTGATTATGTCTTGCCAACCTGATAATCTATTTTATGCCTATTCCTTTTCCTGTCAGTGAGCTAATCCTCCATTAATGCTAATGTGCTATCCACAATGCCATCAACCCTTAGTTTGTGTAGTAACCTTTTGACATGATACCTTTTATCAAATGCCTTCTAGAAATCAAGCTAATGATATCCAAGTGCAACTGCATTGTTTATTACTTCTTCAAGGAACTCCAGTGAATTATTACACAGCATAGAATTATTATGGTGTAGGAAGAGGCTATCATGCTGCACCAGCTCTTCAAACTCCTTACCTATCGCTAATCTCCTGCCTTTTTCCTTACCCCTTCTCACTATTTCTTTCCAAATATTCAACCAGTGCCTCAATTGAGCCTGCCTCCACCACATTTCCAGGTGGTGCATTTCATACCCTAACTACTAAGGTTTTTTTCTTACATTATTTTAAATCTAAATTACCTCACTCTTGTTCCTTTTACAAATGGAAACAGCTTCTCCTTATCTATCATCCAGACCACTGATGATTTTGAATGCCTCTATCAAATCTCCTCCTAGGCACCTTCTCTCCACAGAGAATAGTCCCGACGACTTCAGTCTAACTTCATTCCTGGGAGTATTCTTGTAAATAGCTTCTTCGCTCTTTCTAATGCGTTCATATCTTTCCTATATTGTGGCACCCACAACAAACGCAATACAGCTGAGGTCGAACAAGTGGCTCGTACATTTCTACTTTTCCTTCTCACAGTTTCCAATTCTTCCAATTTTGGTGTCACAGTTAAACATGAGTTTCCTTTCATAAAACCAAAAAGCCTGGTTTTATCGAGATTTTCTGAGTTCCTTGCTGTAACCTCCTTAATAATATCTTCCTGCATTTTTCCCTCTAACAGAAGTTAAACCAACCTGTCTGTAGTTTACTGCTTTCTGTTTCCTTCCTTTGTTGAATAGTCATGTTTACCATTTTCCAATCTGATGGGATCTTTCCACAATCTAGGGAATTTTGAAAAATTAAAACCAATGGATCTGCTATCTCAGCAGCCAGCTTCTTTTTAAGATCACAGGATGAAATCCATTAAAACCTGGGGAAACGTCAGCTTTTACTTCTAATATTATTTCGTTTTATATCACTAATTATTTTTCCCTGGTGACGGAAATTGTTTCAGGTTCCTTCTTTCCTTTCAACCATTGATACAAAATTATTTCTAGGATGTTATTTATATCCTCTACAGTGTAGACAAATTCTAAATATCTGTTCAGTTTGTCTGTCACCTCATTATTTTTTATTATTAATTTCCATGATTATCCACCTTGCAAGGACCAAGGCTCCCTTCACCACGTCTTTTCCTTTTTAAATATCTGTTAAAACTTCTACTATCTATCTTTATATTTCTAGCTACGTTTCTCTTGTTCTCTAATTTCTCCTTCCCAGTTAACCCTTCAGTGATTCTTTGCCCTTTCTCATATCCTGCCACTCCCCTCTGCTGAAATATGTGCTTTCTCTTTCAATATGATACTATTTTTAACTTACTTAATTAGACACAAATGGAGCACACTTCTGTTCAGGACTTTCTTTCTCACTTGAAAGTATCTTTTGTTTAGCATTTTGAAATATCATCTTAAATGTCAGTCACTGCAGTTCCACTGATTTATCACTTAACCTAATTTGCCAGTTTACTTTAGCAATAAAATTTCCTTTATTTAAATTTTTATTATAAGGTCTTAGATTCTTCTTTTCTCAAACTGAATGTGAAATTTGATCTTACTATGATCACCCAACGCTTTCCTCATAGCTTTCCCACAAACTCCCATTATTTCACCTAACCCTACTGCATGTTTACTGCCAGGGGACATTTAAACTACTCACACAAGTGACTTCTTGACTTTACTTTACCCAAACTGATTCTATATCTTGATAATCAGAACCATGATATAAAATCATAGGACTGTATAGCAGGGAAACAGACCCTTTGGCCCAACTTGTCTGTGCCAACCAGGTATCCTAAATTAATTTAGTCCAATTTGCCACCATTTGGCTCATATCCCTGTAAACCCTTGCTATTCCTGTACCCATGCAGTTGTTATATTTAAACCAGCCTCAACCAATTTCTCTGACAGTTCATTCCATACACACACCACCCTCTGTGTGAAAAAGTTGCCCCTTAAGTCCCTTTTTAAATCTTTCCCCTCTCACCTTAAACCTATGTCATCTAGTTTTGGACCCCCTACCCTTCCCGATGAAGGGCTTTTGCCCGAAATGTCGATTTCACTGCTTCTTGGATGCTGCCTGAACTGCTGTGCTCTTCCAGCACCACTAATCCAGATCTTTTTATCACCAAGAGAAAGTGGCTATTCACCTTATTCATGTCCCTCATGATTTTATAAACCTCAATAAGGTTACCCCTGAGCCTCCGATGCTCCCGGGAAAATAGCCCCAAGCTTGGAAATCTTTTCTGAACCTTTTCAAGTTTCACAATCCCTTCTTTTTGAGAGACCAGAACTGCACACGTTTTCCTAACTAACAGCCTTGTCACAAATGTCATGAATCCTTGGATATTCAAGCCCCAGCTTATGTTATCTTGTAGCCATGTCTCTGTAATTCCTGTCAGATCAGATTATTTACTTGTAATGTCAATTTGCATGTTTTATGAATGTTATGTGCACTCAGATTCACAGCCTCAGTTATGTATTTTTACTAATTTTGTAACCAGTAGACTTGCCCTTTTGGTGTTCTCTTAGATTTTTACACTGTATTTTTTTCCTGCCACACTGTGATTATCTTTTCCTGTATTGCTACCTTACTCTGTTGTATTTTGTTGCTACATGACATTTTAATAGGCATCTGTTGAGGACACCTAAAAAAAAAACTGGCCCACATAAATTTCATGGGACCAAAGTAAAAATATGTGTAAGTGTAGTATTCTCAATCTGACCCATGATGGTGGGAAGACAGTGGGCATTCCACCCTCTGCCTTCCCTCATCATCTTATGCGGTTCTCTGCAACCCATCTGAGACAGTCAATGAAATCTGTTGGTCTGGTTGCTGTGATCTTCTGCAGTACATCACTGGTAATAATTCAAAGTTAAGCATTTAACTCTTTCGGAAGTTGTCTACTCTTTACCATTTCAAGACTGAAAATTAAGTGGCGAGTTTTTGAAAAGCTTTGGGTGAGCATTTAGGGTTCTTCTGGATCTTAGAACACTTTCTTGTGAAATAATTTATTTGCAGCTGTTGTGGGTGGGAGTACATCAATGAATTCTTTGTTGTGTTCAAAATTATAGTTAGCTGACTTTTAATTTATGAGAAGATATTTCTTACGATTGAAGTGTTGAATATTTTTCGAAAGAAGCCACGTTTTACTCAGACTGATGAGAATTATTCTTTATTTTGTGGCCAAATACTGCCTACTCCAAAGGATTGAGCTCCAGTGGTGAGCTGAGGGCATTAAACATATGCAGAGCTCCTTTGGAAAGCACAGATGTGAGACTGCTTATTGCTCTGGAATTTTTCTTAAAGACCACCTGTTTAAAGTTTCCATCCAGTGACATGTGAAACCATTTAGATTGAAGCAAGACCAACTGAACTTCATGCTTAAATTAATTGGCTGACAAGTCTTGCTGTGTAACAAGGGATATTTTAGGCCATTACCAGATCAGTGTGCCAGATTATTATGAATACATTTTGGAATCTTTTGCATTTCTGAAAATAATACTTGTTTAGTTTTAAGATAGCACAATGATAAAATTTTGTGTTCAATGTCTTTAAAAAGAATGCAGTTTGCAATCTATACATGACAGTATCACCACGCTTGCACAAAGAAGATGACAATTATATGTGCTGTAGGAGAAAATGATTCAGCAATAACTTGTGTATTAAAGTGTCATAATGTAACTGTGTGCTATGATTGATATGATGAATAGTATCTGAATATCTCAATTGTATTCTGCACAAAATTATTTATTTTGTCAACATCATAAATTGTGACAATTATGAATCCAAGAAAGATCAAAATGTGGTGAGAAAAACTGCCAGTAAACATAAAGGATTCAGGGTTGACACAGCCTTTGAGAGCATTCATAGGGTAGTGCTGTTCTCTTAAAATTACAAACAAAAAATTGTAATACATCCATGATAACTCTGAAAGTTTTATTTATTGTTGTGATGCCTATAGAGATCAACAAACTGAGAGGCAAATTTGCAAAACAAATCCTAAAAAAAATGACAAGTTATTGCATTTTCTATTACTTTAACGATCAAATGAAAACCAATATAAATTAGCTGGCAAACCAGTGTATATGTAATATATGGATTACCATTAAATGAAAGATACAACAGAAATAAATCTTCCCCTTATCAGGCAGCCCTCACTGTAGATATGGCACTGATTTCAACTGCATACTCCTAATCATCTTCAGAATTCCAGTTCATTTTTCTTCAATGATTTAGCCATTTCAGGGTCTCCTGATATCTAGCCCTTGAATCGAGCATGCAGGCCATGCTTAGTGCCTAGATCCGTACCAGATGCATGCTTGAGTGATGATAAACAGTAAGCAATATGAATATTACATGTGCCAAGATATTACAAATGGGTGAAGGTGTTCTAATTCAGTGTCTTTATACAATGAGGTAACTGATGCTGATCTTTTTACTGTTGAATTCTTTTCCTGGTACAGATTGGATAAGTTTCATTTTTTCCAAGCCACATTGGATGATAACCTGAATTTTGGTAAAATCATTAAGATCTGATTATTACATCTCTCCTTGGAATTGAGGCTGAATAGAGGCAACTGGACTATACAGCTTTGATGTGTTGATCTTTGCTTGTGTATGTCATTTAATAAATGGAGGAAAATGCCATCCGTGGGGTTTCTGAATTGGAACTAAAATTGAAAGAAACATTAATCACAGGTTATCTGAAAACAAATGTTAAAATTGACATTACTGATAGTGGTTTTTATTAATTGGCAACTGCCATGTAACCTGCTCTTTATGTAATATTTCTTTATTTTCCTTTTCCAATGCAGACAATGAACATGTTTATATGGAACAGATGCAGAAGCTCTGCAAGTATTGTCCAAAGGAATGGAAGAAGGAAGTAAGCAAAGTAAGTTGCCCAGCAGCAAAATTTAATACCTGCTGTTTCACTACAAAGACCCACTTTTGACCCAGCACTTTTCTATTTTTATAATTACACCCCAATCAAGAGTAACTTTGATAAATCGATAACAACTTCTTACTCTGGAATAATAGCTGGGTTAGCTAGCACTACAGGGGCAACAGTTAAAGGTTGTTTAAACATGAAAGGGAAGTTTGAATGGTGTGTGATTGCCATCTGACATCTGAGTTCTCACAGCTATCTCACTTGTATCAGGGTAGCTATTTCTACAGGTGATAGAGTTGCATTCTTTTTACGCTCACAAGCAGTAAGAAGGCAGTGAAGTTAATTATATTGGAGAACGCCTCCCCCCTCCATTGTGACATATTAATGTGCATACTGGGTCAAGGGTATAGAGACCACAAAAGGACAAACAATACTAAGCCACAATGATGAGGTGTAATGTGGTTGGAAAGGACAAAATTGATGCAAAATACATTACTTTCCACTATATGAAATCGTGTCAATTGCACACAATCCATGTCACTATTTGAGTGAATGTTACTAGCATTTAAAAAAACTTTTGTGTTTTTCCTATACACTCATCAGCATAATATTTCATAAAATCACTGAAAATGGCTGCACTGTCCATGACTATACCCTTGACATCAGCTTGGCTGTCAAATTCAGTTTTTAAATTATATCATCTCAGTAAATAAAACATTTATTTTTAGTGGCATCCAGTATTAAAGTTTTGGTGAAGGGTATTCTGGATTTTCTAACATTTATGGAGCTGAAGTAAGCCATTAACAGTAATGCAAAATGGGCTGAGAATTGATTGACCATTGGTTTACAGCGTGTGCAGTTTTTCTTTTGCAGCATCTTCATTGACCAATTGGATCCCTCTATCTGTTGATGTGAAGTGTTGCTTCGTTGATACTTATTTGTATTCTGTTTTGTAACTGACCCAAAGAATTCTTTGTTTCTTTGTGGGTTTTATTTATAAGAATATGAATGGGCATGCAATTGAAAAATGTTGAAGCTCCTTGATGATCGCCTATAATGGAGTATTATTTATTTTTCTGTTATTTCTGCAGGGCATTGACCAGTTTGGTCCACCTATGATTATTCATTTCAGGGTACAGTACTACGTGGAGAATGGGCGATTAATTGGGTAAGATTAATCACCTTTTCAACAATGGGAAATGTAGGGACACAAAATCCATCCAATGACCTAACCACCCAACCTGATCTCTCTGCCATTTTACAGAGGACACAAGACGTGATTGGTAGCTTGCCCACCTTTGGGCCTATTGAAGCCCATAAATGACCAATTAAGGGTCTCAATCCTCCATTAATGGCATTTAACCAGTGGTGGGAGAGCCCTGCACAATGTGAGAGCCTGGCAGCTTTCGTTGCTTGGATGGTATGAAGTAAATTGGCAGGGGGTGTCTCACTCACATGCCCCCACACCCTTTGCTGAGCCTTTAGATTGTGAACTTAACCATGCGGATGGGCACAGGTTGGGGCTGTCTGGAATCCAAGCAGTAGCCACTCCACTGTCAGTTTGTTTTACTGAACCAACAGAGCAGTTGGCCATCCGGATGGCCTGCACCTCTCTAAGGATTCAGGAACCATACTTCTTTGTAAATCCCAGCACATGGACATGTTGGGAGGCAATCCAAGTCCGTAAGGGAAATGTGAGGAATGTGCGGTATAGGCAGCAGACTTTTATATGAGCTGATAGTTGTGGAAAGTGGAGGATTGAATCCTTACTATTAGAGTAATCAAATTTGAAGGTGTCAAAGACATGATTGAGCCTTTCTGTAAAAGCTGGACTGTGGAAGGGGTGGGGGGGGGGGGAGAGAGAGGGGGGGGGGACGGGTGATGCATCAGGCTTAATGGTAAAGATGGAAAAAGGCAGCTACTGTAATAGGTCAGCAATTCAGCCCAGGGTTGTACTCCAGCACACAGTTTGGTTAAGCTGAAAGTCTGGCCAGGCTTGGGGATGGGGTAAGAGGCAATGACGCGAAGATGTTAACTTCAGGCTTCCTACTGTTTGACTGGAGGAGTTTGCAGAAGATCGAATATTTGGGGCTATGATATCATGCTGTAGTCTTCAGGAAGACATTAATGGACTGCTCAGTTAGTTAAAATGTAATGGGATTGGAAGCAAATAGAATTCAATGCAATGAAGTATGACATTATGTATTTAGGGAGGACAAGTAAATAAACAATTAATGGTAGGATTTTGAGACATATAGGGGAATAGACAGATCTTTCAGTGTATGACTACCGATCCCTGTTCCTAGCTGGACAGCTAACTATGCTGGCCAAGAAGGCACCCAGGGTCTACCGTTTTTTTAAAGCAGTGGTATGGAATGTATGAGCAGGGAGATTATGTTAAAGTGTTTGTTATGTCATAGCTAGAGTGCTAAATGTGCTTATTTATAGAAAGGGATGATCCCACTCTAGAAGTTAGAGGACATTTTGCAAGCATGTTGCCAGGAATGGAGAATTTTATCTGAAGTGGAAAGATAGAGTAGTTGAATTATAAAACTGAAGACTCTACATAGACCCTTTCTATATATTCAAATTCCTTTAGCAGAAAGATCTGTGAGCAGATGCATAGATTTAAAATATTTGCCAGAAGATTAAAGGGAAGTTGAGAATAGTTTATTTTCATCAGAAGATGGTGGGACTTGGGACTGTTAACCTGAAAAAGTGACAAGACAGAAAGCCTTACCAAATTTCATAAAATGTTTGGAGATGCACTTGAAGTGCCATATTCTTGAGGGGTGGAAAATGGGATTAGGCTGGGTTTCTGAGTTTCTGGGTTTCTGGCTAGAACAGACATGATGAGCCAGATAGCCTCCTTTGACCTCATATATTTTAAATGTTTCTTGACACTACAGACCCAATTTTTGTCAGGCTGTGAAATGGCTGACACAAAACTTTTTTCCGAGGCAATTTGATCATCTTCCTCATTCGTCGTCTTGCCCCATTTTCCACTAGCCATTTTTCAGGTTGGGAATTTGCTTAATGTGCATTTTGCAGATCCATCCCCCACTGAGGCCACAATTTCCCATTTCATTGGAGGATGAAAATGAGATTTCATTCTTTGCACCATTTTCATCCTATGCTGCCATCCTATGTTGTGAAAGCCGATTAGGTTATCAGGTTGGAGAGTTTGTGAAGAAAATGATAAACCTGCTGAGGAACATTCCGAAAGATGAGAGCAAAGCGTTTTCATATCTTTGTGTATAACTGTGAGGTGCTTTATTGTAATATAGTTCAGTTTCTAATGCAGTGATTCCAATGCTGCTTATCTACAAGCATGTAACTTTACTTCAGTGTGTTTGTCAGAGATTCTAATGTAACGTTTTTCTTTGCAGTGATAGAGCAGCTAGATACTATTACTACTGGCACTTGCGGAAACAGGTTCTCCAGTCCCAGTGCATGCTACATGAGGAAGCCTATTTTCTACTTGCTGCCTATGCTTTACAAGCAGACCTTGGCAACTACAAAAGGCACAAGCACTATGGGAAATACTTTGAGCCAGAAGCCTACTTTCCTCCTTGGGTATGACCTTTGCAAATCTTTAATCTTTTTAAAATCTTTATATAGATACAGAAATAAAAGAGGCAAAACTCAGTTTGTTAAGCTCCAAACACGGAAGATCTAACTGAGCTTGGAGTCTGGGATTTGTGACTCAGTGACTGTATGCATCACCTTTAAATTCCAACTTAATTTAAAACAAATTCATTGTAACCAAGTGCAACCATGCGCATGATGGAATTGGCACAGGATGATGCATCAATCCTGAGCTCCAACGTTTATCTCTTGGAGGAAGTGCCCACAAACAAGGCTGAGAATTTTTATAGCATTCTACTGAGATTGCAACCTGAAAATAACTTCACTGTCTGTTGAGAGGGTGAGATTTTCTCCTTTCGTCCAATGTCTTAAACCATTGTTTACTTATGTCCTTCAGCCAGCACAATGGAGATCGACATAGTAAACAAATGAAGAGGCAGATTGCTAGGCTCTGAACTCTACCCATCAACTACATCAGGTTAATGGCAGTTCATTATGGTGGGAATGGGAAGACAGAACTAAAGTAGTATGGGAGTAAAGCAGCACACTGCTCTACTCAATTCTGTCTCTCGTTTTCCATTGCTGTCTTCTCTGATTTCAGCAAGAATGATACTGAGTAATCCAGTCTGATTTCCACCCAACATCCTTTTGCAGTTGTTTGAATTTTACATTCATGAATGCAGAATTTATAATAAACCAAATGATCAGGATCACCTTGTAAATGTTATTTCTCATTGCCACCTCCTGGTTGGAGTTAAAGTAAAAGTTTGGAATAGGAGTGTATAAGTTCTTTCAACAAGAATGCAACTTTTAGTCACTGGATTTGTAAGCGTAGTGAGATGAATCTTATCAGGCTAAAGCTTTTTCATTAGCATGCAGCTCTCAATTTATGCAAAACTTTCCCTTCTGTCTCCACCTGTACAAATTTGCATGTTTTTGAATGCATGAATGTCAAGCAGCAATGTAGAATCTAAACCCCTATTACCTTTGCTGAAAATCCTACCATCAATATCCTGAGGATTACCATTGACCAGAAACTTAACTGGTTTGGCCACATCAATGCTGCAATTTCGAGACCAACTCAGAGATTGAACATTCTGCTGTGTGAATCTCCCCTCTTAACTGCCCAAAGTCTGCCCAATATCTCAAAAACACAAGTGGGGAATGTATTAGAATATTTCATTTTCTCAGATGAGTGCAGATCCAACAAACCTGCAGAAGCTTGACTATCTGAGACAGAGTAGCCCACTTGATCAGCACTATAACGTTCACACTCTCTACCACTGTGGCAGCAATGTGTATCATCGACAAGGTGCACCACAATGACTCACCAAGCCACATTGACAGCACATTCTAAAATCTGTACATCTACCACCTAGAAGAATGAGGGCAGTGGGTGCATGAAACCGCATCACCTGCAAGTCTAATGCCATCCTAACATGGAATGACATCTTTGCACCTTCACCTTGAACATCCCTCCATTACATCATTGGGTGCAATGACACTACTCAGTAATAGTTTGAGAAGTCCTTTCTCATAACTTTCTCACGCACAATTATAGATGGGCAGTAAATGTTGACTTTCCATATCCCATGAACTAAGTTTTAAAAAAAAATGATCTTTTGGTCATTTTTTTTTCACAGGATTGTAAGATGTCCAGTAGGTGCAGCTCTTTAATCAGCTAAGACAACTTTAAATATTTTTTGCATTAATGCGTATGCTAGTTTTACGCATTTAGTTAATTTTACACATTTAGCTAATTTAGTTGCAACAAGAATACACTGTTAGCAAGGAGAATTTTTATAACAAATTGTTTAGACAGGACAGGGACCTATGAGAATGATATTACGTAATATCCCTTAATGCTGCCTTCTCATAAGTAGCAAATTGCTGACTTAATTATGTGTGTGCTGAATATCCATAATGACCTCAGTGCAGAGACTGAAAACATCATAACACAGAAACCACAAAATAACAGGGGACTTGTGTTACTATATACTTAAGCTAAATCTTAGAGAGTTTAAAGGCAATATTTTGAGTCTGAATACACAATCTCATGAACTTTGAAAGCCTTGAAGAATAAAACTGTGGCTACCTTTGTAAATAAGCTGAGTGCATTTCTCTGTGTATTTGTTTGTTTGTGTGTGTATCTATGTATATTGTTTGTGCATTGTACGATAATGAAATACAGAATTTTAAACTGACCTAAGTACATTTGTCATTTTGAATAGTCATTTCTTTATATTGGCAAATCCTTAAAGTTGATCCAAATGCTAAGCTGGCAACTTTTCATCCAGATTAATTTAATAGTAGGCTACAGCTGTGTGTTCCAAACTGGGAACAACATGAAATAGAAATTAAGGGAGTAAACGTCATCTGTTGTAACATCTGTATATTTCAGGCTCACAGTTACTAACATTATGTTTTGATAGCAGTCCAATAATTATTATTTTGATTTGAATTTCTTATTTTCTGATCCTCTAGTTTCTGTTACAGCAAAGAGATAAATATGAGCAAACTATGACTCCTCCAAGCCTTTGATTTTGGTCCTTCTTGGCAGTACCTTGTGCATATTTATTTGAAGCACAGTTGGTGTTGAGTAGGGAGTCTGATCTGTTTTAGTTTGAGATTAGGTGGGAAGTGATAAAATCCAAGGATGATTAGACATAATATTAGCAACAGATTGCTGTCAAACAGTCACCACTTACCACTCATTTGTCATTTTTAGTGCTGTAATTCAAAATGTACTGAAAAGAAGTAGAGGCAAAAAAAAACAATTAATATATACTGGGAAGAACATCTGAAAACTTCAAAAATATTTTTATAAAAGAACTGAAAATATCACTTTGACACCAAATTTAAGTTGGAGAATACTCTGCCCTTTGGTAATTTAATATTAGGTTTTAATGACTGACTGACACTAATAGCCAAATTGCCTGAAATACTTACTTGCCATAGGGAAATTGAAATATAATCCATATAGAATAGAAAGTGTATTGGTTCAACCCCTGAAAGCAACTGACAGCATTGAACATTTTGCGTGTTCAAAGTCAGGCAATGCTATGCCACCTTCCCAGATCCCTGATCATTGTAGTAGGTCTAATAATATGTTGAAAGGGCTTGTTTGCCTCTATGTAGGATTGGCGACAATGCCATAGACATATATGATACATAAGAATACGTGCAAGTACTGTATTGTTTTGGAGCTGCAGTGATTTTATTCTGTGAAGATTGTATAATTGTCACACAGTATAGCATGGTACAAAAATACTTGATTTAAAAAAAGATTTTTATCTACAGGTGGTTACCAAACGAGGAAAGGAATACATTTTGAAACACATTCCAAATATGCACAAGGACCAGTATGCACTTACAGCCTCAGAAGCACATCTCAAATACATCAAGGAGGCTGTCCAGTTAGATGATGTGGCCGTTCATTATTATAGGCTATATAAGGTAAGGAACAGAATAGATATGTTGTGGCTTCAGTTCAGACAGAGCACTCCGAATGTTTACAGAAAGCACTGACTGAAAGAATTCTCCATTTACTGAGATTTATTTTTATCTGGTTCCTTTCACAACCTGGGAAGGTTACCAGTAATCCGTTTAGTGGAATGGTTGCCTTAAGATGGGGTTTGTCAACCAGAGTTTTAGGAGATCACTATCCAGAACAAAAATTAAGGTAGTGAGTGACATCTTAGAGATGAAAACTACAACAACCCTGCTTAAAAAGTGGTTTTTGACCTTGTAGCAACTGATCACGGTTAGATGGTGCAGTGTAAGTCTGGTATTTCACAGGAGGAAAAGGCTCAGGGAAAGAGCAATATTTGCATCTAGCAATAACAGTTCACCTTTAGCTTTTGTTACCTATTTTTTTGTTTTCTGTCTTTGTGTAAGAACAGTTGAGGCCAAAGGGAAGTAAGAGTTTATTATACCAAGTACCAGTCTGTCCTGATTTAAGTGGAGGGGGGAGTGGCATGGTGATAATATCAGATTGTAATCTAGAACCACAGGCTAATGTCCTGGAGCCAGGGGTTCAAATCCTACAATGGCACATAGTGATAGTTAAATCCAGTAAATATCTAAAAATAAAAGCTAGGCTAATAATGAGCAAGTAGCTCTGGCTGATAATTTTTTGAACAATCAGGTTTACTAATGTCCTTTTGGAATTGAAAACGTTGTCCTTGCCTAATCTAGCATACATGTAACTCCAGGTCGAGAGTGTGGTGTTGGAAAAGCACAGCAGGTCAGGCAGCATCTGAGGAGCAGTAGACCAGGAGATTCTCCTGTCCCTGCCTGACCTGCCATGCTTTTCCAGCACCATACTTTCGACTCTGATCTCCAGCATCTTCAGTCCTCGCTTTCTAGTAATACGTGTAACTCCAGGTCCACAACAACATGTTTGGCTTTTAACTGCCCTCTGAAACGGCTGAACAAACCACTGTTGTATCAAACTGCTACAAAGTCTAAACAAAGAAGTGAACCCAGGCAGACTACCCAACATTGACCTGTACATATGAAGAAATGAGGCAGACAGAGTCCTGTTGACCTTATAAAGTCGTCTGGGGCTTTGTGCCAAAATTCTGAGCTGACCAACAACTCAGTCAAATAACAGCCTGACATAATCATTCCCGTAGGATTATACCTTACAGACAATGTCTCAGGCAGCACTGTCACCATCCCTTGGTATGTTCTGCCCCACAGCTGCTAAGCACAGATACATTTGGCAAGATATTGCCCCAGGACACCTCAATGTTGACTGTGAACCCCAAATGTACTCAGTCTGAAGGATTTCAATTTTCCATAATTAGGAGTGACTCTGTAGTAGTATCACTACTGCCTGAACAGGTCAAGGCTGAAAGGACATAGCTACTGGACTGGGTCTGTGATATGCAGTGAAAGAATCAGCAAGGGGAAAATCTGTTTGACCTCATGCTCAGCAATCTGCCTGGTCACAAATGTCTCTGCCCATGACACTATCCATAACAGTGACCACCATGTAGTCTTTGTGGAGGTGAAGGCCTATCTTCATATTGATGATACCCTCCAACATCTTGTGCAGCATGATCACTGTACTATTCGGACAGACTTAGAATGGATCTCGCAACTCAAGGCTGGGCATCCACGAGGTGCTGGGAGTTGTCATCAGCAGTGGGCTTGTAGTCAATCACAGTATCAGGACATGCCCTCATGGCCTGACATAATGGCATTCTACCATTACCATCAGCTTAGGAGATGAATCCTGGTTTAATGAAGAGAGCAGGCGGGCACAACAGGAGCAGTGTCAAGCAAAGCTTAACCTAGTGAAACTATAATAGGACAACTTGTGTGCCAAACAGCAGAAGCAGCTGCAAAAGAAGGAATAAGGGATCCCACAGCAAATGGGTCAGAGTTAAGCTCTGCAATCCTGCCACATCCAGTCATGATTGGCCATGGACAGTTAAACTGCTAACATGAGTTGGACACTCCATGATATCCCCACCTTCAACAATGGGGGTGCCCAGCATATCAGGGCAAAAGACTAGGCTGAAATATTTGCTTCCAACTTCACCCCGAAATACCAAAACAACAATTCATTATAGCCTTCTGCTGACATCCCCAGCATCATATATGCCGGTCTTCAACTTGATTCAGCTTCTTGTGATATGAAGAAATGGCTGAAGACCTTGGATGCTACAGAGGCTATGGCCTGTGAAATGATTTTGATGACAGTGCTGAAGACCTGTCCTTTAGGAACCAGCCGCACCCCTAGGGTAAGGTGTTTCAGTACAGCTGCAACAGTGGTATCTACCCAACAACATGTTAAATTGCCAGGTATGTCCTGTAAACAACAAATCTCACCTGGCAAATTTCCACCCCTGCAGACTACTTCTGATTATTAGCAGTGTGATAGAAGAGGTTGTCAACAGTCTTATCAAGTGATGCATGTGAAGGAGTGATCTCCCTACACTGAGTTTGGGTACCACAAGGGCCACTCAACTCCTGACCTCCTTCGAGCCTTGGTCCAAACATGGACAAAAGAGCTGAACTTCAGTGTGAAGTGGGAGTGATTGTCCTTGACAAAAAGGCAACATCCAACTGAGTATCAAATCAAGGCTCCCAGTAAAATAACTCCACAAAGGCCGGTATCCCGTTTCCATGTCACCGTTTTATTTACACGTGCATGGTAAATGACACTGATCAAACTGAGCTGGCTCCTAGAGTAAGCAGAACCCCTGAGACTCCTGTTTATTTCTGTCAGCAATAGCTCCCTGATTGGGCCAGGTTAACAGCCCCAATCAGGGAACTCATATTGTATGATACCTACCTGGCTAACCTCTTTCTAATCACTACAACAATCAAGACTCAAGTTGAGGGGAATTGGCGGAGTAAATGCTCTGCTGGTTAGAGTCATGTTGAGCATTAAGGAAGATGATTGTGTTTGTTGGAGGTCAGTTATCTCAGCTCCAGGACATCTCTGCAGGAGTGCCTCAGGGTACAGTCCTTAATACAGCCATCTTCAGTTGCTTCATCAATGATCTTCCTTCTATCACAAGGGTAGACATGGTTCACTGATGATTGCCCTGATGATTCAGGACCATTTGCAACTTCTCAGAAACTGAAGCAACCCAAGCCCATATGCTTAAAGAGCTGGGAAATGTTCAGTCTTGGGCTGATGAGTGGCAAATAGCATTCAGCCATATATACTGTGGATACAAGAGTGTGTGAGGGGCTAGGAATTCTGTAATAAGATGTTTGTCCACCATCTACAAGGTGAAAATCAGGAGCATGATGGAGTATTCTCTATTTGCAAGTAAGAATTTAAGCTCAATATTATTCAGGACCAAGAAATCTGCTTGACTGGCATCCTGTCCACCACTTACAACGTTCATTCCCTTCATTCCCAATATACAGTAGCAGCAATGTCTACCATGTACAACATGCAGTGCAGCAACTCACCAAAGCTCCTTTGACAACGTGGTCCAAACCCTGTGATCTCTAGCACCTAGAAGACAAGAGCAGCAGGTGCAGGGGACCTTCTGCAAGATCCCTTCCAAGTCACATACTGTCCTTGGAACTACACTGCTGTTCCTTCACTGTTACTATGTCAAACTCCTGGAACTATCTTCCAAACAATAGTGGGTGTCCCTATACCCCAAGAATTGTAACAGTTCAAGAATGCTGCTTACCAGGACTTTTTCCAAGAACAAAGAAGTGGGTGATAAAACGGATCTAACCAGTGATGCCCAGATTCTATTGAACAAATAATAAAAAACATGTGAAATTCCAGCAGGAATATTGCAAGATGTAAGCATATCTTGAACTTTTCTTTTTGGTTCTCACTATATCATGACAACATACTACACATCCACTATCCTGCTTAACACAAAAGCACATACTTAATCTCAGAAATATTGGCCATTGACTTAGCCATTGTATTTATGCATAAACTCCTACTTTTCTGTACATGTGCATAAAACAATGAACAAACAGCACACTTTCTGTTCAGGCTTGTTCTCTCCATGGACTTAGTGTTTTGCTAGGCAAAATGAACTGCCACAGGTGCCGTTTACCCACTATGTGTTGTGAACCTTTATTTTTGCTTTCATTCTGTTGATATTGGAAGAGGTAGGTGTGTGAGGAGAGCTGCTTTACGCATTATCCTAATAAACAGCAAAGTAATAAGGATATTTGTAATTTAGCACTCATTGAATAAGACAACATTGCATCACAGGAGTATATGTGACCACTATATGTGATTGTAATCCTGCCAGATAGAAATTATATTGTAAACAGGAAAGATCAGGCCAACTGTATTTGCTGTTGATGTATAGCCAACACCAAAATTAGAAATTATGTAATATAACTAAATTTGAGATATTCACTAAATAATAATCATTATTCAGTATCTGCCAAATGTTCTGCGTTATTATTTTAACTAACTCTAAGATTTGGATGAAGAGAGTTTTATGTTAATCCTTAATTTTACTACTCTCTAATGACATTGCATGATCTTGTGTTGATTTATTTATATTATTGAATGTTCTTGCATGTTCATCAAGATGTTTCACAAACTTAATGGTACAGCAACCCACTGTTTTACCCAATCGTGGAATCTAGTATTACAAATGCAATCCCATATGGGGGTGTGATTTTAAAGAAATGGCATGTAAAGACTTCCTGGACTGATGGCCAGCTGCTCTATATTATCCTGCACTGTGTTGCGACTTATGTACAAATCAACTTGTGAATGAGTTCAGAACAGAACTCATTTGAACCCGGGGTCTTCCTGTATTCCTCTAAGTATTAGTCTGCAAACTAAAAATGATTTTATAGGTTCTCTGCCCAGTTATTTTGTGGAGATTGGAGATTGGATCAGCTAGATAATCAAGTGCGGGGAGTGAGATATGGGCAGCACAGTGACTCAGTGGTTAGCACTGCTGCCTCATAGCACCAGGGACTCCGGTTTGATTCCAGCCTCAGGCAACTTAGTGCGGAGTTTGTACATTCTTCCCCTGTCTGCATGGGTTTTCTCCAGGTGCTCCGGTTTCCTTCCACAGTCCAAAGATGTACAGCCCAAATTAATTGGCCATGCTAAATTGCCCATAGTATTAGGTGTATTAGTCGGAAGGAAATGGGTCTGGTTGGGTTACACTTCGGAGGGTCGGTGTGGACTTGTTGGGCTGAATGGCATGTTTCCACACTATGGGAATCTAATCTAATGTGAAATTGACCATCATCTATTTGTAGCAATATAGGCCGTATGTGCATTACTGTTGCTAAGAATCCAGCTGGATGGTTGCACATCTCTGTAAGGAAGGTTTGTGTGAGGCTGGTTTCTCTTAAAGCTAGCCTCTGTTACTTGAGGCCAGTCTACTTAAAGGAGAGGAGCATCTTGGCTGCTGGAACTTGTTCAGGAAGTGTTTCTGGTTGCAGTGACACTGTAGGCAAATGTTTTCAAGTTTGTCTGATGCAATGTTGGTGCATCAAGATTGTTTCTTTGACAATAGGGAACCAAAACACTGTCCCTACAGGCTCTGAGAAAGCAATGGGAGCAGACAGCCATTGCTGGCAATGCGATCTGTCTAGCTCTGAGGATTTGGATGCAACGCTGTTTATTGACCCAGTGACCTCTCACAAATGATCAAGGTGCACATGCATACCCTTACAAATGACCCACTGGTCTCACACAATGCTTTACTCACATTTCTGTCGAAGGTCCAAACCAAGCCTGACTCATGTCCAACATTCAGAGCCTTATTTTGTGCTTAGCACTGCTATGAGTCTGGCACTCAACTCAGATTTCTCAACTTGCACGCAATGCCAGCTATTCACCCAAACACACTGCAGTACATGCTTTGGACAGTGTTATATGTTCATGCACCATGGCAGGTTTGGGGACTGGGAGGTTGGTTATTTGGATGAGATGGTGGTTGATGGGATCTTGCTGCCTTCCCGCCTCATCTCCTGTTGGCTGAGTTGGAAGGGGCCCATAGATGGTCTTCCTGGTCCATCCCCAAATGCAGACTTCAAAGTAAGGGTTTTCCATTGCCTCCACTAATGTTAACTCAGCAATGCACAGTCTCCATTGATAGGGAGAGGTGGAGCACAAAATACAAACTGGAACCGGTTGCTTGTGGTCTCCTGTTAGTGTCCCTCCTTCAGAAGTACTCACAATCTGATCATGGGACCCAAGATCAGGAAGGAGAGGTGACAGAGAACTAAACCCTGCCTTTGCTGCTGTTCCCCCCAATATCTCCCTCCACTGCAACCTCATGCAACCCCTCCTGCCACCACTTATCTCTAGGTCACTCCATGATCCTGGGGCCCCCATGAGTGTATTTTCTACAGCACCACTGCCTCCTGTTGGGCTACTGAGCAAAAGAACTGCTGGCCTGTCAGTTGATGGGACTTGCTGCTAGCTGGTTCCTGATCCAGTGAAAGGAATACTGGTGACCTGCCAACTGCCCGATTGGCTTGTAACATGGTGGGTATTTTCAAAGGGGGCTGTGTGACTCTCTTGCTAGCTCTCCGAGGCCCATAACAGGACATAGAACAGTACAGCACAGAATAGGCCCTTCAGCCCACGATGTTGTGCCGACCATTGATCCTCATGTAAGGTAAACCTAATGTACGAACCCTCACATTTCTGTGACCATATGCATGTCCAGCAGTCTCTTAAATATTCCCAATGACCTCGCTTCCACAACTGCTACTGGCAACGCATTCCATGCTCTCTCAACTCTCTGCGTAAAGAACCCGCCTCTGACATCCCCCTCTATACTTTCTGCCAAACAGCTTAAAACTATGACCCTTCGCGTTAACAATTTCTGCCCTGGGAAAAAGTTTCTGGCTATCAACTCTATCATTGCCTCTCATTATCTTATACACCTCAATAAGGTCCCTTCTCTTCCTTCTTTTTTCCAATGAAAAGAGTCCGAGCTCAGTCAACCGCTCTTCATAAGATAAGCCCTCTATTCCAGGCAGCATCCTGGTAAACCTCCTCTGAACCCTCTCCAAAGCATCCTCATCTTTCCTATAATAGGGCGACCAGAACTGGACACAGTATTCCAAGTGCAGTCTAACCAAAGTTGTATAGAGCTGCAACAAGATCTCAGCTCTTAAACTCAATCCCCCTGTTAACGAAAGCCAAAACACCATATGCTTTTTTAACAACCCTGTCCACCTGGATGGCAATTTTAAGGGATCTATGTACATGCACACCAAGATCCCACTGTTCCTCCACTCTGCCAAGAATATGCCCACATAAAAATCCCTGACACACACCTCTCTGTTGTAGGACAAAGCGACCCATAGTTGGAGGAAGTAACACCTAACCTGGGGGCGGGGGCTGGGGTGAGGGACACTATGATCTGACTGCACGGATGAGAACATGCTGGTGATCATTAGAATGGCCAAGGCTAGTAGCAGGGCTGAGACTATAGCCTCTCACTCCACTTCTGTCTCATCTCAGTCTATAGCTTACAAGCTGTAGGATCATGTAAGCATGCACATCCTGTTCCCTGATTGGTAATGTGCAGTAAATAATATTTAAGATGAGAGCTGTTTTTCATTAGACAGCCAAGTGGTCCTTCTCTACCACACATGACCAAACATGCCCTGCAGAGCTCTCCCAGGATAGAGGATAGCATCAGCAAACTTACTAGCTGGATTTTACACCATGTTGACTTGTGGAAGGATTAATCTTACAACAAGACTGATGTCACATGGCATAGATACTAGTGGCTTAAAGGGTCTCCCAGCATCCAGAACTCTGTGCTACACCAGATTATCGGAATGGCGGAGATGTTACCATTGGTGACCTCTATGAAACAGGAGCCTTCAGGATGACAGCAGATTTGTGCTGCCATCACTGCCACTCCAGTTATTGTTGACTATAAGCCAATCAAAAATGTGCCATATGTTCAAAGAGTACAGTCTATAGCATGACCTTTCAAGCTCAGAACTAATTACGGACAATCTTTGACAACCTCCCATAGTAAATGTCAGCAATGTTCCACCAGCCATGCTGAAGTCACTGGAGTAGCATTGTACAGAAGCCCAAGAACCTGGGTGGCACAGTGGCACAGTGGTTAGCACTGCTGCCTCACAGCACCAGGGTCCCAGGTGCGATTCCAGTTTTGGGCAACTGTCTGTGTGGGGTTTGCACATTCTCCCTGTGTCTGCATGGGTTTCCTCTGGGTACTCCAGCTTCCTCCCACAGTCCAAAGATGTGCGGGTCGGGTGAATAGGCCATGCTAAATTGTTCATAGTGTTAGGTGCATTAGTCAGAGGGAAATGGGTCTGGGTGGGTTACTCTTTGGAGGATTGGTATGGACTGGTTGGGCCAAAGGGCCTGTTTCCACACTGTAAGGAATCTAATCTAAAAAACAAAGCCACCTACAGCACAGACACAAGTGGGGTGGTTAAGGGTGACTATTTAATTTTCATATGGAATATTGGATGTTTCATTGGATAAAGTTCATTTGAACTTGTTGATGGTTATGACTTTTACTGTAGCATTGTAACCAGGAGGACACATTAGTTACTCATTGTCGTGTGGAGGCAGTGGTATGATAGAGTTTGGGCTAGTGTTCATGCAAAATAAGGGAGACACAAAGACACTGGAGGAGCACAAGTAGGTCACTTGGCCCATCAACCTCCACTTCCCCAATTATTTAGACCATGGTTGATGTGATAACTCATTTCTTGCCTTTTCCCTATAACTCTTGATTCCCTTAGTGATTAAAAATTTGTCTGTTTCAGCCTTGAATGTAATTAATAACCCAGCCTCAATAGCCCTCTACGGTAAAGAATTCTGGAGATTTACTATCATTTGAGAGAAGAAAGATTCCTCCTCATCTCTGTCTTAAGTGAATGGCCCTTATTCTGAGATTATGTCTTCTAGTCCTAGACTCTCCCCGAAGGAGAAACATTCTCTCCACATCTCCCCTGTCAGGTTCCCTTACAATCTTGTACGTTTAAGTAAGTTCCCTTTTTGTTCTGCTAAACTGTAATGAATCCAGGCTCAGCCTGCTTAACCTCTCCTCATGAAATAATCCCTCCATACCTGGGATCAATCTTGTGAACTTTCTCTGCATTGCCTCTAATGTCAGTATATCTTTCCTTGGATCGGTGAAGCGAAGCTTTTTTTCTGCAACATTTCCGCTATGGTCTGACAAGTGCCTTATATCGCTTTAGCAAAACCTCTCTATTTGTTTGGTCCATTCCCTTTGAAATAAAGACCAAATTTTCATTTGCTTTCCTGATTACCTGCTGAACATGGATCCTAGCTTTTTGTGATTTAGCACCAGGGCCCTCCAATCCATCTATGCTGCAGCTTTCTGCAGTCTTTTCTCATTTAAATAAAGTTCAGCTCCTCTATTC
Organism: Chiloscyllium plagiosum; assembly: GCF_004010195.1. Classification (NCBI taxonomy): domain Eukaryota; kingdom Metazoa; phylum Chordata; class Chondrichthyes; order Orectolobiformes; family Hemiscylliidae; genus Chiloscyllium; species Chiloscyllium plagiosum. The sequence goes on from NC_057719.1 coordinate 44,904,310, forward strand.
ATCTTGCCAAAGTGCATAATCTCACATTTTCCCATATTATATTCCATCTGCCACTTGCTTAACTTCTCTACAGCCATCTGTAAATACTTTGTCATCCTCAAATTTGGTTATAGTACATTCACTTTCCTCATCAAGGTCATTAATATATGTTGGAAATAATTGAGGCCTCAGTACTGATTACTGTGGTACTCCACTAGTTACAAGTTGCCATCCTGAAAGAGTCTCCCTTATCCCAACTTTGTCATCTGTTAGTTTGTGAATCTCCTTTATCTTAAGCAGCCTAATATGGAGTCCTTCGTTCCACCATCCCTCCTTCCATCTCCTTTTTCTTGAGTGATTCACCACACTCCAGTGCAGTGTCCTATATGCAGAAAATACTGCTCCTCTGTACTGGTGAGTTCCTTCAGAATTCTTGGGAGAACAGGACTATTGCTAGTGGTGATGTTGTTCAGTTGAGCTGCATGCCTCTGGCCAACAGCTCTCAGTGGGTGGGACTTCTGTCAAGCCTCATCACAACCTGTCCAGTAAGCCTGAGTGTAACAAGATGCTGTGGATTTTTCTGAAATAAAAGACAACACTGGGCTCTCGCTGGTTTTCCAGCCAGTGGATCAAACCACTCACTGCCTCCACTAATTTACCTATCCCTACCTCACCACCCCGCCATACCCCCCCTCCCCGACCCCCTTTATCTGCTGCTCCCCTACACCCACCCCCATTCCAGAAGAAGGGTTACACCCAAAATGTTGACTTCTCCACCTCCTGATCCTGTCTGGCTTGCTGTGTTCTTCCAGTTTCCTGCTTGTCTACCTTGGATTCCAGCATCTGCAGTTGTTTTGTTGCCACTAATTACTGCACTCTGGCATAAATATCTTTAATTTAGGACTGTTGTGCTTCATTAATGCAGATATCAAAAACTTCTTATTCAGATGTATAAGTAAAAGCCCATAAGTTGATTGTAATTATTTCATGCTGTCAGAAATTACTGCAGACCTGTTACTTTACTGATGCTAGCATATAGCTGAGGAAAACATAGTACAGCCTTTAACTGCTCGGAAAACTCCTCATTTGTTGAATATTATTGATCTCTATCTTTTTTGGTTCCATTTAGGATAAAAGGGAAATTGATGCTTCACTGATGTTGGGCTTGACTCTTCAAGGACTTCAGATATTTCAGGTAAGATAAGAAACTGTTTTGTATAAATTCAGCTCCTGTCCTTTCTCTTGCCTTTCACGGTTGCTAACCTGATTGAGAGCTATCCATCTGGAAAGTTGATTGTGCAAGTGTCAAATCCATTCAGTTTCTTTGAAATTTTGCCACATCGTACATGGCTGAAAATTCAATTCCTTAGCAACAGTCCTTGCCATAGGCAAGAATCACATGTTGTTAGTCATTGTATGCTACAGTATGCTCTGTAATGATAAGGGCAAAAGGCACACTCCAGTCTTAACAAAACATCATGTTCATCAAGACTGTTCTAACACATTACCAGCTTCCAATCTCACTCTGTCTCCAACTCACTACTATACTTAACCCTACTCTGTCCCATGTACTGTACCCAGTTCCATCTCCCTTCCCAATAACCAGACGTGGCCCACATCTCCCTCCATTTCCAAAGTGCTACAAATATAGTAGTAGATCTCCCAAACTGGTGTTGTATAAGTTACTGCTGCAGTGCAGTTACGTTTTGCATGTTGTACATTGCTTTTTCAAAAGAAGTTAAAATTTAAATATCCAACCTTCATAAACTGGTTTTGAATTTTATATTAGACTCCCACTTCTAAAAGGGATGGAATGGGAAGATAGTTCAGTCTCCTCCAGCGCAGTTGTATTTTTCCATTATTCATTCATTGGATATAACCATTGCTGGTTAAGTCAGCATTTACTGTCCATTCTTAATGGTCTTTATGTAGTTGGTAGTGTCACTCCAGTGGCCCTGGACTTGGTCTCCTACACCATTCTGCTCCCTGACTCTCAGACTTGGCTGGCCCAAGCCCTAAAGCCTTGATTCTCATTGGTTCTTACTTCCTTGAACTGCCTGAAATTCAGAGCTTGCCCTCTAACCACCAAATAGATCTGAGCTCCTCCTTTAGAGTGCTAACAAGTCATGGCTTTCAATAAATCTCTCTTGCAGTCTGGCTTGGAGTCTATATTGTACTTGGTTCCTTCTCTTGCTAAACTATTAAAACTCAAAAAATTATTGTAATTCAACTCATTTTCATAGAGATTTTTTGCAAATTGGTTACAACATAACAGAAGAAAATTCAAACATTTTAATTTTTATTTAACCTGTTTAATTTAGCAGCATTAATGTGTATTAACTGCTTCACAATTCTACTTTACTGTGGTAACAAGCTTCTCTCTCTAGTTAAATGGCTGCCGGGGCCGAAATCACTGTGGCATGCTCATATTGTCTGTTGCTTCATATTATGCACAGTGCTAAATTTCAGAGATGTTTTCTGATGCAATGCCAAGGCCTTGAAACGTCAAAAGTTATGTTAGAGATCTTGCAACTCCTAGCTCGCTGGCCAGTTGGAATGATCCCAAGTGACTATATATTTCACTATGTCAGGGTGAGACGTCTTCGTCCATTTCATGAAGGCCAGAAGGATCATTTGAGCTAAAGAGAAGACAGAATTTAAGTTCAAGGATAAGTCAAGCGTGAAGAATAAACAATAAGAAGGTTTCAGAAACATAAAAACTGCTAAATTTTATGAATTTGCAAATACTTTATTTCAGATAATTTCTGCCTAATGTGTGATGCAGCCAAGTGACTAGAACATTTGCGTAAAATATCTATCCGTTTGATAATGTTGATTAGCTTAGGGTAATGGACACAATGGGCCTACTTTTCTATTCTAATTTTAGTCTGCATACAAAATCTGTGCGTAGTTCAACCTATTATACCATATTACAGTACAAACCAGTGGTATGTTTTAGTTATAAGATAACCAGTTTTGTTGAATTCAATTGCCCGAGCTTCATCTTACTTTAAGAAGGTGGCTGAGCCAGTGGTGATAAATGCATATGAATTTTTTTTTTACTACCCATTGATTCCAAAACAAAGTAATTTGGACATTTTGATGCTTTGTGATCCAGATTTTAAAAAAATTAAATATGGACAATCACACTCTAGACTGAACAAAGAACAAAGAAAATTTACAGCCCAGGAACACGGTGGGCGGCACGGTGGCACAGTGGTTAGCACTGCTGCCTCGCAGCGCCAGAGACCCGGGTTCAATTCCCGACTCAGGCGACTGACTGTGTGGAGTTTGCACGTTCTCCCCGTATCTGCATGGGTTTTCTCCGGGTGCTCCGGTTTCCTCCCACAGTCCAAAGATGTGCAGGTCAGGTGAATTGGCCATGCTAAATTGCCCCTAGTGTTAGGTATAGGGGTAAATGTAGGGGTATGGGTGGGTTGCGCTTCGGCGGGTCGGTGTGGACTTGTTGGGCCGAAGGGCCTGTTTCCATACTGTAATGTAATCTAATCTAATCTAAATCTAAAAACAGGCCCTTTGGCCTTCCAAGCCTGAGCCAATCCACATTCACTGTCTAAACCTGTCGCCCACTTCCTAAGCATCTGTATCCCTCTGCTCCCCACCTACACATGCATCTGTCCAGACGCATCTCAAATGAACCTACTGTGCCTGCCTCCACCACCTCTTCTGGCAATTTGTTCCAGTCGCTCACTACCCTCTGTGTCAGTACTTACCGCGAGTATCCCCCTTAAACTTTCCGCCTCTCACCTTGAAAGCATGACCTCTCGTTATTGAATCCTTCACCCTGGAAAAAAGCTTGTCTCTATCCACCCTGTCTATACCCTTCATGATTTTGTAAACCTCAATCAGGTCCCCCCTCAATCTCCTTTTTTCTAATGAAAACAAACTTTACCTACTCAACCTCTAGCACCTTCCATACCAGGCAACCTCCTCGTAAACCTTCTCTGCACTCTCTCCAAAGTGTCCACATCCTTTTGGTAGTCTGGTGACCAGAACTGTACACAGTATTCTAAATGTGGCCGAACCAATTCTTGTATAATTTTAACATGACTTGCCAGCTCTTATACTCAATACCCCGTCCAATGAAGGCAAACATACTACATGCTTTCTTGACCACTTTATCCACCTGTGCAGCAACCTTCAGCATACAATGGACCTGCACGCCCAGATCTCTCTGCCTATGAACTTTTCCCAACGGTCTTCCATTCATTGTATAATTTGCTCTAGAATTAGTCTTGCCTAAATGCATCACCTCACATTTGTCTAGATTGAAATCCATCTGCCACTTTTCTACCCAACTCTCCAGTCTATCTATATCCTCCTGTATTCTTTGATAGTCCCTTATGCTTTGTGCTACTCCACCAACCTTGGTGTCATCTGCAAACTTGCTGAACATACCAACAGTGCCCTCTTCCAGATCATTGATGTATAACACAAACAACAGTGGCCTCAACACTGACCCCTGTGGAACACCACTGGTCACCTTTCTCCATCTTGAGAAACTCCCTTCAACTACTACTCTCTGTCTCCTGTTGCTCAACCAGTTCTTTATCCACCTAGCTAGAACACCCTGCACACCATGTAACTTCACTTTCTCCAATAGTCTACCATGGGGAACCTTATCAAACACCTTACTAAAGTCCATGTATATGATTTATCCTTTGAGGAATCCTTAGCACTACTGGCATATATTGTCCAGAATCCTACAGGGAAAGTTTACCTCAGCATTCCTAAAACATTTTCCTTATTTTAATGAATCTATCAATTTATGTATTTTGGTGGTCTACAAGATCTGAGCTTTGCTAAAATAGCTCTTTGGTGGTTATATAAAAATGTCAAATTTAACTCTCCATATGATTCAGCAGAAGGCAAGACCAAGTTGATATGGAGCTACAATTACACTGTAATTACACAACATTTCATTTCCTTATGCAGAATAGAACATGATTACAATGCTGCTTCTTACAAACACCTTCTAGGTTTAGGTTATTCTCATGAGTAGTACAGTCATGTGAGCTAGGAAAATGAATTCTGATTTTCACTAACTAAAGTTTAAATACATTTCTTCCTCGCTCTTATGTCCCATGACAAAGGATAATTAATTGAGGATTTTGACAACTGAATATATTTATTTCATGATTTAATGTTTTCCAGGTTGTGGGAGAATCTAAACAATTGTTGTATGATTTTCCTTGGACCAATGTTGGCAAGCTTGTGTTTGTGGTAAGTTATAAAATCCGTAACAGGACTACTTTCCCCTTTAAATTGTGAGGGAGAGAATCTGTTACTTCCCAGATATTGTTTTAGCTGAAAAGGAGACAGTTGCTGTTTCATTTTAATAGAACAGAAGTGTTATCCGTGCCTTTCTTTGGGATCTTTCGAAGCTCCACAGAACAGGTTCGGAATTTGTGTTACCAGCAAACAAACACAAACACTTCTTTCAGTTTTATTGGAAACAATTGCACAAATGACATCCTTTTTAAAAAGAAAGTACAATGTACATTGTAAAATATCACTTTGGTTGTGCTGGAGTGAAAATATACATATGTACATTGGAGGTGTTTTATCGAAATACTTGCACCATTTTGTGCTCATTACCATTGCTTTTGGTCAAACCTAAGGAAGTAAAATAAAATTGTATAATTAGATTATTACCCTTATTATAAAAACAGAAAATGCGTAAGATATTTAGTAGGTATGGCAGCATCTGTGAAGAGAGGGACACACTTAATGTGTACTAGATTGAGAAATTTTCAAAGGTTCTCTTGAAAAGATTATCTCTCTCTTTACAAAGTACTTCCAGCATTTCGGATTTATTTTTCAAATTTCCAATGTCTGCAGAGCTCTGCTTTTGTTCACTTTTTTTAAACCCTTTTCTCAGCTGACAATGAGGGTCTGCATGTTACTTACTTAAAAAGGAGTAACTGTGCTTCAGAAATGGGGAATGCATTTTGGTATTTATTCTTTGTCAGATTCATAGAGAAAATAACAACTAATATGAATAATTTGTTAACACATGTTTGTTGCATCCTTGCTGGTCTTTTTACTTCATTGAAATGCATAGATTATCATAGGATAAAGGCAGATAACGGAAACTATTTCGCTAATTCAGCCCATCGTTCCATACAAAAATGAAATCCATTGCCACACCACTTTATTGCCTTGTGAATGTCCCTGAGTTTTTACCTGCACTGGTAAGACCACTAATGTAACATAACATACTTTGTGCTTTATGATGTTATTCATAAATTACCTTTTACCATATGGCCCCTTCTCCTGCAGTTTATAATCACATCGTTCCCCATGAACGTACAAACACAAAGTTGAAATGAGCTTATATTTTTGATTTAATTATACAGAAAATACTTGCAAGCAAGTTTGGCGTGTGTTTGGTTACAAAGGTTGCATAAATGCTAGTTTTGAAGTACACGTAATTCTAAATGTCACAGCTTAACAGGGTCAATTCAATAGCAGGCTCAAACCATGAATGTCATAAGATTAATGCGTCATTTCATGTTTTCAATGTTGGGGCTGAGATATTTGCTTGAATGAGTCTGAATTCAGAATTATTGATAATTATAACCTGTTACATCTGCTCTAATGATCAAACCGAAGTAAATAATCGCCTCACATATAAAGGAATGCAGAATTTATAGCTTGTAGCTTAAAATTAGTGGTGACATTCTGTGGATTTAAATACCAAGCTGCAAACTATTTGACTAATTTGACCAGCTGGCAGTTTCTGGTGCAGAAAAATCATCATCACAAAGCTGCCAGTAAAAGCACAACTGTGAAGGTTTCAAAACCTGCGTGACACTGTGATTTGAGAAAATCGCTGTTCATCTCCACACATCTGCTTTGAGTGCTGCCAAGTTTTTATTCCCACAGTCTAAAAAATAATCTCATTTTCCATATGCAATGTGAAAGATGCATGTTCGCCAGCAAGCTGAATGCATTAGACTCTTAGGAATAGCTTAACTTGAAGGTTTTTTTTCTTGATGGCAGCTAATATAGATAGAAGAAACTTTTGACGTGTGCAAACCTGGGGCCAAGTTTTAGCTCTGAAAACAAGTAAGTTTTGATGGGCTAAAGTTTGGCCCCTAGTATCAGAATGTACTGACTTTAGGATACTTACATGAACTGACCTTGACAGATTTTTTCAACTCTATTCTCTTGGACTGGAATTTTAGACAGCAGCAGCACTAATCAACATATAATCTTTTTGCAGTGATTAGGGAGGGGATGTTGACCTCAGTCCATAGGGTGAATCATTTTACTTGTCAAATGCCTTTCATTATGGATGCTTTCACTTAAGACTTTTTGTGCTCAGGGAGAGCAGAAATTGGGCTTTTTATGTTAGTTATTATATTCTGGGTTTATAAGATTTTCGCCATCTGATGTCAGCAAATGCCGTATTATTTTCATCCTGCTCACGTATATTCCAGTTGAAGCCAAACATCTGCAATGCCAACCGAAGAGCCAGAGAACAGACTAGGGTCCAGATACACCCAGTCGCTGCCAGTCTGCACTGAGGCCTGGGTACACCCAGTCACTGCCTGTCCGCACTGAGGCCCGGGTACACCCAGTCACTGCCTGTCCGCACTGAGGCCCGGGTACACCCAGTCACTGCCAGTCCGCACTGAGGCCCGGGTACACCCAGTTGCTGCCTGTCCACACTGAGGCCCGGGTACACCCAGTTGCTGCCTGTCCGCACTGAGGCCTGGGTACACCCAGTCACTGCCTGTCTGCACTGAGGCCCAGGTACACCCAGTTGCAGCCTGTCCGCACTGAGGCCCGGGTACACCCAGTTGCAGCCAGTCCGCACTGTTAGTATCCACAGGACCTTGCAAAAGAAGAACCTCTGCCTGCCCATTACCAGATAATCCAAAAGCAAAACACTGCATGCTGGGAACCGAAAAGAAAAATGACAAGTGCTGGAATATTCAGTACCATTTGAAGAGGGTAACACTGTTATTGCTTCAGACTGATCTTTCATGAGATTTAGAATAAGTTGGTCCATATTTAAAAATCACACAACACCAGGTTATAGTCCAACAGGTTTATTTGGAAGCACTAGCTTTTGGAGCACTGCTACTTCAGGTGGTTGACCACAACCTGATGAAGGAGCAGAGCTCTGAAAGCTAGTGCTTCCAAATAAATCTGTTGGACTATAATCTGGAGTTGTGATTTTTAACATTGTACACCCCAGTGCAACATTGGCATCTCCAAATCATGGTCCATATTAGATGGCTGAAAACAGGGAAGACCAACCAGAGGATTTTTTTATATAGATCTAACATCTTTGAGGCATTATGCTAAAGTACCAGCTGGTACACTCTCACATGCTTTTTGGTCTGACTCACTGAAATTTATTGTCAGTCTACTTTTATAACCATATTTGATCATGTCATAGGAAGCTGCCTCAAGCTATAAGTTAAGTATTTCCAAACTTTTACAATCAGTTGATGAATTGGGTTTAAAAGAAGTCTCTCCCCAATTGATGTTCACTGATGTTCATCAAGACTTTGACAGAGGTCAATGACTATCTATTCGTGAGTGTTTCAGGCCATTAAAACTAAACATTTAACTACAGGCATGTGAGTTAACATTGAGCCCAAACTAACTTCTTCAGGATTCAAAATAATTCAAACAATCTGCTCCTTGGTTTCTTTCTTTTTCTTTTTCAAACTAATGTTTAGCTCAGTTAGAAACCTTGTACCTTTGCTCTTAATTCTTTCCCATTGGTGAGGCACCTGGCACCTTCCTTCAGAGAATGGTGGAGGTCAGAAGCTGTATGTATGAGAAATAAATGCACTGAATTTGTAAGAGTGGGTGTTAATACTCAACTGCTGAAAATGTGTTGCTAGAAAAGCGCAGCAGGTCAGGCAGCATCCAAGGAGCAGGAGAATCGACGTTTCGGGCATGAGCCCTTCTTCAGGACTGTTCGTCAAGAACAGTTCATCCTGCTCCTTGGATGCTGCCTGACCTGCTCCGTTTTTCCAGCCACACATTTTCAGCCCTGATCTCCAGCATCTGCAGTCCTCACTTTCTCCGTTAATACTCAACTGACATGCAGCAGTTCTCAAAGTATTATTATAACACGTTCAACATTAATGGAAAGTCTTATTTTAAATTCACATGAATTGTCCACCGAAGATGTTGAACCTAAAGTAGGTCAAAGCATTTGCGTGTGCAACAGATATTATGGCAACGATTTACTGTTAGATCCATGAGGCATAATAAAATCTTGCCAAACAAAGCTTTCTTGCTGCAAATTGATAGATTCCTGAAAGAACTATGCCAAAATAAAGGCCAGAGTAATCATTCCCCCTCTCGGTATTTCCATTTTATATCTCAGGATAGTGTAAAATTTGATGTCTTCAGTTTTTCAAGTTCCATAGGAATGATTGAATCAGATGTTCACTGCAAAGAACATTTTTTTGGTCACCAGACACATTCAGAGCTAAATTGCCACAAATTTCCCCACAAATTATAGAGAATCTTTGGGTTCAGGTTTAAAATCATGTAGCAGGATTTGTTCTACAGTATGTTTCTTGTTTATGGTGCAGCTTTTGCCCTTTCTTTACAGGGAAAGAAGTTTGAGATTCTGCCGGATGGCTTGCCTTCAGCTAGAAAACTTATTTACTACACGGGCTGTCCTTTGCGCTCAAGACACCTACTCCAACTACTCAGTAACAGCCATCGTCTCTATATGAACCTGCAGCCAGTCCTGCGACAAGTCAGGAAGCTGGAAGAGAATGAAGGTATTTTTGAAACCTCGAGGACTGGTATAACCTAATGGACTCTGCATTTGCACTGAAATCAAATGCTTTGTTTTTGCCAAAGCTGCTGGGCTTCTCTCATTGTTCCCTCAGTTCACCCAGGGAAGTTGTGATTTATAGCATCTCTCTCCTTTTTTTTCTCAGAGCCATGGTGCTCTCTTTAGTGGCCTAAAGAAAGCTTTTCAGTAACTTGGACTCTGCATTATCAGAAATCTTTTCCTGCCAACCTCCCTAAATAGCACAGCAAAGCCTGTGATATTATAGTTGGAAATTTTGATTGAAAATGAGAGTAGAAAGGAGTAATAAAATGATTGACAGAAATAATTGTATGTATCTGTGTACAAATATGTAGTAAAATCTTACATCTGCATACCTGCATAGAATTTTTAATTCTAATTTCCACAGTTATGATGAAATTATTCAGGTAAGCTCATTCCACTGACTGCACAAAGTGACCACTAGGTTCTGACAATTCTTTCAAAGCATTCTCCAAAGATTAGTCCTTATCAAAAGTCCCTTCTCCGTAATAATTTCTAATATCAAAAACAAATTAATTCCATATTTTACAAGGAGAGGGTTACATTTGTCCATTGAACTATTGTTTGAAATTTTTAATGAAAAATCTGAATGTTTTATTTGAAGATCTTTACCCTTCCGAAAGGCTTGAAATGAATGGTAGGTATTTTGGCCTCCCCAACTCAACAGAGGTGAGGGGTACAAGTGAACCTGGATCAGGGGTCCCCACAAACAACAGATCCATAGTGTGTGTGATATCACTAGCAGGTTTCCCATCCAGAAGCCAGCCTAACCGACCCAGTCTGGAGGTGGTGTATGCAGGGGAGAAGTGGATATTAACCCTGGGGTCAGGAGGCTTGATCCACTGGTACCTGACCCAAGAAAGGGACTGTTTGCAAGGTGTTGGAGGGGGTGTCAGTGGTCAAAGATCTCAGCACACCTGTAGATCAGAAGGTTACAGGGTCTGAGGTGAGAGCCTCAGATACATGATAGAGATCAGAAGCATCAGTTAAACAGGGTATTGGAGCTCTTGGGGCTGTAGTGGAGAGAGTGATTTGAAGGCTTGTGGGTTTTGTGTGGGAAGTTGATCAAGCTAAATGCCAGCAGTTGATCCCAAGGCTAGCCATTAACTTTCAAATAGTGAATGAATTATTGCCTCATTTATATATGTAATAGACCACCTCATGTTGTTTTCCTGCCCTCTGTCCCAGCTCCATTAAAGTCAAAAGTGGCTACATTGCAAGTGGGTCAGAGTTGGGATTCAGAGTTTTAACACTCCCCTATCCAATAACCACCCATTTTGGGGGTTTAAAATCATCTCCTCCCCTACAATTCCCCTTCATATGATGTTTTTGCTCTGAGCTGAATGAACCATAATTTTTGTAATCTACATATACCTACATATTCAATTTTACAGGCTCTCTCATCGCTGTCTGTCAGCTAAATAAAGAATTGTTTTTCATTAGCTTTTAGCAGTTTCCCAAAGAGATCTTTTTTGTAAAGTATTAGGACTAAATTGTTAAAAACCCACTGACCACCTTGATTGGGTGACAAGTACACTCTTGAGTTTATCATTGTCTATATAATCTAGTGTTAAGGTAAAATGCTTGGATGTTCACGGAATAGATGTCAGTGCATTCAATTTTCTTTTTGCATATATTTTCCAGTATAATGCACCAGTTTTAAAAACTCTCTCTCTATTTTTTCCTGAAGAAAAAAAGCAGTATAGAGAATCTTACATCAGCGACACAATGGAATTGGATATTGAGCAATTGGAGAAGCGATCGCGAGCCAGTGGCAGCAGTGCAGGCAGCATGAAGCATAAACGTCTTTCCAGGCATTCCACAGCCAGCCACAGCAGCTCCCACACTTCAGGCATTGAGGCAGACACCAAACAAAGGGACCTTGGACCAGAGGACAGTTTCAGTGGAAACATCCTTCATAGGAAACTCAAATCCTGCAACTCAATGACCAGCCACGGGAGCTCTCACACCTCAGGCATTGAAAGCGGTGGGAAAGACAGAATAGAGGATGACTCACAGGATGATGGTAATCCAACTGGATAGTGCTGCAAGCTACCATTGCATCCGCTTCATTTACTTGTTATTACTGTCATAAAGCCTAACAAAGTCATCACAAAAAACATTGATTAACAAGTAGAATAAGACAACAGACATAAAGGCTTCTTTTGCATGCTAAGCATTTTGGTCTGAGAATGGAAGCAATAAGAATTTCCAATGGTTTGCGTTTTGTAAGGTTCTTACATAACAAGAGTGTTGTGACGTTTTCAGTTCTGCTTACAGAGCACATCTGAAAGTGAGTGTAATCCAGGAAAGAACACCTTTTTGCTTCATTGCTCCTTGAACAAACTATGGAACTAGTGACTTTACTGATCAAGGCTGAGCTGCAGATATTTTCCCTGAAATGTTTTCATTTCTTAAAGGAATAGGGGGAAGGTGCTGAAAGATGGAATCAGTCTTCAATGCATTCCTCCCATTGGATATAATGGGGTGGTGGAGGGTCAGAGGGGCATTATTAGAGTGGACATTTGATGACTGTTTCCCATCAAAAACCATTTCTGATTTTAGTATTCTTTGCAACAATTCTTTTTTTTCAAAAGAATAAATTTGTAAATATTTTGTAACACTTTTGTGTGGTATAAAGAATTGCTGTCAAAACACAGTATGATAGACCTCCCACTGCAGATACTTACAAGCTGATAAAAACTGAAAGCTGACCAGAAGTGTAGGATGCTGATTGAATGTATTTTTTTTAATGGTAGATTCATTGTATCATTATGTATAGTAGGGAGACTGCTCAATGTTGGGGTTGAAGTGAAATGGAAAAAAAATGTGGCCACCTAAGTGACTGATTGAAGGGACAAAAGTTCTTTAAAGCTTTGAAAAGGCTACAAGGTCAGTTCATGTTAACATTTGCCAAGGCTTGAGCAGGACAGTCCCAGGAAAAAAAAAAGTGGAATGAAATCCAAAGCACAAGCACTATTCAGAGACATGTAGCAGAGTTTCTGACTCAGTTTGACACAGGGGTCCTTTAGATGGTTGCAAAGTGGGTGGTGTATTTTGAATGATGGGTTATCAGTCTGATAGCTCAACACTTCAGCATGCCAAAAAGGTGAATGCAGGCATGAGGACTTCGCTAACTGGTGACTGTATGGTTGTGCCATCCTTGCCATCCATATTGGCTGTAAGTGTCCTTGCAGCAAATGATTATCTGTTTACTTTGAGAATATGAAGACACTTACCCATTGTCATGGCTAGGTAAGAGTTCCAGCATGTTTGATCACACATCATGCATGGCTAATTATGCTTGAGCTGGCTATTGCCCTCCTTAAAATAAATTCATATTCAAAAGCTGAAATACTGGATGTTGCTGAAATAATTCCACAGAGACCAGTATCCTATCACCAAGTCACCCTGGCTGAGAGCCAGCTCTCAGGGAGAACAAGATGTCTGACACTCCTGCTCCTATCTGTGAGCCAGGGCTCTCTGGACCAGATTAACAGCCCTAATCAAGGCTCTCGTATTCTATGACATGCACCTGGCTGACCTCATTACAATCACTATAATTGCCATTAGAAGCACTCTATATACTATACTTGTGTTAGATATACTGTTGTGTTCTACCCTGAGAATTGGGGTCCCTTCATACATAGATTATCTGCTACAGTGAGGCCTGTGTGGTTGTGTGGAAGTTAGAATATTCACATGTACAAGGAGCACATTGGAATACAGCCTGACTGTCCGTTGGTCGTCATATTTTCAAAAATGTCCCAGATGAAAGAGGATTCTCTTCAGGAAACCCATTATGTCGTTAACGTGTCAGCATTAGTCAGTCAGTCAGTCACCTCAGAGTCAAAGCAGTGACTTTAGAGGCTTGAACATTAACATCAAAGATGTCTCTGTGTCGTGACCTCACATTTATCTATCACCTATCATTAAATAATTATCTTGCCATTTATCTCAGTGCTGTGTGTTAATTGTTTGGAAATTCACTAGCCATCAATACTGGAAGTGCAATTCCCGTGGTGTTAGTTGACTGTAATTTTTCTTTTGGATGCTATGAGGTTATAAAACATCCTAGATGAATGCAAGTTCCTTCTTCTTTAACTCTTAATGGGGTTATAGCAATAAAGGGACAAATGAACAATTCTTGAAAAACCTGGGAGTCAATAGGAAAAGAGAGGGCTGAAAGGTTCAAAACTAGGTTTAAAGCTGTGATCTGAATTTTCCTTTGTGTTTTTAACAGATTTTATTTCTAACTTGCATTTATTTAATGCTTTCAATGTGAAGAATATTCCAATATGCTTCAGAAATAGTTGCAGAGAAAATGGGTGTCAAGTTTGGAACGGAAAGGAAGATTCACTTCACTATTCGATTGTACTGCAGGCTGAATTTGTATTTGTCACCCTTCCTAAACTTCAACTGATTCATAGCTCTTCTATCTACATCCTAATCTACACCTCAGTCCTGACCTTCCTCTGCTTCAGTTACATTGACGCCTGCTCCCTCAAAATTAAAATTCTCATTTTGAGTTTCATGGCTTTGCCCATAACTTTCTGTAGAATTCCTTCAGCATTGCAACTCTGAGTATTTTATATTCTTCCAACTTAGTCTCTGATGCAGTCTTCAATTTTCTTCATTCCACAAATGACTGGTTTTCCTTTGACTGTCTAGGTTCAAAGCTGCAAAATTCACTCCCTAAATCTTTTTATCTTTCTCCCTGCATGTATGTGTCTCACTCTTTCTGTTTCTCTCTGTGTCTTTCTCACTCTCTCCCATGTTGTATGACCCTCCTTGAAGCTTCACTGTTTTGATCATGCATTTACACGTCCTGCCTAATATCTCTTTTCTGTGGCTTTGCATGATTTTTTTTTCTGATTGTGCTGTCTTGAAGCCTGTTGGAATTGCGTTTGAGGTGTTATGTAAATGCAATCTGTTGATGCTGAGAGAACGGTTTTGGAGTATTCATACCATAATGCATGCTTCACGATCCATGGCAACTCGATCACCGTTGGAACACAGGACAGGGCTCTAGCCAGTGGCATCATAGAAATTTCACAGGCAAGCGATGCGATCTCACAAACTCTATTTTGAGATTCTAACCACCTTGTCGATTCGAATTAGACGCTGTATAATTTCCCTCTATATATTTATCTATCTATTTCTCTCTCGCGCGCTCTCTCTATCTCTCTCTCGCTTTCTCTATCTCTATCCCTCTCTATCTCTATCCCTCTCTATCTCTATCCCTCTCTATCTCTATCCCTCTCTATCTCTATCCCTCTCTATCTCTATCCCTCTCTCTATCTCTATCCCTCTCTCTATCTCTATCCCTCTCTCTATCTCTATCCCTCTCTCTATCTCTATCCCTCTCTCTCTCTCTATCCCCCTCTCTCTCTCACTATCCCTCTCTCTCTCACTATCTCTCTCTCTATCCCTCTCTATCTCTCTATCCCTCTCTATCTCTCTATCCCTCTCTATCTCTCTATCCCTCTCTATCTCTCTCTCTCCCTCTCCTTAAAACATATTTTCCTTATTAGTATCCTTTGGCTTTTTTACTCTCTCAATCTGGGCTGTATCCAGCATTTGGGACCTTGGACTTTCACCTACATTATTCAATAAAATAATCTTTATCATGTCTCACTTTCAGGCTGATCTTTCAGACAAAACTTTGAAAAACTACATCAGATTAATTTAAGAAAATTTAAAACAAATATTAATTAGTCAAGGGTTCCAGTTTCTGAGAATAATGAATGTCTAACCCCTATAAACTCTTGGATTGGGGATTGTGTAAAAATTTCAATCCTGAGCTCAACTTGCCTTCAAGTCACCTGCTTCCTGAATTAATGGAGGCAGAACAAGAGCTCAACAGGAGACCGATTGGCCATTTGAATATAATGAGACTGGCAACTCCGAATAAACTTGTTTTTCACATTTAATACTGGCTGGATTTCCTAGGTCTCAAACACCTGGAAGCTACAGCAATGGAGGCACAGAAATGCTTTCCCCTAGTCTCACAAGTCTGTTCTTGCCTTGAAATATTATCCCCCTCACCCTCCCTTCTCACCTCCCCACCGCGGGCTAATATCAGGGATTGGAACCTGTCAGTGGAGTCCCTGCCAAGGGCTGTGGCCTGTTCCGGTGTGTTCCTCCAATGACTCATGGAAGCCAAGCCTGTCAATCAGGCAGAAATCTTGGCACATATGGACACCATGAAGTTTTATCAGAACAGATCAAACATGTCTCTATTTGCACTGGAAATAGTGTATTAGTTTTGTAATGCATGTACTGCAAACTTGTGGTGAACCTACTGAAGGGTTTGGTAGTGTTGAGTAAAACTATAAAATACCTAAAAGAATAAGAAACCTTAGGTAAACAGCCCACACCACTTCACAGCACTGGGTCACACAACTGGGAAAATAAAGATTAAGGATACAAATCTAAAGCAAGTCTATGTGATTTGGACTACTTTACCAAAATGGATGCAAGCCATTGTTCACAAATCAAATGAAGAAATCCCTCAACCAATTTGATTTTATATTTCCAGAATATCAAACCTATTGTGTTTTCTTATTAATTAGCTAATTTGACTTCAATTATCTTTCATCAGACGATGAACTGCTAGAATGAATTACTATTTGCAAAGAAATACTTCATTTGCTCATAACTTGCCCTGTATAGCTATCTTGTTCTTTTAGCTTGATATATTTGAAAATATAGCTGTCGATAAAGTTCATCGCATTTAAGTATATAATCTATCTCTTTATGGGGTAATCTGAGACATGTCTTTTCAAGTCTGAAGATGTCAACTGAGTCAAGGTTTAGTTCCAAATTATAATCTGCAAATAACTCAAAAACTGCAAAGATTCTTTTGTCATACTTCTATCAGCTGCTGTTTTCTATAATATTTGAAGAAATTGTCAAATGCTTTAGTAGATGTAAAATACTATAGTATGCACACCATTGCAACAGAATATAACTCTCTTTACAAAGTAAGTCAGTAGAATAAATTTACAACCTATTAATCTGATCAATGGCCAAGAGTTGTAGGACCCAGACAGCAACAATTCTGTACATGGTTTCTTAGTCAGGTAGACTTCGTAATGTGACAAATGGATGTCAAAAGGACAAAGAGAAGTTTTAAAATTGTTATTAACAAGAATTATTAATTAACCATTCTCCCAATCTATTACAAAAATGAACCATCCCTAATAATAAGAGGCACAAGCAATGTTACCTCAAGTAAACATAGATCATTTATTTCAGTTAAGCTTGGAATTTTCATTTTCAGTTTGAGTTGGGAGTTTAGGAGGGATGGCTGTCATTGATAGCACAGGACTGGATCACCATAACTGGCCTTTGTTGAGAAAAATGCTTCTTATGTTCTCAATTATACAGAAATTATAAGGTTACAAAATATGAGATGTAAAATCTATTTGAGCTAAGTGTATTGTTTTTATCCTAGAAATAGAAATGCTGGTTGATGATCCCAAGGACTTGGAGCAAGTGCATGATCTGGCCCCAGAAGTCAATCCTGACATGTGTATTCACATCACTGAGGAGATGCTGATGTCAAGGCAGCTGAATGGACATGCGGGTGAGCAGATCTGGGAGTGTCCTCCAAGATGTTTTGAAACAATATAGATAATCTTGTTCTGTATAGATTCTCGCAAATGAGAAATTTTGTCATTTATTTGAAAATGTACTAAGAACAGGCACAAGTTAAAATGTGAATCTACAATCTATAATATTAATTGGATTGCAAATTGTTTTTTGCAAAATTATCAGGCTTGAGTTCCTTGGTATATTCCAGCAGAGTTGGGTTCTACAAGACAGTGGCTCCTTTTTGACACAATGTAAATTCCACCAGGAATTCCTCTGCAGCTGTGCATCATAAGAGAAAGAGTGACCTAAAAATTGTTCCCAGACCAACATATACTGTGGTACAGGAGGTGTCTGTGGGACTTTCAATAACCATTCTTAACATAGAAATAATCCCCGTGCAATTAATTCTTCCTCAAACTGAAGAATAATTGGAAACATAATTACTCTTTAAGCAGAGTGTACCTACAACCACTTGCCCTTCTTCTCTGCTTAGACAATGACAAAGAATTAGTGTGAAGTGGGCACCAATTGCGGTGCCATGTGTGGCACAGGTTCTTGCTTCCTTTGTGTTAAGGACTTTGGTTGAGATCAGTCCCTGGACAGACTGGCAGGTGGATGAAGAGGAGCTCACCAAGAATTGCTAGGCTATTGCACTTCAGTGTTCTCTCAAATGCTTAGATTTTCCTTAGATTGTGGTTTTGGAGTAGACTATCCCAGTTATATGTGATGAGGAAAGACATTGACTAATAGGGAAATTTAAATCAGTTTTTTTGTTAGCAGGAAGCCTGCCTGGGTATTTTGGCTTATCATGCCGGAGAACTGATTGGGATTGATGCTAAGGCAAGCTGCCCCTGTTTTCTTCAGAGCACAGTTTGGTGCTCACAATGTGGTCCCCTCTACATTGGAGAAACGAAGCACAGACTGGGTGACAGTTTGCAGAACACCTACGTTCTGTCTGGGGCAAAAAAGGATCCTGAGCTTCCAGTTTCCTGCCACTTCAACTAAGATGTTTCTCATAAGATTTTTATTTCCTAAGTTCTGCTTTTCCAGATGGTAATAGAACAGCTAGGTAAAAAATGTTAATATTTCAGATAAAGTCTTTGGTCAGAATGGTCCTTGATGTGTGATGTTAATTTTTTTTATTGCTCACGACTTGCTGAGTTTTTCAGTATTTTAAATTTTATTTTGGATTTTCAGAATCCATAGTAATTACTTTAGTACTGAAGATTTTAAAACAATGTGTACATTTAAAAATACATCAACTGCATGAGAAGTGTTTTAAACTTTTGTTGGCACCATTTTTCAAAATGACTATGACACTGTGGTGGATCAATGGTGCTGGAAGAGCACAGCAGTTCAGGCAGCATCCAAGGAGCTTCAGCAAAATCGACGTTTCAGGCGAAAGCCCTTCATCAGGAATAAAGGCAGAGAGCCTGAAGCGTGGAGAGATAAGCTAGGGGAGGGTGGGGGTGGGGAGAGAGTAGCATAGAGTACAATGGGTGAGTGGGAGAGGAGATGAAGGTGATAGGTCAGGGAGGAGAGGGTGGAGTGGATAGGTGGAAAAG
>NC_057719.1:44925096-44966724 GCF_004010195.1 Chiloscyllium plagiosum
CTGGACTAGGGGGGGATAGGACAGTGTCGAGGTAGGTAGATTTGAGTTCAGTGGGGCAGGAGCATGCTGAGACAATGGGTCGGCCAGGGTGGTCAGGCTTGTGGATCTTGGGAAGGAGGTAGAACCGGGCAGTGCGGGGTTCCCGGACTATGAGGTTGGAAGCTGTGGGTGGGAGATCTCCTGAGGTGATAAGGTTGTATATGGTCTGGGAGATGATGGTTTGGTGATGGGGGGTGGGGTCATGGTCGAGTGGGCAGTAGGAAGAGGTTTCCTCGAGTTGGCGTTTGGCTTCAGCGGTGTAGAGGTCAGTGCGCCAGACTACCACTGCACCCCCTTTATCCACTGGCTTGTTGGTGAGGTTGGGATTGGAGCAGAGGAATTGGAGGGCTGCGCGTTGTGAGGGTGAGAGGTTGGAGTGGGGGAGGGGGGTAGACAGGTTGAGGCGGTTAATGTCCCGGCGGCAGTTGGAAATGAAGAGGTTGAGGGCAGGTAATAGGCCAGCGCGGGGTGTCCAGGTGGATGCAGTGTGTTGGAGGTGGGCGAAGGGGTCCTCGGAAGGTGGGCGGGAGTCCTGATTGTGAAAGTAAGCTCGGAGACGGAGGCGACGGAAGAAGTATTCGATGTCACGGCGTGTATTAAATTCATTGATGCGTGGACGGAGGGGGATGAATGTGAATCCTTTGCTGAGGACTTAAACGTCGATTTTGCTGAAGCTCCTCGGATGCTGCCTGAACTGCTGTGCTCTTCCAGCACTATTGATCCAGAATCTGGTTTCCAGCATCTGCAGTCATTGTTTTTACCTTGTTGATGACACTGTGCTGTTGACCTAAGATTAATCCGAGCCAATACCATCTTTGGTCTAAAGTGTTACCTTCTATGTCTCACTTGGGAAGTAAATTTCCTGGCACTATTTAAAGACAAACTGTTCTCCTGGTTTGTTAGCGAGCAATATTACTCATAACAAATGGCATCAAAAAAACAAGACCATTTGCTCATTTGACTCACTGCTGTTTCTAACATCACTGCTGGATATGGCCGACTGGACTTGTTGCACTTCTTAATTACAGAAGTGACTTGGGAAATTACAAAGTGATCAGATTAGATAGAAACAGAAGTGTTTACAAAGATTTTATGGTGATCTTGGATGTCAAAAATGTACGAATATTTACTTTGTTTCCTGCAAGTTAAATTAGTGCAGAAGAAAAGTTTGGTGAGGAGGAGGAGAAGAGACAGATTCGATAATATCTGTGTTCAGACATGGGAAATGTGATGTGCTTCCACCCTTGTTGAAGCAGGCAGCACATAAGCTTTTAGAAGCCTGAGCATCCAGATGACTGTAGAGTGCAGCTCAATGCAGAATGGACTGCTGACTGGCTACAGGGGTTAAATAGTGTGCACAGCTAACATAATGCTTGGATACCTGAAAGCACAGCTCTGCTCCTTCAATAGGAGATACTGCAGCAATGTCTGGAAGATTTAAATTCATAGAAGTTTACAGCATGGAAACGGGCCCTTCAACGCAACTTGTCAATGCCACACAGTTTTCACAATTAATCTAGTTTCATTTCATCCGTATTCCTCCATACCTATTCCAACCATGTACCTGTTGAAATGTTTTTTTTAATGACAAAACTGTACTTGCTTCCACAATCCAATCCAGTCACTCTATTGAAAACATTACCTCTTTTGTATCTGTCCCCTCATCTTAAAGGAGGAGAAAGTGAGGACTGCAAATGCTGGAGATCAGAGTCGAATAGTGTGGGGCTGGAAAAGCACAGCAAGTCAGGCAGCATCCGAGGAGCAGGAGAGTTGACGTTTCGAGCATAAGCCCTCCACCTTAAACTTGTGCCGTCTAGTTTTAGACTCCCTTACAGTGGGGGAAAAAGCTGTTGGCTATCTGCCTTATCTATGCCTCTTATGATTTCATAGGTCCCTGTATGGTCACTCCTCCTATGTTCCAGTGAAAAATGTCCCAGCCTATTCAGCCTCTCCTTATAACTCAACAGGATAAGTACAGAAATTTAAATGGAGTGACAGGCAAGGGCGGAGACTCTTCGATGTGATGTGGGAGATGAGTGCTTTGGATAAAAGAAGGATGTCACGTGTTCACTGTGGGGTCAGAAAGTCCTCGAGACCAACCCTGAGAAGCAACTGGGTGCGGGTGGCTACGGACGTCATCTCCATCTTCTGGCTGGAGTACCACAACACGTTCAATGACCTGGCATGGGCAGTAAAAGGCAATAGCTTCAGATCTTTACACACATCTCCTACCCATCATCTCCATGCTGAATGCGTCATATCTGTATCACTCATTCAAAAACGTTCAGGACTTCTGCCTAACATTCAGATCTTTCACCTCATCCTATATGCCTATGCCACTCTGACTCGCACATCTTGCAGTTTCCATGTATCTCCTGTATTCAGCTGTACGTGAGCCAAACACATTGCAACACATTCCTGATGAAGAGCTTAGCTCGAAACGTCAACTCTCCTGCTCCTCGGATGCTGCCTGACCAGCTGTGCTTTTCCAGCACCACACTTTTTGACATTGTAACACACACTGACAAAGGTCACTCTCTTTTGCAGGCCAGGACAGCCCATAACCCCAGGTAGCAGTTGGGAATCCACATGGGATGGGTGTGTCTTTATCTGAAACAAAATCAGAAAACGCTGGAAAACCTCAGCATGTGCGGACAGAAAGCAGTTTTAATGTTTCTGGTCCAGTGACCCTTCTTCAGAACTGACCCGCTGAAATTTTCCAGCAAGTTGTGTTTTTGTTTCTGATTTCCTGCATCTGCAGCTCTTTTTGGGGTTTTTTTGCTTAGTGTCTTCAACAACTGTCCTCTGGACGATATAGTCCTGTGTCATGGAGCTAACTGTTACTGAGGCCAATTCATCCTGAGTACGTTCAGGATAAAGGTGTGCTCCTGCCATGAGTCCAATCTCAAATCCTCAGCATAGACTCATCATGAAAAGCAAGAGCTGCACCAGAACAAGGACTGTCACATGATAAGTACCTACTCAAATAGTGTCATAGTGTGAATTTTATAAGGATGTATAGAGTTGGGATCGGCATGTTGTGAAACACTATGTGAGTGGACTATGGACAGGGCAGGTGGGAAGGATGTCTGTGTGCCCACTCACTGGAGGAAAGGTTGCAGACAGGTTCTGGAGAGTATTCTGGTGGGGACTCCACTGGGGTATTACGGATATGGCCATCACTGATGCTTGCTGCGTTGACATGTCTTTTACACAATCTCATTTCATCAATAAAAAGCATGGACATTGTATGGCTATCAGAGCCCATCATTTCCAATATGGAAGTTGTGGTCAACCCCGTGGAAACACTAGTGGGCAAAGCCATGGTGTAGTACCTGATGGCTGCTGACTTGGCTTCCATTGCAGTGTCTCTATGGGAAGTGAGTGGAGGCTCAGACTGAGCTCATAGAGTCATAGAGATGTACATCATGGAAACAGACCATTCGGTCCAATCCGTTCATGCTGACCAGATATCCCAACCCAATCTAATCCCACCTGCCAGCACCCGGCCCAAATCCCTCCAAACCCTTCCTATTCATATACCCATCCAAATGCCTCTTAAATGTTGCAATTGTACCAGCCTCAAAATCAATATTTATTGCTGTGCAAGGTTCCCAGAGAGACTTGTCCCTTTTAGGTGATAACCAGGTTGCTACCTTGGGGCAGTGTCAGTGATTCAGAAACCTTTATATCCTCTCTCTCAGGCTGACAACCTTCATACTTGCCCCATTACTGCTCTACTTCTGCCCTTGCTGTTGCCTCTCTGGAATCCCAGGACACTGCCAGACCCACACCAAGACAATGCATCTGAGCCTGAGCCCATAGCACCCAGAGATGCTCGAAGAGGTCATAAAGATTGAGCTGCCTTTCCCCCTGAGTGAAGGCCAGCAGCATCCATCAACCATGCTGCAGTAATTAAGATAGCTCTGTAGAAGTGCAGGAAAGGAAACTGAATGGCATGCACTAAGAGCATGCACAAGGGTTGAACTTGAGCTTAGTATATGTGGTTGAAAGTGTTGGGAAATTGCTGTGGAATGTGGGAGCTGGTGTGGCTGAGAATGAGTGGGGGAAGATATTGTATTCAATACTGAAAGAGGGAGAGTATGAGCCTCGGTGGGAGGTAGATGCAGGAGCTAAGGTAGGGTGAGTGTGAGGTAGCAGAGAGAAATTGGTGGCACATTCCCATTGGCCGCCTTCCTGCATTGTTGAGTGCTCATCCAGACTGTGGATGCTGCACTGCCTGAGTAGCAACCTCAAGTCAGGTTGGTAGGGCTTGGTATCATGGTCACCTTTACTGGTCCTTTGGAAAGATTATGCCCCTCCTCTGTGCCACACTGTCCATGGGACGTCCACGTCCCTGCCCACAAAACAAAGCACCAATTTGTCTTGTCTGCCATGCCTCAGCAAAGGTCTACAACTGTGCTGGACTGCTGTGGATGAACACATGACCAGATTTAACAATGACAATTTAAATGTGGCACCGGTGCTAGGTTTGCCATACATTCTGGCTGTGACATGTACCTTGGGCTGCGGTGAGTGGGAGGATTGTGCTAACGAGACGGGCACCACAGCAGTGCAGCACCTTGTTAATGAGGCCTGTTTGCGCCTATCATGTGAGCAAACGCAGTGGCTCCCGCAGAGAAAAATCTCTATGAAATTCCATGAAAATGAGACTTAGCCCAAATATGGGAACATCCAGCCCACCAAAGTCCTCCCCTGGAATTTGGATGCTTCAAATAATGGCATAAGGGTACTGTGGACTCCATTGTGAAGCTGGGACAGATGATATGGGATTAGTACATGGACTTGAGCAGTCCAAAATGGCAGATTGTGCACCAAGTTGAAGTCAGAGGCTGTCTGATCCCTCAATCTGCAAGCATCTGGCACATGCGCAGCAAATCTGCACGTGTGCACTATCAGTCAAAGTGCAGCATAGTGGCATATAACACCCAATGGCTAGTTCCTGAGTTTGGGGTTTCAATAGCACAGCCAATAACAGCACTGTAGATCCTAAGTTTACTTTTTTTTGCATCACAGAGTAGTAAAGTGATCCCAAAATTGCTGAATAATGCCCCTTTCAGCAATCAGCGGAGCTTATTTCCTTGCTCTTCAGGTCACACTGTAGTCATGATGCAAATTTATGTAATTCAGATCCATAATGTTGCCATGGTGCCAATGTTATATCTAGACATCAGGAATATTGTGCCCAAAAATCATGCCATGAACAAAGGATAGAGAAATAACCCAGAGCGAGTGGCAGAATAAAATACAGTGAATGAGTATAGAAAGAATTCAGTGGATTAAGAGTAGAAGAAAAAGAAGTTGTAAAGAGAATGCATGAAGAAAAGTTAAAAGGACAAGCAGAAACTGATCAGTTGTAATGCGTGTTGGGAATTGTTGCATCGATTCTCGAGAAATTGAGTTGAAAGACCAGGCAATTATGTGAGATGGTCAAACATTATTACTCATACTGTATTTCAAAATAATTTTTTGTAGGGAATCTGTCCAATTTGCAATTGAATGTCATAACCAAGCTTCACCTGAAAATGATCAACTTCTGACACTCATGCCCAAGAAAATTCCACGTACACAGATTGGAATTGAGTTTTAAGAAGGTCTTGGGATGATTCACACACTGCTGGACTGGGACTCCTTGGCTTCATTTGTTTCCTTGCTAGCTCTCCAAGGTTGTGTTTCATGTCAGGATCATAAATTACATTAACAGTGTCCTTACAACATGAATTACTCGCTCCAACTGGAAACAGGAGAAATCCAGCAAGTTCAGGACACACAATGCAGAGGCTCACTACTGGGTTGCAGTTTTTTTCACTTTATTGAGGCTAGAAGTAGAATGGCACAAATTAGTCCAATTTGTAGAGAATTGGAACTCATGCTATT
Source organism: Chiloscyllium plagiosum (assembly GCF_004010195.1). Taxonomy (NCBI): domain Eukaryota; kingdom Metazoa; phylum Chordata; class Chondrichthyes; order Orectolobiformes; family Hemiscylliidae; genus Chiloscyllium; species Chiloscyllium plagiosum. The sequence goes on from NC_057719.1 coordinate 44,931,034, forward strand.
TCTTCTTCACTACAGATTGCCAGATTTTATTTCTAAAATGGGCTAATATTGGCAAGTGCTGCTAATTCTCAACAGTTTTTAACGCTAAGCTCACTTTATTCAATAGATAATGAAGCAGTGACTTCCTGGACACCACCTCAACCTAAGTTTGTAAAGGGTTCTGCAACCATTATAGCATCTCTCTTATTTGCTGCAGGGTTGATCGTACGGGAGCTGAGTTCTTCCACTTCCAGTTCTTCTGAAACAGTAGTGAGACTTTACGGCCAAAGTGTGGATTCATTACCACAGGTGAGTTCACCCAAGAATAAAATGATGCTGCGTGTTCTGAATGCCCTTGATTAGATTTAATTAAGCAAGTACCTATTTACTTTAATTTTAAAAATACTGCTGTACAACTGGTTTTGTTAGAACAGGACAGACAAACTAACCAACATACTATGTGATTATTTTCTGTTCCACACATGTTGAACTATCTGCTTCTCTACCCCATGGTAGCCCCATGGAAATGGAGCAAGTGAGGGAGGGCTAAGATGGCAGGAGGCATTGCCAAAATGGTTTGCCTGCTGGCATTAATCTTATTGCCTTTTTCTCCAGGTATGAGTTACATCCAGCATTTAAATAAGGTTCAAGAGTTAATATCTCTGTTTATGAGTGGGCACCTGTAAATTTACAGCCTAAGGAGGGAAAGTGGCTTCTACACTGCCTCCTTCTTCTTTTTAGATTCATTCACAGGATGTGGTCCTTGCTTATTAGACCATCACTTATTCCTCCTGCCTAGCTGCTCCTGACAAGCTGTGGTGAGCTGCCTTCTTGAACCACTGCCTTGGTATAAGTGTTAGAAAGTGAATTTCTGGAGTTTTGACTCTGGAACAGTGAAAGAATGGTTTTTAAAAAAAAGTTTCCAAGTCATAATGTTATGTGGCTCGAAGAAGGACTTTTGGACATTGAAGAGAGTAAGTGGAGTGCCGGTCATGTGGGCTGCTTTGTTCAAGATGGTTTTGATCTTCTTGAATGTAGGTGAAGCTGTGACCATCCAAGCAAGCAGAAAGTATTCCAATACATCCTGCCTTGGGTCTTGTAGATGGCAGACATGCTGTGGAGAATCTGCAGTTGAGTTACTCATAGAATTTCAAATGCTTTATCTGTTTTTTTTTGCTGTAATGTTAATATGGCCGATCTAGCTCTGTTTCTGATCAATGGTAAGCCTCAGGACATTGCTGATGGGGACAATCAGCAATTCTAATGGTGTTGAATATCAAGGGAAAATAGTTACGTATTCTCTTTGTGGCACAAATGTTACTTGGCATTTATCAACTCAAATGTGGATATTGTTGAGGTCTTGTTGCTTATGGATACTGAGTATCTGAAGAGTCGTGAATGGTCCTGAATATTGCGCAGCCATTAGCAAAGATCCCTACTTCTGACCTTTATGATTTAGCAATTCAAGATGGTTGGGCCTAGAATCCTAGCCTGTGGAACACCTGCAGAGATGTCCTGAGGCTGAGACAACTGACATCTAACAGCCACAACCATCTTCCTTTCTGCTAGCTGTAATTCCTGCCAGCAAAGAATTGCTTCATCCATGATTCCCACGGACTCCGTTACGTTCAGACTCCTTTTCGCTGCACTTCAGTTAAATGGTTCCTTGATGTCAAGAGGAATCACTCCCTATCCAAGTTCAGCTCCTTTAATTTATATTTGGATCAAGATTGTAGTGAGGTCAGGAACAAAGTATTTCCTTATTGAACTGAAGTGAGCTTCAGTGAGCATGATCTTGCTGAGGAAGTTCTGGAGCACACCTTCAGTGTTATTGTGGCAATGATAGGGTTCACAGATTCTGTGCACTGCAAGAATGCTGAAGCCCTTGCTGATGTTATCTGTTAGGCCTTTAGTGCCCTGCACCAAGAACTCTGTGGAACTTAACCCCAGCATACACTTCCTCAGAGTGCTGTTTTTGCAGATCCCATAATTTCACTCTGTTTTTCCACTGAAGTAGATTCTTGAAGATGATTTTTCTTCCATTGCAACAGGCACCCCAACGAGGTGACACTGTATTGATTCAGGCCTGGTGAGGGGAAGCAGTTTCCTCCTTTGGGCGAATCTTGTCAGATGTGGACTCCTTTACCCAGAACAAAGGTTTCCTGTTGTAATTCACCCGAAGGCAGAAGCGTATTTCTGACAAGGAGATAAAATATCACTCGTGTGCACGTTTACTATTCACTTTTTGAAAATGGCACAATGAAGAAGGCAGGAATTTCCATTGCTTTCAAAAGAACACTTTATTTTTTTGTCTGGTCAACAAATCAGTTGAACAAACCGGTACAGATGAAAATATAACAATGCTGTCCATAGTACAATGATCTCAACAATGGAGTGACCACATTTGAAGCTGGATTAGTTTTAAAAATGAAATACCTGCACAGAGCTCTGCAAAGTAGGCAGAAACTATTATGAGCAAGCTGGCCGTGGTGTTCCCTTTTGATGTTATAATAGTTTTAAAAGATCAGCAATACATACTAATTTAAATTAATTCCCCAGATTTCTGCAATACAATGGGGTGAACCTGTCTCTTATCTTTCTGGAACCTTTTAAAGGGAATTCAAAACAAATATTTACATTTTTACTTCCATCGGAATCCAAAGCAACTGTCCACTAGTTAGTACGTCAATACCATACTTAAGTACTTCCTGTAGTTCCTGCTACCGTTTTATGCCACCATCACATTCCAAGAGCCAATAGCATATGTCACAGGAGTTGGACACTTTGGGCATCTAACATTTTCTTTTCTATCCAAGTTAGAAATGGAAAGCTTTTGACTTATTTCTGTATTGAATAATTTTGTTAGATGTTGCATGTTTCTATAATGTGCATTTTTAGATTTCTTTAACCCATCAGTGTTTCAAACCTTTCCTGCTGTGTGCAGATATTCCCTATGACTAAATTCTGCCATAGAAGAGGAATATTTCACATAGGATGGTTGTGTACCTAACTGTTGTGCCACAATGGCCATTAAAAAATTCACTGCTCGTATCTGTGATTCATTCACTTGGACCAGTAACCTTTTTGCAAAATGAGCTTCTGTGACTTATACAGACCTGCATGATGATGTAGAACTACCACTGACATGAACCCCAACCTGTTCTTTCTGCAATAATCCATGCTTGTTAGTGTACAACAATAGCAGAGTAGGTCAACAGAAATGCTGGCTTTCATTGTAACTCAACCCACCTGGTGAAAATGGGGTGAGTGGGATGTTTACAATAGCAACAATCAATATATTCGCCTGGTCCTCTGAAATCACTCTGCCATCTTCATTTCAGATTCAATTAAATCCAGTATGCACCTGCTTGACATAGGTAGGTATCTCAAATATGAGTCAGACTGTGTAATTTGGATCTCAGTGCCAAAGTGACTGGAAAGGTCACAAGTTCCATTCAGCACCAAATGTAGAGTAAAACTTGAGGCAACCTTAAATCATGCCTAACCATATAGCTTTTGCAATGCTGTGAATATAGTGACAAGTGAATATAGTGCTTGGTGGTGCACAGCTATCTGCTAATAGGCAAATCTACAAAAATATATATTCCCAAGGAACAGCACTCAGCATGTTGGACCCTCAAGTCTCTCCCAAATGCATCCACTCAGTAGATCCAGACAAAATCACAATATTTAATGGTGAACTTAAAACTGAAGCATGCATTACAGTTGAAGTACTGGCACGGGACAGTCGATACCCAAAAATATCAGTTAACATCCAAGCTGGTGATTTTGTTTATCCATTTGGCTCATTATCCTTTAGATCAACTTAACTGGATAAATCATGTTTGTTTGTTTTCAAAAACCTTTAGTACTTGTACACCTTTGGGTCTAGCTGAAACAGTGTTTCCAAAGATCAGATTTACCTATTTTTATTTCTGGAATTAAAAGTTCAGCCATTCAGTTGAATTTGACAGCATCTAATATAGGCTACGTGAAGACTTGCCTTTTAAAATTTATTTGCAAATGATTTTGCAGAGATTCGGTTAGCAGTGACTTCTGATCAGTTAAAGTTTTGAAGTTATTTGAGTGAAATGGTTGCCTAATATATTGGTATTGTTACATACAGCCTGTGTGCAGAAAACCAAAGACCTCCACAGACCGGCATAGCCAAAGCTTGGATGATATTCGTCTTTATCAGAAGGACTTTATGGAGGTAGCCAACCTTTGTCAAGACGTTGCTCAGAGCTACACGTTTGGCTGTGCTCATGATCTGAATGAGGAAAGTAATTGCTGTAACCGGTGCTTGGCAGAGCAATACAATGCAACAAAGGAAACCTTTATTGTCAAACGAACAAGTAAATATTCATCTTTGGACCTTACAGCTGATGACTCTGTTCCTGAATTTGTGGTTTGAATGTTGAATTTTTACTATGCATTAGTGATGTGTACTGTAAGTCTGGCTGCCTACTGCATTCCAATGACCTTCCAAATCGACTGCCTACACTTCTCTGTTGAGTTGAAAGACTTTTTGTTTCAATCATCCAACGAACAGTTAGTTTATATTCTGCAGTTCTTCCATATTTCTGAACATAAACAACTTAGAAAGCAATGGATGCCAAGAAGCCAAAGAAACATGTTAACAGGAGTCTAAAACAATGATAAGAAGATGTATATTTTTGAGAGTCAACGAAAGTTCAGTTACAGCAAGACAGTCAGAATTCTTTGCACATTGACTCTTCTGTGGAAAGTTAGATCCACGGTGTTTGGAGTATTACAATTCAGTATTACACAAACAAAGAACTTTCTAAAAAAAACTTGTCTTTTTTATCAAGCAAATGTTACATAGTAAATCCTTAGGGTTTTTAACACATGTGTTAGTGGCACCATTACTATGTTGTTGAGCAACTTCTTGAAAATATTTCAGTTAAAGGTGTAGACTTGACCTTGGTACTGTGAACCTTGCAGTGTTGTGCTATTCTGTTTTATTCTTGTACCTTTTTAGGTGCCTTTATTTTACTTGTTGTCAGATGTATATGAGTGCAGTGACAATCAGAATCTTTTCTCTAGCTGCAAACTTTCGTCTCCACCCATAATAGACACAAAAAAGAAAATTACTTTATTGTGGGAAATGATTTGTCTTCTATATAGACACACAATCATATTGGGGATGGAATCTAAATTTGTTTTATGTGAGGTGTGGGATTGTTGGTCAATTTGAATATTTTTGCAGTTAGCTGGTAAATTCCACTGATTTTTGAAGATGGGTGAAATCTGCCGCTATGTACCAGGAGATGACTGCAAATGTGTGAGTTGAGAAATAGAGTCAGTTATAGTTTGCTGGTGGGTCAATGAAAGTACGAATGAGTGGGTAGCCCAATTGGCCTTTGAGTTCCAGTGTACCAAGGGACAAATTCAAGTTGAGTACTTTTGAATTCCAGTACATTTGTATTCAAAGACATGCTATTTATTTATATGCAGTTACTCAATGCGTATGATTCTAAATTCACATTTCTGTTTAATTTGCTGTCAGATTGGTTTGATAACTATAGTTTGCATTGATTTTCATTCTAAATTCCAGTGTTGTACGAGTGTAAATATGACACAAACCAGCACAAGTCAAGCAAATTTTTTTCAGTAATCATAGTCAAAGAATGATAATGTCCCATATACATGAAAAGGTTCCCCGCTGCAGGACAAAGGTTGTAATAGCAGATCACTAAACAGCTGTTGGGATCCATCAAGCTTTACTCATAGTATGAGTATAATAGATAACAAGGAAATTAATAGACCACATTAAAGGAATTTCATTTTTAATTTCATTAAGACCGTGTCATTTACATTGTGGCTGATATACAAATTAGCTTTAAGATGAACTAGCTTTGTTGCTAAATGGCTAAATTTTCAAGCTAATACATAGTATTTTACAATACATTATTGATGGCAATATTTTAACATTTAGCAGCATTTTTGCAACTGGAAGTTTCTTAAATATTTTTTGATATGAAACATGTTTCTATGGTATTTTTATATAACTGATATTTTTACATAAAATTATATTAATCAAGTAGTTGTCAAGTGCAGTGCAATTTTTAGCAGTATTATGGCAGTTAGCAGTACTGGAGGCAGTATTATAAACTGATAATTTCAGTAGATTGATATTTGTAAATAAATATTTTGTTTGGATAAGTAAGTTGGTTGGCCTTGTGAAAACATTGGATTACTCTATCCCTTCCCCACATAAGCACATTAATGACGGTTACTTCATAAAGGATCAAGGTACATTTTTAATTGTGATTCAATAAAGATGAATCAACTATTTCCAGTCACAGAAGGCACTAATCACAGTGTATTGGGTTCAATAACAAGGTAGGCATAGTTTGGGGTTTAATCGGACTATGTAGATGTTTTTAATACTGTGCAACCTTAAAACCTCCTTCTAATGAGATTACTAAGCTAATGATTGAATAATAACAAACATTGTTTCATTACATTCATGAAATGTGGGGCATCATCGGCTAGGCCAGTGTTTTTTTGACCCTATCCCTAATTACCCTGGAGAAGGCAGAAATTATCAGTAAACATTATTTGTAAATATATCACATTCTTTTGGGTATTCCAGTTTAGTTTGAAGCTGTAGTTGCGGTCTAAAAATGCATCAAGAATTTTAAAATTTGTTGAATTCTCAATACTTATTACTGAAGAATGTATTGGCAATTTAGCCATATTGGTAAAAAAATCCTTTGTTAATTGACCATATCATTTTAAATGGAGGCTTAATCATATACCTACATCAGATTTTTGAAATAGCAGAATTCCATGTTAGTTATATGAGGGATACAAAAGAGACTGGTTATCCACAGGTTAAGCTTGTAATTAAAGTCAACGTGGCACAGATTTTGTCCCATATTATTACTCGTAAGACCAGCAGGTTTATGGCATTGAAATTCCATCTGCTCCACGATGATGGGGCAAAGAAGAGCAGAACTGGATGGTTGGTGATGCCCTTATTTCCATAAATATGTATATCAATAAAGTCTGTTTCCAAAGATCAAGATCTATCAGTTAGTCTTTCATATGCATGTTTGTGACAGTGGTTCATGTATTCACAGAATCCCATAAATGCTTAATTTTCCTATCAACAATGTATCAGAATCAAACAACAGTTTCATGACAAGGATGTGAAAGGAGTTGACATTAGCTAACACTTGTAGCAAATCCTCAGTAGAAACTAGTTATTACATTATTTAATGTGTACATTTTTTAAAGGCATGAACAATTTATATGCATCATTCCATTTAGCAGAGTTATGAGAGTTAGAAATGCACAGAGGAAGTGGATTATAAGTTAATTCACTTTGTGTTTGACACCACTTGTGCAGCTGATCATTTGTGCAGAGGTAAAACAAACATCACTTTTGATGGTTTATCAAAACTCAATATTAATTGGCAATATGTCAGTTGATCAAAACTTCTGACACCCTAACATTCTTTACATTCAACAATGTTAGGAGCTTTTAAGAATATTCTTTTAGAATCCATGTCTCCAGGATTATCAGGGCTGTTGCAATGGCATATTGTTTGAAAGTTGATAATGATATACTAGTTTACGTTGTTTGCTCTAATTGCCCTTATGCATGTGAATGTTGGACTTCTGTAAAATACCAGTAATCTGCCCAACAGAAACAAAGAATCTCTCTGTTAATTTGTTATTGGAAAATCAATCTACCATCTTATTAAATTGTTAAACATTTTGATTCCCTATTAACCAATCAGAAAAAGAAAATAACAATCAACACGTTTGGTTTCGAATGAGGATTCATGTGATATAAAGGAGGCCCACCTTTGACTGGAATAATGATCTTCCATAGCTAATTAAATTTGGAATACATTGCTGCATCAAGATAGGCACTCAAAAAATACTGTGGTACAAGGGTCCCAGGGTACATCATCTTTAAATTTCTTAATGCTGTTTGAAACTAAACACAGAGATGGACATTTTTGGCTAAGCACTGCTTTATCTTGCAAAGATATAATTTCTTTTATGTATCCAGTCTTGATCTTTTGCTCATACTTTTTATTGGCTTCATAGAACCTGGGCTTAACACCATCTTAATGTCCAGCAACATCTGGAACTATACTGAAACATTGCATTGGTTATTTATTCTAAAATAGGTTTTATGCATTAGATTAAAAAGGCCGTTTTTTTTCAACAGCTTGGTAAAATTGTTATCTTCCATATTCTTTAATGTAATAATTGCACAAGCAGCATAAAATCCTTTCTGTGAAAGGTGCTCCTGTCAAAATATGTAAAGAAAGATAACATTGTGCAACTTGTAATTGAATTACTTTGGTAGAATGAAGTCCAATGTGTACCTTCAAGGTACAAATGCCAAAATATAATAAAAAGTAACTTTGTTTAAACATATTACTGTTCTGTGTATTAATTTTAAGTTGTCAAGTTTGTAACTGAAATTCTGTTATGGGTTATTGGATTCTGGTCTTTGTAACCCAGGGGATTGTCACTACAGTCTCCCCACATCAGTTGATCATTACTTGCAGGAGCTTAATTATAATGTGTGGCAGCAAGATGATATGACATTTTCCTTATCTCAATTCTAGGACTAGGATATGACTAGAATGATTGATTGGCACACAGAAGTTTATAGCACAGATGGTAGTGTTTGCCTACGTCTTATTAATTGAAAGGCGCAGAAAAAAAAACCATGTATCAAACCAACTTGCTTTAATTTTAAACCCTTGGACTCTTTCAAAAACTTCAGCTTTAAAAATCTGTATTGGAATTTTCAAGTATTATCCATATCCATATACCATTTCACGTGTTGGTTAAATTTCCAGTGGTTTGCATAAGAGAATTTTTACTACACCTTTCTTAATTTTAAAAGAAGTATGAGATGAACCTAGTGATCATATACTGTATTGCACAAAGGGAGGTGATAGCCTAGTGGTATTATGGCTTAACATTAATCCAGAAACTCAGGTAATGTTCTGGTGACTTGGATTTGAATCCTGCCATGGCAAATGGTGGAATTTGATTTCAGGTTTAAAAAATCTGCAATTAAGAATCTACTGATAACTCTGAAAAAATTGCCAATTGTTGGGCAAAAGCTCATCTGATGTCACTTGACCCCTTCAGGATGGAAACCTATCATCTTCACCTGGTTTGGCCTACATGTGACACCAGACCCACAGCAATGTGATTTTCTCATTATTGCCCCCTGAAATGGCCTAATAAGCCACTTAGTTCAAGAGTAGCTAGGGATGGGGAATAAATGCTGGCCAGCCAGTGATATCCACACCCTATGAGTGAATTTAAAAAAGAATTAATCAGTCCATGTTTACTGACCAGTCAAGGAACTTAAAAATACAGAGATCTGTATATATTCTCTGTGAATTTTCTCATTTAGAATGTGAAATCAGTGACCCATCAATAAGAATCAGCAAGCGGGCCACCATTAAGATAGCAGTTTTTTTAAATTCTCAGTGCAGCCAATGGCATCTGCACAGTTAATGTGTTTTAAAGAGCTTTTTCATTGTAGCATTTTCTGAACATTCAGCCTCTTTCTAAAACACATTGAACAGGCAAAGGTTGCAAATTTAGCAGCTAAAGGCTTTGCTAATATTAAACATGATAGAAAACAGTCCCAAAATTCTAGGGTTTTAGTAATGGCTGTGGAGAGAAACTGCTTCTTCTGAAAAATGCATCTGAAACCAGTGGTCATAAATTTAAAATAATTGGCAACAAAACAGGGTAATGAAAAGAGATGGCAGAGGCACTTTCAAAAGTCAATTAGGTATGTCTCATAAGAGGAGAAAGTGAGGACTGCAGATGCTGGAGATCGGAGGTGAAAAATGTGTTGCTGGAAAAGCGCAGCAGGTCAGGCAGCATCCTAGGAGCAGGAGAATCGACGTTTTGGGCATAAGCCTGAAGAAGGGCTTATGCCCGAAACGTCGATTCTCCTGCTCCTTGGATGCTGCCTGATCTGCGCTTTTCCAGCAACACATTTTTCAGCATGTACCATAAGAGGACTAACTTGGAAAGTTTCTGGGAGAATGTTGGGTGTGGCACTAAACTCGAGAACATTTTCAGAGTGCTGAAGGTTGCAGCAGCCTCTTACTAGAAGAAGAACAAAGCATATTAGTTCAAGTTATGTCTGAAACTAAAGAAAAGCAGCCTAAATGGAAAATATTAACAAAATGTATTTCTTGGAATTCCAAGGCTCAAAAGTTAAAACTATGTTCTTGTAAAATCTACCATAATCAAGCAAGCTGTGCAGTTGCTGGGAAATAATTGCTATATCCACATATTATGAATTAACATGTCAGTCATTTTATGCCTAGATGATTTGAAAAGCTCCCTGTCTTTCCCAAAAACTAACATTGATGCTAACCTTAAAGAACAGCCCTTCCTGGACCATTGCATGAATATTGGAGTCTTTTGAAATTGACAAAAAATAGCTAGTATAGTACTATGGGTTTCATTTATCTGTGGACCCACAGTACACGACAAATGGAATAACATTATCTAAACATATCACATGTAGGATCTTTACAAAATAGTATTCTAAATCATAATCCATTCAATTAACTTTACCTGATTTGTTTGTTTTCATATTTTAGAATTGATGGATGCCACACTAAAAGAAGCAGAAATTTAAAATGTTGCATTTGTCCTGCAGCAATCCACTGTATTAGTTACATTTAAGTATCATATATAATAAAGCAGAAGGTACTTTCTGTACAGGAGGAACTGTGATGCCCTGTCTCAGGATAAGAGTCTCTAGATACTGCATGTAATCAACACAGGGTGTGATAAAGCACATCATATGGCTGCTGAAACACAGCTTTCACTGCCTGGACCACTCTGGAGGTATAATGCAGCTGTCACAGAGCACATCACCTTAACCTCACCATGATGACAGCATTGCCGTCACCATATGGTGAGGAGGAAGAGAAGGCAAGTAGGTGATAATCGCTAAGATAGTGGCTGCGGTTGCCTTATCCAATAAGTGAAACCAATAAATGCAGCCTCAAGATGTCATTCATTAGCTGTTCCACATCTTCCCCATCAGCCCCCAACCATCACAATCTGCTTGAGCACAATACTAAAATAAAAGCCATCGCAAAATAAATGTTCCAAACGAAATGTATAAATCAAACCATATCATCCATTATGTACCATATCATACTGGACAGCAATTCAGTCAGTCTCGTTCCCCTGCTCTATCCCTGTAAAATGTATTTATCCATCCAGTTTCATTCATTGTCTCTGCTTCCATCCTTCTCGTCAGCAGGCAGTTTCAGGTCCGTTTCACTCACTGCAAAAAAAAATCTTCCTTAGGTCTCCCCTGCATCTATTGCATAAAATGTACTGTTAACTAATGGGAAATCATTATGTTAAGTTGTGATGAAGTAGGGTGGGTAGAAGGTTGTGTGGAACATGGACAGCACAGACCAGTTGGCCTCACTGCACTCTCCCGAGCAAAACAAATGGCTGCATAGATTTGGGCTTTCACTCAAGACAATGGGAACTCTAATTCCTAGAACACCCACCATGCGTTTGTTTGTGAACATGTTGAGCCGTATGTGAGGCAGTCTCTTTAAAGAGGGACAGTGCTATCTGAGTTCAGGGTCCCACCAAGGCATAGGCCTCAGTCACTTGCATCCTCCTCTCCCAGGCCCTGTGAAGAAGCCTTGCTGAGTTGCTGTAGTGCACCTTGTAGATGATACCAACAACTGCTCCTGAGTGCCAATCAAGGGACTGAATGTTGAAGTTGTTGGATGTGATGTCAATCAAGCAAGCTGCTTTGTCATGGATGTTGTTGAGCTGTTTAAGAACTGCACATATTCCAGCCAAATGAAGATTATTCATTCTCACTCCTGACTTGTATGTCGTGAGTGGTGGATGGGCGTCTGAGAGTCAGCTACAGTATTAGTAGAGCTGGTCCAGTTTATTATCTGGTCAAAGGTAATCCCCAGAATGTTGACAGTGGATTTCAGGAATGGTGATGCCATAGAGTGTTAAAAGGAAATGTTTAGATGCCAACTTGTTAGGGATAGTCATTGTCTGACCCTTGTGTGCTGTGACTGTTCCTTACCATTCATCAGGTCAAGAATGTCTGTTGTCCAGGTCTTGCTGTATTTGGACATGGACTGCTTCAGGATCTGAGGAATTACAAACAGTGATAAACATTGTGCAGTTATCAGTGTACATCTGCATTTCTGATCTTGTGGTGGAGGGAAGGCTATTGATAAAGCAGCTGAAGATGGTTGGGCCTCAAACCTGCAGAGATGTCCTGGGACTGACATGATTAACCTTAAACAACCACAATCACCTTTCTTTTTGCTCGGTATGAGTCCAACCACTGAAGGTATTTTTCTCCTTATCCTCTTTGACTCCAGTTTTGCTAGGGCATCTCGATGTCGTGTTTGTTCAAATGTGGCTTGATATCAAGGCCAGTCGTTCTCACCCCAAGATTTTAGAGGCGGTAGATATATATTTCTGTTTTACCAGTGTTAGTATACGAGTACCATACCAGCTCATGACTTTAAAACTAATAGCCAAGAAGCCATGTTCTAATACACCAACTGAGTTAGAAGAACAGTTTTGTAAACGCATTCAGTTAGTTATTATTCTTGTCTCGCAACAATTTTCCATCAGAGGTTCAATGCACTGGATCCTTTGGCCCAATGAAAAATGATTGAGGAGTTTAATTTTAAAAGTGTCATTGTAGTTTACATTGTATCGTTGTTAACTTTGCTTATGCTCTGTGAGTTTGCAACTTGCATAATGCAAGTTTAGAATCTGTAATAAGAAGGTTGCACTAAATGCACATGAATAATTACTCAGATAAATTCAAATAGCTCGAATATTGAATAGTCTAAAAGTGTGTTTTTGGGAAAGCACAGCCAGTCCAAGGAGCAGGAGAATTGACATTTTGAGCATGAGCCCTTCATCAGGAATTCAATACTCATTTTAAAAATGCTTACTTGGATTGTAGCCTGAATGCAGTGCTCAGGAATGCATACCTTCCTGACGAAGGGCTTATGCCCGAAACGTCTACGATCCCTGATGAGGTTTATGCCAGAAACATCAATTCTCCAGCTCCTCGGATGCTGCCTGACCTGCTATGCTTTCCCTGCATCACATTTTTTGACTCAGATCTCCAGAATCTGCCATCCTCACTTTCTCCTGGAATCTAGGTTACTATCAGACTTGAGTGAAATGACTCCAGATGACCATTGTAGGCAGAATTATAGAGTCCCAACAACAAAATATACATAGCAGCTTCTAAACAGAAAGAGCCAATAGTCACAGAAACACCTTCTCTGGTTTATTTAAGCTAATCAGAAATGAAGGAAATTTGTTTAGAACAGGTACAAACAGGAACTGGCTTTAGCCTTAGAGGAGTGGCTCATATTTCCTGGGTACTGCCTTCAGGCTACTATCCAAGTAAACATTTTGAAGATGAGTGTCAAATTTCCATCTATACTATGTAACAAATCAAATGCTTTCAGAAAGAACATTTTCAGCAGTTTTGTGTTATTGGCATTTATGCCGTTAGTCCTATTGAAACCATCCACGCTTCATGCAACACTTAGAGAAAGGGAAGAAACCAGTCTCAGTTCAAATGGTAAGTGGGAATCATTTATGATTTTCGGACTGAATTCTTTTGTTGTTTGGAAGATGCTTAAAATATATTCTCTTTGAAGAAAATGTAACAACCAGTAACCTGATTTCAAAAAAAAATCACAAAAGCCTTTCATTAACATGTCTGGGGCAAGTGGATTGCATCTGTAAGAATAATTAAGTGCATCCTTCTCTAATCTGTAAACTGAAAAGGGAAGTAGTCTACAGACTATTGTGAACAGGAGGAAAGAATTGGCAGTCATACCTTTCCCTCAAAATAAACAGACGTGCAAGGCATCTTCAGATCCAGTGGGAGCTATAATTCTAGTATGGGTCCTTCTGAGATTTGTCATTGCTGAGCTGCTGAACATTCTACTTAGGGGTCTCTTAAGAGTTAATGGGGAGGGCTTTTGTGCTGTGATGATAAAGTCCCTACCTCTGACCCAGAAGCCTGGGTTCAGGTCTCTCTTTATAATAACATCTTTGAATAGGTTGATTAGAAAATATCTTAAGTTAATGGGTTGAATTCACATGATGATCCTGGAATTCTCGACACACTTTCTTAATGCTGAGGCTGGGTGAAAGATTCAAGAATGACATTGTAATCCATGCACTTCATAAGAGGTTTCAGACTTAATATCATTAAAATGTAGAAGTATAGCACATATTGAAAGGAAAATGTAATTGTGCACTGATTTTATTCTGGTGCTTTGAAAATGCAACAACTTGTCTAAAGAAACAGGAGGTGGTTCTTTGATAACAAAGGAGAATTTTGTACTTGTTAAACATTTTAGCCTGATGCTGAGTGATGTGATCAGCTACTTAGCAGCTACCCAGAATTTGAATTGCAAGATAATAGTAAAATGATTAAATATTCTTTCTTAATATGGTAAGATTGAAATTTAAATATATTGCTGCTTCCTTCATGCGAGAATTGCTAATTTATTACGAATTGCTAAAAATATGTTGTCAAAGCTTTTCATCTTGCAATTATCGTGGCAGATGCTCATATACTGGGAACTGAGGTCATGTTGTGGCAATACAGGCCACTTTTGGAATATTGCTTTCAATTCTGGTTTACCTGCTATAGGAAAGATGTTGTGAAACTTGAGCGGTTTGGAAAAGATCTACAAGGATGTTGCCAGGGTTGGAAGGTTTGAGCTCGAGGTACAGGTTGAATAGGCTGGGGCTGTTTTCCCTGGAGTTGGAGGCTGAGGGTTGACCTTATAGAAGTTTCTAAAATCACGAGGGGCATAGATAGGGTGAAAAGTGAAGGTATCTTCCCCAGGGTAGCAGAATTCAAAACTAGAGGGCATAGGTTTAAGGTGAGAGATGAAAAATCCAAGAAGGACCTAAGAGGCAACTTTTTTCATGCAGAGGGTGGTGCATATAGAATAAACTGTCAGAGGAAGTGGTGGAGGCTGCTGCATTTAAAAGGCATCTAGATGGGTATATGAATAGGAAGGGTTTGGAGGGATATGGTCCAAATGCTGGCAAATGGGTCTAGATTAATTCAGGATATCTCGTTGATGTGAATGAGTTGGACCAAAGGGTCTGTTGCTGTACAGCTCTATTACTCTATGACTCTATATTAATTATAAAAGGAGCAACAATTTATATTTCATGAAAAAAGGGGTACTGATTGATTGGCAACTGAACCCTGATTAAGATATGCCATGGAGAAAGCTCCAGAAAACAGTTTTTACTCTTTCACAGGGTATGACTGCCTCACTGCAGGACCAACATTTATTGTCCATCCTTATTACTATTGAACTAAGTGGCTTGCTGGACTAATTCAGAGTCAACCACGTTTTTGTGGGTTTAGAGGCACATGTGGGCCAATCCAGTTAAGAATGACAGATTCTTGTCCCTAAAAGCCATCAATGAAACAGATGGATTTTTACAACAGTTGATGAGAGTTTCATGGGCACTATTATTGAGACAGGCTCTCAATTTAAAACTTCAACTCGATTTAAATTCCACCCACTGTAGCAGGATTTCAACCTCTCTATGGAAGTTACTAGTCTACTGACTTTATCACTATGTCATCATCTCCTCAAGCTTTTCTTTATGTTAAATAAAAGGTAGGTTAACTCTGATTGATTGAAGTGTTGCCATGGGTTGCAGTTTTCCCCAAGTTGTTCTTTTAAAAAAAGTACAAGGCCTGGACAGGTTATCTATGTTTACAAACAACAGGGCTTTGAATATGGATATGGAGGGTCGGTGTGGACTGGTTGGGCCGAAAGGCCTGTTTCCACACTGTAGGGAATCTAATCTAATGTAAATTAATTGGGGATGGGGGAGAGGAGTACGGGTGTTGGGAGAGGGGAAATATAGGTTTACAAAGTAAGAGTATATAGCAAAATTAAAAGGCAGTTATTTGGATAACGATACCCAGAGTGGTATAGGAAGGGACATAACATACAAACATGGAAAAATAGCTGTAAATAGGGTCAAAAAGCAGAAAAATATTTTTTTATGAAAGGCAGAATTAATGGTTCTTTACTTGAATGTACACAGTATTCAGAACAAAATAGATGAATTAACTGCACAAATTCAGGTTAATGGATATGATTTCATAACCATGACAGAGACATGGTTACAAAGAGATCAAAGCTGGGAACTAAATATTCAGGAGTATATGACTTTTCAAAAGACATGCAGGAAAAAGAGGGTGGTAGGTTAGCAGTGTTGGTATGTATGGGATGGAATAAGTACAACAGCAAGAATGATCTTGAATCATATGTTATAGAATCCATACGGGCGGATGTAATAAATCAAAAGGGAAAGAAGTCACTGGTAGGAATTCTCTATAGCCCCCAACCGTTGCTGTACAGTGGAACAGAGAATAAATCAGGAAATAACGATCGCATGTAAAAAGGTAGAACAATACTCATGAATGACTTTAATCTTTAATCAGAAAGAGAATGAAAGGTTGTGGGGAAAAGACAGGAAAGTGAAATTGAGGATTATCAGATTAGCCATAATCTCATTGAATGGCAGAAGAGATTGAATGGGCAGAATGGTCTACTCCTGCTCCTATGTTTTACAGACTTATGAACTTTGATATGACCACATTTGGAATAGTGTGTGCAGTTTTGGTCTCCATATGCAAGGAAAGATCTACTTCTATTGGAGGCAGTACAGTGAAGAGTCAACATATTGGTTCCTGCAATAAGTGGATTGTCTCTATGTTCTCTAGAGTTTAGAAGAATGAAAGATGACCCCAATGAATCTTACAATATTTTGAAAGGATTTGATAAGATAGAGACTGAGAGTTTGTCTCCCCGAGCTGAAGAATCTGAAGCTTGGGTCACGACAACAGTCTTAGGATAAGAGGATCCATCATTTAAGAAAAAAACAGTAAGAAAATGTTTCAATCAAAAGATTGTGAATCTTTGAAATTATTAACTCAGAGAGTTGAACCATCACTAGATATATTTAAAGCTGGGATAGGCAGATATTCAGTCTATCAGGAAATCGTGGGATATAGGGAGATGACAACAACATTGAGCTGAGTTCAAAGAGCAGCCACAGTCATATTGGATGGCAGTACAAGGTGTATGGTCTAGTCCTGCTCTCATCTCTTGTGTACTTTTAATGTGTGCTCAATTGCAAAAATCAAATGCTTTTTCCATAAAATTGGTGGCTTCTTAAAGACCACTGTGTGATAATATTTGAAGACAATCCATCCTACAGCTTTGTAAACAGAACTTGTACGCATTTGCTCACTGAATGAGCTTGGTGCCAAAACATGAAGCATAAGTGATCCTGTGGGATAATACCTACCCAACCGGATATACGGAATGGTCATCATCTATCATGAAAGCTCATAGTTGGGCCTAAGGCCGTCACTTTCAGTCCTGCAAAGTGCCAAGTATACCTTCGATTAACCTGAAAGATAAGGTGTCTCAAGATATATCAAGAAGCAGTGATGCTAGAGGTTATACAGTTGTTTTTTAATTTCAAAATATAATTTATTCATAATATAAGTTTATGTAAATACATGCTCACTAAAGCAGTTTGTTTCTTCATATGCTAATGTGAAAAACCAAACAAATATCGGAGTTTGACTCCATTCAGCAAATAAACCAAAGGGATCTCTTACTTGTATAGAACTATATTTATATACATTTGAGGTTCTGGACAGATGCCCCATTTAATTTCAGCAGAAAGACCTTAGATAGTGATGTTTCTCCACTGTGCCTTGGCAGCAGCTGTGCCAAGCTTTAGTGAATCTCTCAGCACGTAGTCTAAAACCTTGAAACATGCCAGTCTGGAACATTCTGTCGAGGTCAACTCCTTGCTCTGGAAAACCAACAGGTTCCAGCGACAGCAAATGCTGCTGCTGCTATGCAGTTGCAATAAGTGATGTTCCACAACAGGATACTGCCAGCAAGCCAAAACAACATTCTTTCTACCACACAAATGAGTAATTGCCAGCAATTAAGCCATACCTCCCAAAGACTGGGAAATGATTTCAAGCATTGTATCCTTTCAGCTGTTTCCAAACGTGAGAGTACTTACTGAATTCAACCAATTAATGCGCTCACAACACAGAACATATTCTTAATGGTAAGCATAAGAATATGAACAGATATCACAGAATAATCCCAAGTGTGTCAATTACACTGACCATCAATTTAAGATTATCAGTTGGGCTTGCAATGTAGCTCATTATATTTGCTAAAAGCAAGAATGATCTTGAATCATATGTTATAGAATCCATACGGGCAGATGTAATAAATCAAAAGGGAAAGAAGTTACTGGTAGGAATTCTGTGATATCTGTTCATAATCATATGCTTACCATTAACATCCGCCCATATGGATTCTATAACATATGATTCAAGATCATTCTTGCTGTTGTACTTATTCCATCCCATACATACCAACACTGCTAACCTACTACCCTCTTTTTCCTGCATGTCTTTTGAAAAGTCATATACTCCTGAATATTTAGTTCCCAGCTTTGATCTCTTTGTAACCATGTCTCTGTCATGGTTATGAAATCATATCCATTAACCTGAATTTGTGCAGTTAATTCATCTATTTTGTTCTGAATACTGTGTACATTCAAGTAAAGAACCATTAATCCTGCCTTTCTAAAAAAATATTTTTTGCTTTTTGACCCTATTTACAGCTATTTTTCTATGTTTGTATGTTATGTCCCTTCCTATACCACTCTGGGTATCGTTATCCAAATAACTGCCTTTTAATTTTGCTATATACTCTTACTTTGTAAACCTATATTTCCCCTCTCCCAACACCCGTACTCCTCTCCCCCCATCCCCAATTAATTTACATTAGATTAGATTCCCTACAGTGTGGAAATAAGCCCTTCGGCTCAACCAGTCCACACCAACCCTCCAAAGAATAACCTACCCAGACCCATTTCCCTCTGACTAATGCACCTAACACGATGGGCAATTTAGCATGGCCAATTCACCTAACCTGCACATCTTTGGACTGTGGGAGGAAACCGGAGTACCCGGAGGAAACCCACGCAGACACAGGGAGAATGTGCAAACTCCACACAGACAATCACCCAAGACTAGAATCGAACCTGGGACCCAGGTGCTGTGAGGCTGCAGTGTTAGCCATTGAGCCACCATGATGCCCTTAAAGTCATCGTGCCGCCCTTAATGTTCTCCCTACATTCCTAGTTATGTAATTCACCAAGACGTTGGTCCCAGTATGGTTCAAATGAGGCCATGACACCAGAACAGCTCTGTTCCATGCCAGTACTGATGCTAGAGCCCCACAAACTTAAAACCTTTCACCCATACCAATCTTTAAGCCATGTATTTAACTCCTTTACTTTACTTTCCCAATGCCAATTTTCCCATGACTCGGGCTGTAGACCAGAGATGATCACCTTGAAGGTTCTGCTTTTCAATTTAGCTCCTCATTGTTCAAAGTCTTTCAACACAGCCTCCTTTCTCATCCTGCCAATGTCATTGGTGCCAGCATGAATGATAAATACCCGATCCATTCCCTCCGTCTATATTCTTCTTCAGCATTGACCTGTGCAATTGCAAAAAGCCTGCTTTATTCTTTTACTCTGGTCCCTTTCCGATAAACATTAACATGCTATCTGTCTTCCTATTTGCCAGTTGCAGTAGATTCCAGCACTTTCCTGATGCCTGATGCCTCACGTCAGACTAATTAGTGTATTGTTCCCATTTTTCTTGTATAGTGGCGCTACATTTAGTAAATTCCAATTCGGTTGGGCCAGTCCAGGATCCAGGGAATTTTGGAAAATTATGGCCAGTGCATCCACGATCTCTGCAGCTATCTCTTTCAGAACTCTAAGATGTTGGTCATCTGATCCTAGCGATTTGTCAGATCTCAGTCCTTTTTTCCAGTATTTTTTCTCTGTTAAAATTAATTACCTTAATTTCATTACTCTGTTTATCACTTAAGTAATCCTGTATTTCATGATATATACAGCTTATATTTTTGACTGTAAAGACAGACACAAAATATTTCTTCCATATTCCACTGTTTTCACATTCCACACCATTTTTTATGTCTGTGATCCTAATAGACCAACATTTACTTTAGCTATTCCACCCCTATTTATATTTTATAGTCATATTTTAATAAAAATTTATATTTTTAGATTATACCCTTTGCTCTTTGATTTTGTATTTGGTTTTTTATTCTTTTTCTGAATCTACTGGTGGCAGTTTTCTGGTTCGAGCTTCGATAGAAGGGATTGAATTTCTTAAGAGTGACACTGTTGAATTTCTTAAGAGTGACACTGTTGCAATCTGCTGTTCAGAAAAGACAAGCAGACAATGTTTAAGCACCTTCCCTTATCCCACCCTCATATCTCCAAGGTGAGAAATGTGATGCTCAAAAAGTTTGTTCAGGTGATGGCCAAGTATTGTTTCTTCTTTCTTCCAGTAATGCATGGCCCTTTGTTCTGAGTCTGAGTGCAGGTTCACAGTTACAGCTCCTGGTGAATCCACACTTGCTACTGTTTCAGGCCATCACCAGCAGACGTAGGATAGACAGATGATAGAAAGATTATGAAAATGACGTCTGAATAAACTGGATTGTAGTGTGGGAGTATTGCACATTGTCGGTGTCACTCTCATGTCCTGACATATCTTGGTCCACTGGCGAGATGGTTCTGGGCAGCCGGAAATAGAGTTGGACAAGGCATGGAAAACAACCTGGTTATCCACTGCAGCTGGATATAGGACCCTATGGCATTGACCTGCCTTTAGCACTGTTGGGTTTTGATTAATCTCATCCAATTGAACCAATCTTGGCATAGCAGAGTAGATAAATTCCCTCAGTTGCCAAAGGTAGGAAATCTAATTTCTAAACTCACCTGGTTTGGCCCACCTATTGAAGCTGTTTCTTGGAGTGTAGTTGCTGTTGCATGCTGACAACTACTTGGAACCACTGGCGAAAGCTGAGTGAAAAAATCTTGCAATACAGGTTGAGCTGGGATGAGGGGTTGTCCTCTATCAAGTGGCTGTGTAAATTGGGTGTATGTTCTCTAGAGTTTAGAAAAATGAGAGGTGATCTTATTATAACATCCAAGAAGAGGTGGATAGTGAGAGGTTGTTTCCATTGATTTGAAAAATCTAGAACAAGGGGGCTGAGTTTCAGGATTGGGGGTGATTGTTTGGACTGAGATGAACAGAAATGCCTTCAGTGAAAGGGATGTGAACTTTTGACATTTTCCTAAGCTTTATGGATAGGCCATCATTGAATATATTTAAGTTTGAGATTGGCACATCATTGATCTCTCATGGAATTAAAGAGAAACGGGGAACAGACTGGAAGTTGGTTTTGAAACCCAGCAATAATCAATTGGTGAAGCAGACTTGAAACATTTATGTTCTGCTTTGACATGACAGCTGAAAGATTGAGTAAATAGCAGACTATACAGAATGAATGCAACAAGACTGCTGCTAGGATAGTGGGCATTCATCATCACAATGTGCTGACTGTAGTCACACACCAACTGCACATTCAAAGAGTGATAGCATTAGCAGTGTGATACACCTCAGTCTTGAGATGAGACGACTACAAAATTGCATTTGCAGTTAATGGCATCCTGTGGGAGCCCACTTGCTAATCAAGCAAAATATGCGACAATACAAACTGTCCTATCATTTCGTATTGACACTAGAAATGAAATCTTTAGGCAAATAATTCCTGTATCTGAGTGCAGAAGGTCAACTCTTTCTAAGGGAAATCCTTAAGCCTGAACCATCGATTCTTGTTTTCTTAAATCTGATATCATTTTTGAAAATATATTCTCATTCTCAATTATTAAAACTTTTAAACACAATAGATTATTAGCCTGAAGTCATAAATGATTTATGGCAAAAAAAAACAAATATTTTCTGCCAGAAATATAGGAATCAAAATATACCAGCAATTTATAACAGTTACAATAAGTATCATAAATCTTTGCTGAGAGTTTAATGGAATCTTTACTCAGCACTCAAGGAACTCAATTTCTCACTGAGGTTCATTTGTTCCCAACTGATAGTAACAACAGAAACCAGTTGTATTTGCATTTATTGTACTGGGGTAGCACTTCATTTTAGTGTCATTCCTAAATTTCTATCCTTATCTAAATATATATTACATAATCCCTAGAATCAAAATAAATTATCTCAAGGCTCATTTTATTGTGATCAATAGCATTACCCAGCATTTAATTTTGTAACTAGTAATGCCGATAAGATGATGTAAAGTTTCAAATGATTACTATTGGTCATATATTTTGCCACACATAATTAAATCAATTCCTCACTCTAGAGCTCCAATGTAAATGTTATCCATTCCCATACTTCGACATATAGCTTGACTTGACAACCATGACTCAGTTTAACAGACCCTGTCTGACCTAATGTTTGCTCTGTGGAGGCAGGCAAAGTGTAGCACAGTGACTCTGAAAGTAGGGCAGGTACAGGGCTGACCAAGTTTGGAGGTCTGGCTTGGAAGCTGCCCCACTTCTCTGGAACTTTATCCCAGTTTTTATTTTACAAGCTCACCCTGCACATCCTTTCACACTTACTCACTGCCCTTGGCCCCTCTATACCAACTCATGACTCCATTGAGTTCTGCTTACTTCCATACCACTTTCACAGCCATTCACCAAGTATTCATCATGAGTAGAAGCTAGGAGACTTGGGGAGGTAAATAAAACTGTTCTAACAATCTGCATTCAGCTCTCACTCTTACACACTTGACAGTAAAAATACTCCAATTCATAAAACTCAATCAAAGTTTTAATTATGCTCAAGTGATTAATCTCATACAAAAACATGCTTTTATTCTGATCCCACATCAGACATTCTTTAGGCAATGAAAGCAGAAACTCCAGCTGAGATAATAGCCACTTTTGAAATTCAGCCAAGCATTCAAATTGACATTACATTAGCTCTGTATTGAAACTGCATGACAAATTGCAGTGCTTTTATCTAATTTAAATCAGGTGGTCTATCAATCAAAGCAGTCCAGTAAAGGGGTTTCAAAAGCCTGTTCTTTTCATCTTTAAAGAGATTATTTTAAAACAGTAGAGTATGAAACTTAAACAACTCAAGAATGTCTAGTGTGTAGGTTTATGACTCTTGTACTGCAAGTTAAGGCACTTTAATGGGATAGTCTGAACTTAGCACTAAGGTAAAAACAATGACTGCAGATGCTGGAAACCAGATTCTGGATTAGTGGTGCTGGAAGAGCACAGCAGTTCAGGCAGCATCCAAGGAGCTTCGAAATCGACGTTTCGGGCAAAAGCCCTTCATCAGGAATAAAGGCAGTGAGCCTGAAGCGTGGAGAGATAAGCTAGAGGAGGGTGGGGGGTGGGGAGAAAGTAGCATAGAGTACAATGGGTGAGTGGGGGAGTGAATGAAGGTGATAGGTCAGGGAGGAGAGGGTGGAGTGGATAGGTGGAAAAGGAGATAGGCAGGTAGGACATTTAGCACTAAGATCAAGTGGCCCTGCTGTGTTTAGATTTGCCTACTGTGTCAGTTACACACCTTCACACAGCTGGGAAAAATTGTATAGGGGTTAGTTTTCTGCCTTTGGGACTTGCCTATAATTTTAAAAGTTCCAGAATTTTACTAACTCTACAAAAACCCAGGCCAGAAAGTACAATTCCTTCTCCTCTACCATAACAGGTTTCTTTAGCCTGTACTTGTACATAGTGGGTATTCTCCTTCCTCCCTACAGTATAAATCTACATCACTCATCTTAATACTTGACTCATGTGATACTTTACATTTACCAGCATCCATTTACATGTAACTTTCCAACTGGATTGCAATTGAATCCAAATGCAAACTGTTTACTGGACCCAATATTTTTGCTGCTCACCCTTTATTAGACCTAGTCAGAAATCACACAATGCCAGGTTCTAGTCCCACAAGTTTATTTCAACTCACAAGCTTTCGGAGCACTGTTCCTTCGACAATGCTCCAAAAGCTTGTGATTCCAAATAAACTTGTTGGATTACAGCCTGATGTCATGTGCCTTCTGACTTTGTCCACCCCAGCCTGACACCTGCACCTCCACATCATGGCCCTTTATTGGGAGCATTTAACAAATTTGCAATTGATTTCAGCACACTGGTCGTTTATTTCTGACTGTCCTCATCAACTATATTAGAGGAGATTTCACCACTTGGTTTATTTAAAGTGGTTAACCATCATGAATTTCAAAATTCCCCTTAATTTATGTTAAATATTTCTTTTGCTAGAAGGATTACCTTTCCTATCTTCTCAATAATTTCCAGTATTTTATCTACATTGGTCTTACTCATGATTTTGTTAATTTTAAGCTTGACTATTCCAATGCTTTCCTGCTGATTTCCACCATTCTACTCTTCGTCTACATGAGATCATCTACACCTCTGCATTTACCTGCAGCAAATCTTTCTCCTCTGTTACCTTCATGTTCTCTGACCTATATAAGTTCTTGGTTTTAAAATTCTTATTCTAGTTTTCAAATCTTTCCATGGTATCACTGTTCCCTATTTCTGTCATCTCCTCCAGCCTCAAAGCCTCTGAGATACCTGTGCTCCTCTAATGTTGGCCTCTTCCGAATCTGAAATTTTGATCTCTTCACCACTGGTCGCTCAGCCTTCAGTTACTTTGTCTGGGACAAATATAAGGGGTCATGCAAAATATCAGGAACCGTGCAAGGCAGTTCCAGGCTAACAGTGCTTGCTTGGATACACCGCAGCCTTTTAAAGATTATGCTGGTGCCAGGAAGTTTGATAGGAGGAAGTGAGGACTGCAGATGATGGAGATCAGAGTCGAGAGTGTGGTGCTGGTAAAGCACAGCAGGTCAGGCAGCATCCGAGGTGCAGAAGAGTCGATGTTTTGGGCATAAGGCCTTCATCGGGAAAGAGGCTTGTGGGCCAAGGGGCCTAAGAGATAAATTGGAGGAGGGTGGATCTGGGGGGAAAGTAACTGGGAGTGTGATAAGTAGATGAAGGTGGGGGTGAAGGTGAGAAGTCAGAGAGGAAGGTGGAGCAGATAGGTGGGAAGAAAGATGGATAGGTTATAGGGAGTTGGAGGCTTGGGAGGGGAGGGGAAATGACAAAACTGGTGAAATCCACATTAATCCCATGTTGTGGTTGCAGGGTCCCAAGGCAGAAGATAAGGCATTCTTCCTTCAGGCATCAGATGGTTAGGTTTGGCGATGGAGGCAGCCCAGGACCTGCATTTCCTTGGTAGAGTAGGAGGGGGAGTTACAGTGTTCGGCCATTGGGTGGTTTGGGTGGTTGGGTTGGTTGGTGTGGATGTCCCAGAGATGTTCTCTGAAACAATCCTGCTGGTGTCCTGTCTCCCCGATGTAGAGGAGACCACATTGGGTGCAACAGATACAGTAGATGTATGGAAGTACAGGTAAATTTCTGGAAGTACAGGTAAATTTCCGTTGGATGTGGAAGGACACTTTGCAGCCTTGGACAGAGCTGAAGGGGAAGGTGTGGGCGTAGGTTTTGCGGTGGTAAGGAAAGGTGCCGAGAGTGGAGGATGAGTTGGTGGGAGATTTGGATCTGATAAGGGAGTAGTGGAGGGAATGGTTTCTATGAAATGCTGATAGGGGTGGGCAGGGAAATATATCTTTAGTGGTGGGGTCTGTTTACAGGTGGTGGAGGTGGCAGAGGAGGCCTTCTTCTTCAAGGACTGCAATTTCCCCTCCCACATGATTGATGATTGCCTCTGGTGCATGTCCACCAATTGCCACACCTCCGCCCTTGACCCCCATCACTCCCAATGCAACAGGACAGAACCCTCCTGGTCCTCACCATCCACCCCACCAACATCTGCATACATCACATCATCCTCTGCCACTTCTTCCACCTGCAAACAGACCCTACCATTTGGGATATATCCACCCCTATGTGCATTCCAGAGAGACCATTCCCTCCATAACTCCTGCGTCAGGTCCATGCCTCCCACCAGCCCGACCCCCGGCACCTTCCCCTGCCACCGTAGGAAGTGCAGATACTGCGCCCACAGCTTCCCCTCACACCTCCGTCCAATGCCCCAAAGGATCCTTCCACATCCGACAGAAATTTGCCAGTACATCCACTCACGCCATCTACCAGACGCCAACTTGTCATAGAGTCATAGAGGTGTACAGTACAGAAACAGACCCTTCTGTCCATGCCAACCAGATATCCCAACCCAATCTAGTCTCACCTGCTAGTACCCAGCCCACATCCCTCCAAACCCTTCCTATTCATATACCCATCCAAATGCCTTTTAAATGTTGCAATTGTACTAGCCTCCACCACTTCCTCTGGTAGCTCATTCCATACATGTGCCACCCTCTGGGTGCAAATGTTGCCCCTTAGGTCTCTTTTATATCTTTCCCCTCTCACCCTAAACCTATGCCCTCTAGTTCTGGACTACCTGACCCCAGGGAAAAAACGTTGTCTATTTATCCTATCCATGCCCCCCATAATTTTGTAAACCTCAATAAGGTCATCCCTCAGCCTCAGACGCTCCAGGGAAAACAGCCCCAGCCTGTTCAGCCTCTCCCTGTAGCTCAGATCCTCAAACCCTGGCAACATCCTTGTAAATCTTTTCTGAACCCTTTCAAGTTTCAAAACATCTTTCCGATAGGAAGGAGACCAGAATTGCACTCAATATTTCGACAGTGGCCTAACCAATGTCCTGTACAGCCACAACATGACCTCCCAACCCCTGTACTCAATACTTTGACCAATAAAGAAAACATACCAAATGCCTTCTTCACTATCCTATCTACTTTCAAGGAGCTATGAACCTGCATTCCAAGGTCTCTTTGTTTAGCAACACTCCACAGGACCTTACCATTAAGTGTATAAGTCCTGCTAAGATTTGCTTTCCCAAAATGCAGCAACTCACATTTATCTGAATTAAACTTCATCTGCCTCTCCTCAGCCCATTGGCCCATCTGATCAAGATCCTGTTGTAATCTGAGGTAACCTTCTTCGCTGTCCACTACACCTCCAATTTTGGTGTTATCTGCAAACTTACTAACTATACCTCTTATGCTCAACTCCAAATCATTTATATAAATGACGAAAAATGTGAATTGTTTCAGAGAACATCTCTGGGACATGCGCACCAACCAACCCCACCGCCCCGTGGGCGAACACATTAACTCCCTCTCTCACTCCACCAAGGACAAGCAGGTCCTGGGCCTCCTCCATCGCCACTCCCTAAACACCCAATGCCTGGAGGAAGAATGCCTCATCTTCTGCCTTGGGACCCTGCAACCACAACACTGGATCAATGTGGTTCTCACCAGTTTTCTCATTTCCCCACCCCCACTTTATCCCAGTGCCAAGCTTCCAACTTGGCTCCACCCACTTGACCTAGCCATCTTCCTTCCCATCTAACGTCTCCACCCTCCTCTCCGACTTATCACTTTTAGTCCCACCTTCATGAACCTATCACATTCCCAGCTACCTTTCCCAAGCTCCACCCCTCTCCCATTTATCTCTCAGTTCTCCTGGCCCACAATCCTCATTCCTGATGAAGGGCTTATGCCCGAAACGTTGATTTTACTGCTTCACAGATAATGCGTGACCTGCTGTGCTTTTCCAACACTATACTCTTGACCAGGAAGTTTGGGGTATTCCAGGTTAGAAATCCAGCATCTGCAGTCCTCACTTTCTCCTGTATTCCAGGTTATCCTGGCAGTGCCGAGTTGTTGCCGGAATGGTGGGTGCTCAATGGAGCTAGAGCTAGATGAGTGGGAGGTCATAAAGGTCGAATGGGTAATTAATGAGGCATGTTTATTAAGATACAGTGAGAGCACCATTAGGTATTGAGGTGAGAAACCTTCCATAAAACCAAATGCAATTGGTACTTAACCAAAAAAAAATGACTCAGCCTTTGTGGCATCTGATCTGAATTCACCTTGTGTAGACAGAATCCCTACACTGTGGGTACAGGCCAACAAGCCCAAACTGACCCTCCCAAGAGTAACCCACCTATACCCATTCCCCTACCCTATTATCCTATATTAACCCCTGACTAATACACCTAACCTGCACATCCCTAAACATTATGGGCAACTTAACAAAGCCAATTAACCTAACCTGTACATCTTTGGATTGTGGGAGGAAACCCACAGAGACATGGGGAGAATGTGCAAACTCCACACAGTCACCCAAGGCTGGAATTTAACCCAGATACCTGGTGCTGTGAGGCAGCAGTGCTAACCACTGAACCACTGTACCACCCTACACTCAGTGCTTGGTATGATACCTTGTTTTATAATGTTTCTATGAAGCACCTAGGAAAAGTGAAGGTGCTATATAAATATAAATTGTTGTTGACGATGATTACAAGCTGTTACCCTAGATCAGGGCTATTCCCCTTTGAAAATAATTGCTTCTCATCCTGCAGAAATTCACTTTCATTAATAATTCTTCAAATCTTCTACAAATTCTAAATTAAATGTAACCTGCCCAATGATTTTAATGATAGTCCTTTTGATCCTTGAAGCAAGACTGAAATAATTACAACCATTGTCAGGCAAAAGTTATGAGTAATCAGGCTCCTCCTTAAGGCCACACCATCACATACTGGCGTAAAGCTAGTTTGACTCACTCCATATGCTCTCCACCTGTTTCAGTTCAGTGGGTGCAGCTAATGTTGCAGATTCTAGCAACATCCCAGTTATAGTACTAAATGGAGTGAAAAATTAGCTGCCAATTCATTATAGTCTTTTCTTTGCTGTTGGCATCAAATAATTTTAGTCCCCGTACCTCTATTTATAAAGCTCAGGATCCCATTTTCTTTATGAACTGTTTTGTTAATCTCTCCTTGAGCGCCAAAGATTTGGGTTGAACTATCTATCTTTCTTGCATGTTCAGTAGGTATTGTCCTTTTTTCATTTGCCCTGCATTGAATTTTATCTGCCGTGTGCCTGCCCCTTCTGTAACCTGGCTGTGTCCTCTTGAAGTCTCTTGCTACCTTCCTTGATGTTTATTATACATTCAAGTTTTGTGTCATCTGCACATTTTGAAATTCAATCTGGTCCTTTTTTGAGGTCCCTTGCTGTTTGTGGTATATGTTAATGATTAGACTTAAAGTGGGAGACATTATTGGGAAATTTGCAAATGACACAAAATTGACTGTGTGGTTGACAGTGAACAGAATAGCTGTTGTATGCAGGATGATTTAAGTGGATGTGAAAGTGGCAAATGGAATTCAGCCTGGAGAATGCAAAGTTATATATTTGGAGAGGGCAAAAAAAGCAAGGGAATGCATATAGAAGGGTATTGAAAGGGATAAAGGGACTTTGGAGAGCACATCCACAGGTTCCTGAAGGTGGCAAGACAAGAAGATCAGGTGGTAAAGAAGACATACCAGACTGATTCCTGGGATGGCATGATATATGGATTGACTGGGCTTCTACTCGCTGGAATTTAGAAGAATGAGGGGGACTCTGATAGAAACATATAAAATCCTGATATAGCAATAATCAATTACTGGGGAACAGATATAAAGTGATTAGTAGGTGGCTTAGAAGAGACATTAGGATAAATGACCTCCTCCAGACGGTGGTAGGTGTCGAGAGTCACTGCCCAGTTTGGTGGGTGAGGCAGAAAGTCTCAATTCATTTCAAAGGAACCTAAATCTGCACCTGAAGTGCTACACCCTACAAAGCTATGGACCAGAAATTGAAAAGTGGGATTAGAATGGCTGTTTATTTAGCTAGCGCAGAAATTATGGGCTGAAAAGACTTTTCTGGTGCTATAACATTTGAATGATTCCAGATAGCAGTGTCCCATGTGATTGTTGCTTTTGTCCTTCGAGGTGACAAAGGCTGTAGTTTTGGAATGTGCTGTTGAAGGAACCTTGATGAGTTGTTGCATATTGTACCTTGTACACATTTCTGTATATTTTTGCCACTATGTGTTAGTGGTGGAGGGCAGAGGATGGAGTCAAGCAGGCTGCTTGGTCTGAATGGTGAAGATCTTCTTGAGTAGTGTGGGGGCTGCGAATATCGAGACAAGTATTCCCTCATATTTCTGATTTGTGCCTTGTGGACAGTCTTTAGGGAGTCAGGTGGTGAGTTACTTGCCTCAAACTCCTTGGCCTCTGATATGCTTCTAGCCACTGTATTTACATGGCTGCTCTAGCTCAGTTTCAGGTCAATGGCAACCTGCCTTTGAGCTGTTAGATCTTGTCTGAATCTTTCCCATTTCGCACAATGGTGGTTTCACATAACCAGCTTGAGGGTATCCTAATTGTGAAGATAGGACTTTGTCTCCACAAGGACCATGCAGTGTTCACTGCTATCAATACTGTCCTTGTCAGATGCATCTGTATCATTTCAGTTTGTGAAGGATAGGTGCAGTAGGTTTCTCTCTTGATTCTGGCTCTCATCATATTCCATTTCAAGACAGGAACTCCCCCTGACATTGTCATGGTTGATTGTTATCATTGAGGGCATGGCTAAGAGGAAAGGTAAGTTTACACCCTGCTTCATGAACAGGGACCTGGAGATACCTTGACAGCACCCTGATTGCCTGGCTGTAACTCCTGGACTGATTTCATTTCATCTGTGGGACTGACTATGACCAAATCCCTCGCTCTGGAATTGGACAAGCTCCTTGATTTACTGGCGGTATTCCCTGCCTAACTGTAGTGGCCTTTGAATGTACCTTTGACTTTCACACATGGTCATTTGCTTGGAGCACACACAGTGTGTTTGTCACATAGACAGCTGGCACATGCTGTAGGTGTAACATTGCTGTCACACACTACTGTATGGCAACATGCTCACCCCACAGTGCAACAATCAGCCTCCCTGTCCTTCCTTGTCAAAACACAGTGTAAAACACAGAGGCTGGCAACCTGCAAGTGAGAAAGCAATGTAAAGGAGAAAGGCTGCAGCCTCCAAATAAGTGCAAGGTGAGTGAGTGCTTGGACGGCAAACTAAGAGCCACAAGAAGCTTTTGTATCCCTGCATTCATAGTGTCTGGGCAGAAGTGTGTTTATCATAGGTGGCCCTGAGCTTCAAAGTAAAATGTCGCAGTGCTGTGGTGATGTGTGATGTGGTGAGGTTGGTGGTTTTCTGATGCTGACTCACAGGAGGATGGTGGCCATGCAGCATGTGGGAATCTTATTGTGAAGAGACGATTGGGTGCTGGCTGGGACAAGCAATGGACACCAGCAGCCACCAGGTACCCACCCGGATTTACACACTGGGAATTTGTGCTGTTCAATTTCTCAGGGAAGGGGAGGATAAAGTTGTGTATAAATAAAGTCAGGTGGAATCTTAATGACGTGCAAATACATAGAAATTAGGTAGCTACTGCTCAATAGTGTGGTTCTGAGATCGTCATTCATAACTTGAGGGAAAAATTGGAGGGTCGGAATGGACTTGATGGAGTGAATGGCCTGTTTCCACACTGTAAGGATTTATGATTCTAGGGGGTTATATTACCTTTCAGATAGTTAGTCTATCGTGCTCAGCAATTTCCATGTTTCATTTTCAGTTTTGGTGTAGTGTAACTTTAAGACTCCCCTGCTTATGAAGTCTTAGTCGTCTAACCAGCTGTGCATCATCAAATGTGAAGGCTAGACTGTTTGCAGGTTTACAGGCAGATGTTATATATTATGTTCCAGGTGAATCTATTTAAGCTCACTGTTCATAATAGAACACAGGTGAAACAGTAGTAGACCTCCATTATTTAAAATAAAAGAGTGAGGTGAGTTAATGACGTGCCAGTTCACATCGGCCTAAATCCTTTATCTGTTGCCAAATATTTAAAAGTTTTTAAACTAAACAGAAAGTTCAGCCTCACTACATTTCTGAAGAAGATTTCAGATAAACGTACATGTTGCTGTCTCTAGTAAATTACTCAATGGCAAGGGATTTACAGGATCATGTCTACATGGTGACTGAACTCAAACATTTGTTGTTTTATGTGAAGATTTTGCCAATGGCTAACTTTTCTTGCTGAGCCCATTTTCCTACACCAGAACATAAAACACAACATAAAGTGAGCACAAGATTAACCATATTGATTCCTAATCTCATGTTTCCATTTTAAATTGCTGGGCAAGAGACTCAAATTGAATGTCTTTTTTTGTCATGTCTTAATAAAATTGATCACAACTTTACACGTGCTTGCTAACAATTCTACTTCATGATATAATTCTTTATGTACTATCTAATTCTAAGCAAAAACAAATATATTTTTCCACCAATTATTTTTGGTCCACTTCATTGAATAATAACTGGGTTTGTTTTCATTGGAATGCAGGGGGTTGAGGGGTATCCGGATAGAAGTTTCTAAGATTGTGAATGGCATGGATTAAGCAGAAAGTATCAGGCATTTTGTCAGGATGGAGGGGTCAATTACTAGAGAACACAGGTTCAAGGTGCAGGAGGGAATGTTTTAAAAGAGATGTGCAAGGCATGTATTTCACACAAAGGGAAGTAAGTACCTGGAACGTGCTGCCATAGGAGGTGATGGAAGCAGACACGATTGCAATATTCAAGAAACACCTAGAAAAATACATGAATAGGAAGGGAATAGAGCATTGTGGATCATGTAATTGAAGACAGTTTTAGTATGGAAGGGTAAAATATGTCATGCAGGCTTGGCGGGCCGAAGGGCCTATTCCTGTGCCCTATTGTTCTTTAATACAGCATCGAAGGAGGCCACTTAGTTTATCATATCTATGCACAACTAATTGAAGAAGACCAAATTAGATTAGATTACTTACAGTGTGGAAACAGGCCCTTCGGCCCAACAAGTCCACACCGACCCACTGGAGCACACCCACCCAGACTCATTCCCCTACATTTACCCCTTCACCTAACACAACGGGCAATTTAACATGGCCAATTCTCCTAACCTGCACATCCGGAGCACCCAGAGGAAACCCACACAGACACAGGGAGAATGTGCAAATTCCACACAGTCAGTCGCCTGAGGTGGGAATTGAACCGGGTATACAGTCAGGCTAAATATTTATTTAAATTACTTAATAATCCAAAGTAGAAGAACATTAGAAAAATATTTCCATCTCTAGGGCAGTAACTGCATATTTCATAGTGAACTTTAATCATACAGAAGGAAACAAAAATGGTATTTTGAATAATGGGAGTGTCAATAATTATGAAGTTTCTCTTTCCTTACAACAAAGCTTCAAACTTGAGAAATGCAGTTATTTATCTGCTTCGATCTATATGAGGTGAGATCAGGACTTGCAGTGTCTATGTTGTCTTGTGTGAATCTACTTTTAAATGTGAGTTCCTCTCAAGTTGTTATTTTGCATGAGATGGAGCTGTGTAAACATGTAACAGGAGAACTTGAAGGTTTTCTCAAAAGTAGCAGAAATGCTTGAGGAAATTCATGTATGGGAACTTTTGAGTTCAAAACTGGCACAAGTTAATTGCACACCAGTTTCCTTGTGGCGGGGGGGGGGGGGGGAAGAATGTACAATTCTGCTTTCAGGTTGTAGTTATGCTGGAAAGCTTCCAGAAACTCTGAACCAGATTACAACTCATATCTCCATATGTAAAATAATTAGTTTTTTTTCAAAAACTAACTCCATCAATCAATTAGAATCTTTATTTTATCATCCATAAAGATGCAAAGTATTTTCTGTTTATCTCTGTTTATTTAAACTTTGTTTTAACCTACTTTAGGGCATCCCCAATGCCATCCCCATATCCTAGTCTAGACATTGGCTACAGGGAATGTTATTGAAGGTACTGGAAGTAATAGACTTGTTCCTGTGTCTCAACAATTTCCAAATCATTACGTTACTGGCTGCCAGGAAATTTACAATGTGAGAAGTTTCTAGATTTTCGCTCTTGGCTACTGACCATTGCACCGATCACAACATTTCACCATGTAGGTCAACCCAAATGTGCAACAGCTTTCAAATCAATAAGTTGACTGTGTCAAATTTGACTCATCTTTAGAATTTCTTGAGGACATAATTTAATTGGAACCAGTGAATAAAGTTTATTTGATTTTCAAAAACCATTCGACATTATGGCACACAAAAGATTACTTATACAAAATTAGAACAAAAAAATCAGAATAATATATTGATGATGATAATAATAATACATGACTGTGTGGAGCTGACTGTCTGGAGTTTGCACATTGTCCCCGTGTCTGTATGGGTTTCCTCCGGGTGCTCCGGTATCCTCCCACAGTCCAAAGATGTGTAGATTAGGTGAATTGACCATGCTAAATTGCCCATACTGTCCAGGGATGTGCAGGCTAAGTGGATTAGCCACGGGCAATGCTGGGTTGCAGCAATAGGGTCGGGATGGTCTGAGTGGGATACTCTTCAGAGGGTTGGTGTGGACCCGATGTGCTGAGTGGTCGGCTTTCACACTGTAGAGATTCTGTGTTATTAGCATGGAGTAAGAACAGAGTAGTAAAAATAAGACATTTTGAGGCAGCATGGTGGCTCAGTGGTTAGCACTGCTGCCTCACAGCACCAGGGACCCGGGTTCAATTCCCACCTCGGGCAACTGTCTGTGTGGAGTTTGCACATTCTCCTTTTGTCTGCTTGGGTTCCCTCCGGGTGCTCTGGTTTCCTCCCACAATTGAAAGATGTGCAGGTTGGGTGTATTGGCCATGCTAAATTGCCCGTAGTGTTAGGTAGAGTAGTCAGGGGTAAATGTGGGGGAATAGATCTGGGTGGGATGCTTTGGAGGGTCAGTGTGGACTTGTTGAGAAAGGCTGCCAATATCATCAAAGACCTATCCCATCCCATCCCGGTAATGTTCTCTTCCAACCTCTTCTGTCAGGCAGAAGTTTGAACACATGCACCAGCAGGTTGAAGAACAGCTTATTCCCTGCTGTTATTAGACTGATGAATGGGCCTCTCTAACTGTTGATCTTGTTAATGTTGACCTTGCCTTGCGCACATCCTGTGCGGTGTAACCTGTATGCCTCATTCTGTCCAAATTTTTTTTCACCCTAAGATCTGTCTCTCCTTGCTTACTATGATCTGCCTGTATTGTTCACAAACAAAGCTTTTTACTGTACTTAGGTACATGTGACAGAAATCAAATCAAATCAATCAGTCAATCCTTTGAACTTCCACCCCAACCCCCAGCTTATTAAATGCGTACCCCTGGGGGATCCAAGATGGCGGCGACCCAGCAAGACTCAGTCTATAGTGCTCCTCCCAAGACTTGGGTACAGTGGGTCACCCACCCCCTACCACGCCCACCAAATCATTTATAATAGTTGTGGAATTTAATTAGTTGTGTAATATTACATTTAAAAGATTTAATCCTAAGTAAAAATGACTAAAGGGAAGGGAGCCCGCAGCTCTCAGCAAGCAGGAACCCCTCCCCCACCCTCTCCAGCTGCAGCAGAGGCGTCCACAGCCGCCCCGGGGGACTTACCAACAGTAACAAGCCTTGCAGAAATGATTTCCAAGCTGGATTCGAAGATCGATGCCTTTATCGTCGAATCCAGGAACCGTTGGGAGTCACTGTCGGCCGCGCTGAAGAAGCACGACCGTGAAATTGATGAAATTCAACGCCGAGTCGGAGGGGCGGAGCTAAAGGCCACGACCTCCGA
>NC_057719.1:44971765-45062819 GCF_004010195.1 Chiloscyllium plagiosum
TTGTTAAATTTTGGCTATTGTATATTTGAGCTAATTGTATATCAATGTTTATATCTGAGAGTTTTGTTTATTTTTGTAAACTTGTAAAAATGTTAAATTTCTAATAAAAATATCTATTAAGAAAAAATGCGTACCCCTTAGTATTGGACATTTCAACTCTGGGGGGAGAAAAAAAAGATTCTGGCCAGAAACTCACTCTATGCATCTCATAATTTTATAGACTTCTATCAAGTCTCCCCTTTGCCTCCGCTATTCCAGAGACACTCATCTGAGTGTGCCTTGTATTCGCCATAAGATACAAGAACAGAAGTAGGCTGTATGGCCCAAGAATGCTCTGTTGAATCATTCAATAAAATCAGGCTGATCCGGATAATCCTTAACCCCACTTTCCTGCTTTTTCCCCATAATATGTCCCCTTTCCCCAAAGGGGAAAGAACATTTCCACATTTACCCTGTCAAGCTTCCTAAGAATTTTATGTATTTCAATAATATAGTTTCTCATTCTTCTAAATTCCAGTAAGTACAAGCCCAACTCACTCATGCTGTCCTCATAAGACAGTCCCTCCATCCTGGAAACAACCTAGTGACCTTTCTTTGGACTGCCTCCAATGTCAGTATATTTCTTTTAGACAAGGGGACCACAATTCTTCACAGTATTCTAAGTGTGGTATGACATGTGCCTTTTGTAGGGAGGTCTTGCAAAAGCTAAACTATTTTCTCCATTGCCTTTGAAATAAAGGTCAACAATCTATTTGCTTTCCCTATTACTCACTGAACTTATATGTCATTTTTTTTTATTTATGTAAGAGGACCACCAAATCCCTCTGTGTTATGGCTGTCTTCATTTAAATAGTACTCAGCTGCTCTATTCTTCTTGCCAAATGCATAACCTCATTTTTTCCTAAGTCATATTCCATCTGCCAAGTTGTGCCCAGTCACTGAACCTGTCTGTATCCCACTGCAGCAGCGTTCCCTCATTGTAGCTTAGAGGGAACTTTGCTCTCAGATTCTTTGTGTCATCCTCGCCACTTGCCTTCCCAACTATATCTGTGTCAGCCACAAATTTGACTATAATACATTCACTTCATATATATTGTAAATAACTGTTGCACTCCATTTATGTGATGATACTATAGCTTTTAGAGGTATATTTTGTCCTTTTTTTATGAGAGAGGGGCGCTGAGCAGTCTGCTTCAAAGCCAATAAAGGAAACAGCTTTTGAGGCCTTGGGGTTTTTTTTAAAGTTGGAACAGTGGAAGCAGCCTGAAAGCTCCCACAGAACCAGGAGTTTTTTTAGTTTTATCCTTCAATAGCAGCTGCTGGGGTCTTGAATTTGGAAGTGGAAGCTCTTATTCCTCTCTGTTATAGCTAAAAGCTGGCGTTCTCTTCCTGCTGCTAGAATTGCATGTGAGACGATCTATTTTACTTGTCTTTGCCAAGGATGTGTTAACAGGATGCTACTGTATTAATTAGTAATAGTTTATATATTATTTTGTTAAGCATTTTTGTTAGAGTAATGGTTAATCAAATTATTTTTTTATTTTATATTTTGTCTGTATTGTAATTATAGTATATGAGTAAGTGTGTTTTGTTTGGGCCTGATATTTTGACCAATAGAATTGCATTTGAAACACAGCCTTACACATACCTTTAAAATAAGAAAAAGTTTGAGTCTGGGCTATCTTCTTAATATATTTTGAGGGGGCTTTGTTTGGCTGATAATACTGCTTACATGTTATTGAAGTGGTTCAACTGGCCAGACTGTGACATCAAGTAGCGACAGAGTGCTAATTTTAATGCACAATTGACAGACTTGATCCCCACTACTTTACTCATGGTGTTCCTTTCACCAAAGAACCTGTGTACAGCTTTAAGTTGGACCCACCACTAGTGTTATTTAAAGGGTCAAACAGCCAACTTGCAGATAAATTGATTTATTATAACTTCTGCTCTTGTGAAGTCTCTGGAATTACAGATGACAGTTTTTGGAAGTATTGTGAAGAATTGTTGGATTTGACAAGGAGTGTCTCTACATCCTTATTGGTAGAGTGGAGAATTTGGGATTTGCCCAAATACAGACTGCAACAAGTTTGGAGGAGGAGGGTGGGGGTGGGGGATGCGCAGGGTGCAGCTGCAGTGTCTCCTGGTCAGCAACATATTACGGGAATGGAGCAGAAGCTGCAGAGAGAGAAAGAGAGCTCTATGTGATACCTGCTCGACTCCATGTTATTTGATAGTGAAATGAAACAGCATGGCAGGCAAGTCAGTGCACCCTGCATTCCTGTGTGTTTGCTCTCATCAGCATTCTCCTGCACACACACCATCAAATCCTCCTCTGCATACCTTGTAGAAGATATCCCCTGTGACCTTGCCGTCTGGAGAGCTAACAAATGGCATTTCTTTTCTTTTTGAGTTTGTTGCAACCTGCTTGAGTCAAATGACTCACCATGTGTAGACCTAAATTGTATGCAAACCTCTAAAGTGGGCACAGTGCTTATATCTAAGTTGATGGCTGCAAAATCAAATGATGGGTCTTGTTTGTAAATGCTACACTGTGGCCCCATCCCATATTCTGAGCAGATGGCAGTTCTTGGGCATCTGAAAGCAGTAAATTGAAAAGTGGAAGTTGTGAATGAGAATATGGAGAGCTGGGAGGGAAACAAGACCATGGTCATGTCGAATGCAGCTTGCTCATCACACCAGATTGAGGATAAGACACACCCATGAGTTGGGAAGAAGCAAGACGCAGCTCCATCATCCTCCATATTCTCAGCAATGTTAGCAGTAAGAGATTCTGTCAGATGTTCCAGAGAAGTATCTCCACCATGGAGGTAATCAAAAGCAGACATTATTGACTCCCAGCAGTTCTATTCTGCTCCTTTGTATTGGGTTTAACCTTATCCTGAAATTCAAAGGACAAATGTCAGTGCTTGTGTTGTCCTGTGTTTACATAATGTTCCCCTCACAGCCAACAATCTGAAGGTCTGTGGTAGAAGCAGGATCTGAATGTGAGACTGTCATCAACAAACAAATATGATGGCGGCATGAACCAACAGGACATTGCCATGAGCTCTGAGTGCCAGAGCATTCTGCTGTTGGAGAGATGGACATGTGGGGCATTGAGAGATTTAAGAAGAGCAGGTTGGCCTTAGCATGTGTGATCAATGTGTGCTTTCTGGCTCCCTGCTGAGTGCTCAGGCAGCTTGCTTTAAGAGGGAAAAACTGCCTTTAGGAGTGGCAGTCCTAAACTGCACCCACTTTGCTTGGCCCTCTGCTGGATGCTCAAGCAGCTGAGTGGGCCACATGAGAAGTTGGCACCAAACCTACATGCTGCTTACCTCAGCAACAACAAGCAAGGCAGATCCTAAGGTGACCCCATCTCCAGAGACTGGACCGTATCCAATGTTTAGCCCCTGGTTCCTGGAGCACAGGCATCTGTCCAATACAGTGCTAGACCTGAACAAATGATTGAAAATTAATATCCTGGGCTGCTAGGTTTTGTTTTTTTCCTGAACCAAATTGGATTTTGGAACAAAATGAAAGCATTCCAAACGCTTGGTGGTATTAATCAATTTCATGCAGAGTAAAATGGAAAAGAAGACAAGCTTGACATTGTTTCAATTAACAGCAGGTATTATTGAATGAATTCTGAACAATAACACTT
The DNA here is from genome assembly GCF_004010195.1 of Chiloscyllium plagiosum. NCBI lineage: Eukaryota > Metazoa > Chordata > Chondrichthyes > Orectolobiformes > Hemiscylliidae > Chiloscyllium > Chiloscyllium plagiosum. The sequence goes on from NC_057719.1 coordinate 44,975,430, forward strand.
TATTATTAACAGTTGCCTGTCTCGAATGCCTGGATCAGCATCCTTTTCAATTTACTCTTTGTACATGAAGTACATTTCCTGATAAGATGTATGAATCAGAAGATTAATCAGCATTCAGTCTATAGAACCTTATAACAATGCTTCAATTCTTTGTTTTACACTGCAGTAGTGGTTGGTTAAAAGGGATCTTGCTTCTAATATAGAGGGGGAAATTTTACAGGAGGTGTGGGAACACGGGATGTTGGAGGGTTTTGTGTAGAAATCATTGAAGGTAGTTGAAGCGATTGAGAGGGTTGTTAAAAAGGCATATGTGATCCTGGGTTTTAAGGGTACAACAGCAGGGATGTTATAATGAACCTTTATTAATCAATGGTTCAGTCTCAATTGGAGCATTGAATTCATTTCTGAACATGATGATTCATAAAGATATCAGAAGTTTGGAGGGCGTGGAAAGACTTACAGAAATTGTTCCAGATATTGAGGGTTTTCAATGATAAGGTTAGGTAGGACAAGCTGACTATGCTTTCCTCAGAGAAGGGACATTCAAGAAAATCAAATCTACAAAGTAGATTGAGGAAAACTGTTCCCTTTGGTGAAAATGATAGGAACCAAAGAGACAAATTTAAGGGGATTAGCAAGAGAACCAAAGGTTACTTGAGGAAGAATGTTTTTACAGAGCAGAAAGTTAGGATCTGGAAAGCATTGCCTAACTCGGTGATGGAAGCAGATTCAATTGGTGCTTTCCAAAGCGAATTGAATAAACACTTACTATTAAAATACTTGCAGGGTTATTGAATTATAGTGAGGAGTGAGACTCATAGAAATACTTAAGAACAGCCAATGACAACTCAACAGGCCAAATAACCTCCTTCTATACTGGAACCATTCTATGACCCATTGATTCTAGATATAAATTTCTCCTCACTGTTTTACTTATTCTCCTGCTGACAATACTGAAATTTGACCTCTTTGTAACTGATTCCTCAGAAAGGGGAAACACAAAGCTGAATCTTACATCTTTTTGGCTCACTCTGACTGTTTTTATTCAAAAAGGGTTTTTCACCATGAGGCTTTGAGTTCTCTTGTCATCTGTTACCAAAAACTCATTAATTAGCTACCACACCCCATGATGTCTCCCACATCTGATTTCCATTCCAACTTTCCTTGTGCCATTCCCAACTTGTCACTCTCCAGGTATCTGCTGAACAACCAGTATACACAACATCTGCATCATTTTTAAAAACCTGTTGTGCATCTGATCAAGTACTGTCGGTCTACAGCTGCCCTGCACAATTCCTGACATTTGCACTGGATGTGATATCAAAGGGGAATTAACACTTCACATTGAGGGTCCTGCTGATTAGCATGATGCATAAGACCAGCAGTGGAGGCCATACTAGACCATGCCAGCCTGGTTTGTGGTTGCCACTTGGGTTAAAGCAACCTCTATTGTTGGAGGAATGTTCAGCACTGTAGGATGAAGGTAATGTTTATCTCTACTCCAGAATAAATGACTTCACCTTCTCTCTGCTCCCTCACACTCACTCTATCTCTGTTACAATTCCCACTTTCCCCTAATGCTCATGATCGACCACTTGGATGGCAATATCTTTCCCATTTACTCTCACCCACCTCTACACTGATATCACTTATCTTGCATTAGCGTATTAGCCGTGCTACCCACTTTTAACTCCCTTAATATTTGCCTGACCCTCATTCCATGAGTAAAACACCTCACAAAAGTGCAGAAAGAGTCAAGCTGGGTTGTGTGCTGCCCATCATTTGGATCCTCACCCCTTAAGGGGAGACAATCCTAACTCTGAATGCTCAGTTCAGTGTTTGAGCTGGTACAGGAGGCTGCCCTTGACTTACTGCACCAGGAAACCCTGAACAAAGGCTCTACCTCTCATTTGAACTGAGGCCTCTGATAATTATGATGAGCTTCCTGGCTTTGTGACTGCACTAAACAGCACAGTAAGACAGCAGTAATATGAGCCTGTTGAGGGAACAAAGCTAAAAAAAAGCCAAGTACTGTATGGCAGGCATGCTGAAAGCATCCAGTTTGGCTCAGAGTGAGTGAGCACTATGAAAGAAAGAGAAGAGCCTGGAGATGCAGCCTGGTCCGGTCAATGAGTTGCATGTGTACCTAGGTATATGGTGCCCTGGCTCGAGCATTACAGTGATAGCTGCTAGTGCAGCCCAAGGTGCAACTTTGAAGTGCAAAGCATTTGGAGTGCAGAGTTGTCAAAGGCTGGCACATATCAGACATTAACGCCAATGAATATAGCCAATGCCCATGTTGTATGCTGACATCTTAGTGCCTGATACCCAACATGGATGTTGTACAGAACATGCAGTGACGTGCTCGCTCTGGTTTGCTTAACAAATTTTTCCAACATTGTTCTTATTTAGCGAATTTGGTAAGATTGGTGTCTAAATATTAATGAGGTGAGTTGAGCCATTGTTGTAGGGAAAATCACCAGTCTCGGAGTCAGAGTTGGGGTTCAACAACAGAGTTTATTGCACAAGGAAATACCGGAGCTCTGGGGGGAGAAAGAGACACCAACAGCAAGTGGTCAGCTGTGAGTCTTCTCTCAACCCGGAGCACATGTCAAGATGCTTTTATCCATTTTGTGATATAATTGGTCAGTGATGAGGTTATTGTCTTTGTAACATGGTTTGTTTATAGTAAACATTGCAGAATTGTTAATAGTTTTGGTGCAGTCATGGTCAGTTCCAGCACAGCCTTTGTTAATTTCAGCGTGGTTGTTGTTAGTGTCAGCACAGACATTGTCAGTTTCCGTGTCTGCGTGGAAGTCCATTGCTGTGGTAATGGGCGCTAATTGCTCTTCCTGAGAAGGACGATTACTGCAGCCCTGGCTATTAGCACTCTGTATTGAGTCCGTATCAAGCTGTTAGCATTTCTATAAAAGGTGTTGGCTGGACTCAGACACTTCAGAGGACAGTATATGCTACTCATGTGTATTCTCTCTCCCACCTGCCTTAAACTAACCAACTAGGTTGTGAGTGCATTGTGCTGGCATTCAGGTGGCCCCAGGCAGTGTCTATGTTTGCTTTGCTGTCTCTCTCCATATTGTGGTCCGGTGTCATCTTGTGTGTCCGTGTGTCTCGTGTCACCTGCCCTATGCCATCTCCCACTTCAGCCATTAACGAGGTATAATCTCCCTTAATTAGCAACTTGCTGCTGCCAAGTGAGAATCTTGCCACACTGCTTCTAAAAATATAAAATAGGTAACAAGATGACCTAGACATTGAGATAGGCCTCGTTGTTCTTGTTGCCCTTTTCTTCCAGGCATCTCACCACGCTCATACTGTTCAGGCACCTATAAGATTCCGTCCAAAGTCCTTCCATATTTGATTATTCAAAGCTCTTCACAATCTGAAAATGTTTTATTGAATTTCCTTCTAGTAACTTCTGTGGAAAGAGATCTCTCATCCAGGGATGTACTGGTCATGATCTTTCAGTCTTCTCTGGACTTGGGGAGATTCCAAAGACTGGAGAATTGCAAACATTATTCAACAAGCATAATTCCATCAATTACAGACCAGTCAGTTTAACTTCAGTGGTGGGGAAACTTTTGAACCAATAATTTGGGAAACAATTAGTAGTCACATTGTAAAAAGGTTGATTAGGAAGAGTCAACATGAATTTCTAAAAAGAAATCATATTTAACTAATTTGCTGGAGTTTTTGAGGGACAACAGAAAGTGTCAATGAGAGTAACACTGTTGATGTGGTATACATAGATATTCTAGAATGTGTTTGATACAGTATCACACAACAAATTTGTGAGGAAAGTCACAGGTCATGATCTAAAAGAAACAATGTGGATATAAATTTGGCTGAGTGTTGGAAACAAAGTAATGGTCATTAGATATTTTTTGGGCTGAAGAAAGGTTTATATTGGATCCAAAGGTTGATATTGAGACCCTTGCTTTTCTGATACTTATAAATGATCTGGACCTTGGTGTGAAGGTGAAAATTTCAAAGTTTGCAGATGAAACAAAACTTGGAAGATTTGTAATCTGGGTGAAGGATGGTGTGGAATTTCAAATGGACATTGACAGTTGGTGGAGTTGGCAGGTATGGTTCAATGCAAAGACATATGAGGTGATTCGGTTTGGTCAGTAGAACATTGAAACACAATACAAAATAAGGAGTGTAATTCCAAAGGAGATGCGAGAGCTTCATTTTAAACCAGGAGAGTTTCTAAACTTAGTCAAAAATCTGAAGGGCTACATTGCTGAAACTCAAATGACAATAATAATGAAAAATACAACAGAAAAATTGTAACCACATTTTAAACGTGTTTACCAAAACAAGTTATGAATTAAATGATATTTTCTTCAAAGTACAATGTTAAACCATTTCATTAACAGCAAAATGTGTTTGATTAATCAAGGTCAGGAATCATATTTAATAGAGATGTGCCAGATGTACACCACTGTTTTAAACTAACAACTGTGTTTGGTTTGTGTTGTCTTTGTTCCCTATGTCTATAATAAACAAATATGGCCAGTTGAGGGAGGGGAAGGAGAGCAGTCTTGATGTCCTCAATCATTTTGGGATCAACGAACAGAGTTTTGGGGAAGCACCTTTATTTTGATTCCAGGAACTCATTTCATAATGAATTTGAATGTTTATTTGCACAAATCAATGAAGGTGGCAGGATATGTGGAGAGAGCAGTGAAAAAACAATAGCATGTTCTCGGCTTTATTACGAAGGGCATAGAATATGAGAACAGAAATATGATGTTGAATTTGTACAAGATACTTGTTAGACCTCAGTTGGAGTATTGTGTACATTTGAGAGTGCAACATTATAGGAAGGCTATGAATCCATTGGAGTGCAGAAGTGATTCACATGAATAGTTCCAGGAACGCGAAACTTCAGTTATATGGATAGATTGAAGAAGTCTCCTTGCGAAAAGGCTGAGAGGACATTTGCTAGAACTTCTCAAAATCATGCATGGATGGACAAAATAGATATGGAGAGAAATTGTTTCCACTCATCAAAGACAAAGGAATGAGTGGGTATCGCTTAAAGTGATGTGCACACAAAACTGGGGTGATGTGAGAAATTACTTTTTCACACAGCGATTAGTGAGGGTCTGAATGCACTGCCTGGAAGTATGTGGTGGAAGCATGTTGAATTAAGGTATTCAAGAGGGCAATGGATGATTATTTGGATAGAAATAATGTGCAGGGATGTAGGGGGAAAGCAGGAGATTGGCACTAGGTAATAGAACCAATGCATGCGGAATGAACTGAATGGCCTTCATCTGTGCCAATCTGAATTAAGTCACTCTTCAGAAACATATTTCCCATCTGGCATCATTCTGGCAACAATGTAACAATGATCTGCCTTCTGATAGATCCTCTCCTCACTTCTTTATCCATTACTTGAAAGTTGCTAGTAAGAGCCTCCCATTATCAATTTCAATGAGCATTATCACTAGAGAAAAGAATACAAGAGGGTAGGTTTCTTTTTGCCTTTCCCACGAGTGCCTAAAGGAAACATAAGTCCACTTTCCGAAGGATCCTCTACGGAGTTATGCAGCATGTTCTTCATATCCTTTCTACGATGAGGAGCTCTGACTTTGAATCAGCGCCTTGTACAAATTCATCACTTGTTTAGTCTTGTGTTCTCTGATTATTAATAGTTTTTAACTGCTGTATTCGCAATTTCAGAGAATTGCGATTTTGAATATCTAACTCAGCACCTTTTTGTGAGTACATTCATCCATTTCTTTTTTATCCCTCTCAAAACATATTTCTTCATGCATTTCTAAATTAAATTCCACCCATCATCTCTCAGTGCGTTCCACAAACTTGTCTTTAACCTTTTGGTAGCATTTTGTGCCGTCAGCAAATTTTAAGACAGTGTTCTAGGAAGGATTTAAAGAGAGAGTTAAGAAGAGCAAAGAGAGGACACTAGCAATCTTTAACAAATAGAATAAAGGAGAACCCTAAAGTTTTCTACAGGTATGTGAGGAATAAAAGGATGACTAGGGTAGGAATAGGGCCAGTCAAAGACAGAAGTGGGAAGTTGAGTGTGGACCCTGTGGAGATCGGAGAGGTGCTAAACAAACATTTCTCATCGGTTTTCACTGAGGAAAAGGAGAATATTGTAGAGGAGAAGAATGAGGTATGAGATATTAGACTAGAAAGGATCGAGGTTAGTTTTGAACAGGAGTTATCAATTCTAGGAGGAGTGAAAGTAGACAAGTCCCCTGGGCTGGATGGGATTTGTCAGGGGATTCTCTGGGAAGCTAGGGAGGAGATAGCAGAGCCTTTGGCTTTGATATTTGAGTCATCATTGTCTACAGGTTTAGTATCAGAGGACTGGAGGATTGCAAATGTTGTGCCCTTGTTCAAGAAGGACAGTAGAGATGACTCAGGTAATTATAGACCAGTGAGCCTTACTTCTGTTGTAGAAAAGGTTTTGGAAAAGATTATAAGAGATAAGATTTATAATCATCTAGCAAGCAACAATTTGATTTCAGATAGTCAACATGGTTTCGTCAAGGGCAGGTCGTGTCTCACAAACCTCATTGAGTTTTTTGATAAGGTGACCAAGCATGTAGATGAGGGTAGGGCAGTTGATGTGGTATACATAGACTTCAGTAAAGCCTTTGATAAGGTTCCACATGGTAGGCTGTTGGAGAAAATGTAGAGGCATGGAATTGAGGGCGAGTTAGTAGTTTGGTTTAAAAATTAGCTTTCTGAAAGAAGGCAGCGAGTGGTGGTTGATGGAAAATATTCAGCCTGGAGTCCAGTTACTAGTGGTGTGCCACAAGGATCTGTTTTGGGACCACTGCTTTGTCATTTTTATAAATGACTTTGATGCAGGCACAGGTGGATGGATTAGTAAATTTGCAGACAACACTAAAGTCGGTGGAGTAGTGGACAGTTTGGAAGACTGTTACAGGTTGCAGGGGCACTTAGATAAACTGCAGAATTGGGCTGAGAGGTGGCAAATGGAGTTCAATGCAGCTAACTGTGAGGTGCTGCACTTTGGGAAGAATAACAGGAAGAGTACTGGGTCGATGGAAAGATTCTTGGTAGTGTGGATGTGCAGAGGGATCTTGGAATCCATGTACATGGATCCCTGAAAGCTGCCACCCAGGTGGATAGTGATGTTAAGAAGGCATAGGGTGTGTTAGGTGTCATTCGTAGAGGGATTGAGTTTCGGAGCCGCAATATCATGCTGCAACTATACAAAATGCTTGTGCGGCCACACTTGGAATATTGTGTATAGTTCTGGTCCCCATATTTCGGGAAGGATGTGGAAGCATTGGAAAAGGTGCAGAGGAGATTTACCAGGATTTTGCCTGGTCTGGAGGGAAGGTCTTATGAGGAAAGGCTGAAAGACTTGGGTCTGTTCTCATTGGCAAGAAGGAGACTAAGGGGGGATTTGATAGAGACGCACAAGATGACCAGAGGATTAGATAGGGTAGACAGTGAAAGTCTTTTTCCTAGGATGATGACGGCAACTTGTACGAGGGGGCACAACTACAAATTGAGGGTTGATAGATGTAAGACAGATGTCAGAGGCAGGTTCTTTACGCAGAGAGTGGTAAGGGAATGGAATGCCCTACCTGCTAATGTAGTCAACTCAGCCACATTAGGGAGATTTAAACAATCCTTAGATAAGCATATGGATGATTTTGGGATAGTGTAGGGAGATGAGCTGAGAATAGTTCACAGGTCAGCGCAACATCGAGGGCCAAAGGGCCTGTTCTGTGCTGTATTGTACTATGTTCTATGTTCTATGTTTTCTATGCCTAAATCTAAATCATTTATGAATACCGAAGACTCAGCATTGGCCTCTGGTGCATTCTGCCAGTTCAAGCAACACCCAGTAAGCTTTACTCTCTTTTTTCTGTCTGCCAGCCAAGCTTTCCACCAATACTTTCTGAAGTTTTTAGACAAGTCTTCTAACATCATCTGAAAATACATAAACTGCATTGCCTTGAGCTATCCAATTTTCAGAAATACACTTGCTAAAGATGTCAAGCATAACTTGCCAAACAAACCTGAAACACAGGACTATATTCTCTGGGTGAAGGAGTTGCCATATGCCTGATGAAAGAGACAGGAGTAAGCTTGCCCTCTGCATTGGCTTGCCCTGCAGGCATTTGATGCTCGCAGGGGGTTCGTCATTTCAACGTGAGACTTGCTTCACCTCTAACAGCAGGAGGCTAATTGAGTGGCTTGATTGAAAGGTAAGCATGGAGGTATAAGACTAGGCTCCAGGCCCCTTTGGGAGGATCGAGAGAGCTGGGGTTGACAGCTGGTGCAGGGTGTGACTGGGGGGTAGAGGTGTTTCTTAGGATGTGACAGGTCACCTAGAATGAGTTGGGAGACCTGGGAGAAGGGGGAGTGATAGGAACCAAGCAACAAATAACCAGGTTGCCTTGCTGGAAATTGGCCTTTTCTGCTGGTAGCTAACTCTCAGCAGTGGCAGGATGAGCCTCAGTCAGGGTGGCACAGTGAGGGGAGTGAGGTGTTGTGCGGGGATGGGAAGGTGGGCTGCATGATGTCTATTCCCCCATCTTCAGGTTGCTTTGATAAAATTCCAGAGAGGGCAGGGGCAGACATGTATGAAGTAGGTATAGTATCCATGACATTTGATAGGTCTCTTTCACTGCTGGGAGAGCCATAAAGTCCAGGATTACCCTTGTACAAACTTTAGGTTAAAACTGAGACTGAGTATAATAAAACATGTTCCTGGGATCAAAATAAAGGTGCTTCCTCACAACTCCATTGGTTGATCCCAAAATGATTGAGGAGACCATGACTGTTCTTCTCCCCTTTCCCTCAACTGGCCATATTTGTTTATTATATACGTAGGGAACAAGGACAACACAAACCAAGCACCGTTGTTAGTTTAAGACAGGGGTATACATTGGCATATCTCCAAAAAGAATTTGTGCAGTTTCTGACCTTGATTAATCAAACACATTTTGCTGTTAATTATATGATTTAAAATTGTACTTGGAAGAAAGTGTCATTCAATCCGTAACTTGTTTTGGTAAACACATTTAAAATGTGGTTATGATTGTTCTGTGTTATTTTTCATTATTATTGGCATTTGAGTTTCAGCATTGTAGTCCTTCAGATTTTTGACTAAGTGTAGAAACTCTCTTGGTTTATAATGAGGTTGTCAGCCCCCGGTTTGTAATGAAAGACTATTCCACGCATATGATGAAATATTTTTAACTGTTGTATTTAGGAACATTCCTCTCCTGGTCTGACTCACAATGGTTTGAATGAAGAGGCAGCTCTCAAATCCACTGCAGGCAGAATGAGGATCATTCTTTATGGATCTCCAATCTAATCCAAGCTGGCCCTTAGGGGTCCTTTTGCCATGGCAATATTCACTTTTGTATCTACATTGTTGTCCAGTGCTATGGAAAATGATGGTAGAAGCTCCAATTTTCTTTTCATAACATGTCGCCAGTAATCTCTCCTGCTCTTGCCACATGCCATTGGCTTATTTTGGAAGGATTCACAAGTTCATATTCATTGAGTCATAGAAGTCTACAGAACAGAAGTGTGCCCAGCAAGTCTATACTGGTCAAAAACAACTAGCTAAATATTCTAATCCCATTTTCCAGCACATGGCACATAATTTTGAAATCTTTGGCATCACAAGTGCACATCTAAATACTTCTTAAATATTATGTGAGCTTCTGCCTTTACCAACCTTACAGACATTGAGTTCCAGATTTCCACAATCCTCGGAATGAAAATAATTTTCCTCACATCCCCTCTAAACCTCTCATGCCTTACCTCAAATCTGTGTTTCCAACATTTCCCCAAGGGGAGGAAATTCCTTCTTGCCTTCCCTATCTATGCTCCTTATAATATTGTACATTTCAATCACATTCTTGCTCAGTCTCCTCTGCTCCAAGGAAAACAACCCCAGTCCATCCAGTCTCTCTTCATAACCAAAACTCTCCAGCCCATGTAACATTCTGGCAAATCCTTTCCACAATTCAATCTGTTGGCCATGTTATGAATTCACTTCTTTGGCCATCAAGTCCTTGAGATGGACTTGTACTAGAGCTTCTGGCTCAGAGGCATGGAAACTGCCCACTACACCACATGACCTGAATGGATCATTATAACTGATAGGGCATCTTTATTTGGCCTGTGGAAGATCTGGACAATATGCTTGCCTCTGAATAACCAGAAAACGTGAATGAGCAAAAGCAAATTCTAGTTACTGGCACAGACAAAAGATGAACTTTTACACACAAATACAGGCTTGTTTTATTTTTGTTAATATTTAACTATTTTAAAAGCTAAATTAGTAAATTTGTTCTTTCATATCTGTCATTTGGGCATTATAAGTGAATTGTTGGAGTGGTGTGATGGTGTGGTGAGATTTTCTTTAGATTAGCTATTTTAATCTCTACTTGCTTCATGAATATGGGAACATGAGATAAATGTCAAATCCATTATTAAGAATGTTCTTCTTGTCAATGAAATGCACAGGTTCCAAATGACATTCTCAGTTTAATTAATTAACAGCTTTGATATTCAGTCCCTTCTCATGAATTTCAACTGCTGGTAGTTGTTTTATGTTGCAGATATTTTTATAATTACTTTGTTGCTATGAGTGAAGTCATTTGAGATTTCTATAGTGCTTTTGCAAACCACTGATCATTTAGAAAAATAATAATAGCTAGGCAGCTTTCATCCTAGACTAAACAACCAACAACTAAAATGAGGAATTATCAGACTATGAAATCATGATGACTAAATCTCCTTTACTGAAACTTTAATGTTAGAAACATTACAGGGTGACACCCCACAGGGCTGCAATTGAAGTCATATTTTAGTGTACTCTGTCTTTCCACAGGATTGTCCTTTTATGGTGACAATTAATTGTAGTGCAATGGAAAATGCAGATCACATTTTTTATCTTTTAACTGTGTGCACTGGAGACACTAAGGATTCAATATTTGCAGAAAGGAGAGAGACACTGTGTATATGGAGGTGAAAAGTGCAGTACTACCGAACCTAGTGACAAAAACCATTATTAATGTTTTATTTCCTGGCTGTTGGGTAGAGAATCCAATGGTAGAAGGCCACAATAGAGACTATTAAGGCGGGTCTTGCGTAAATGGAGAAGATTGGAAGTAGGGGAATCAGAAAAGGGACGCAAATATCAGGGCAACATAGGTGGGATCTTGGAAAGGCCTATTGATTAGAAGAGGCTGTTGAAAGGTTTTTTGATGGATCTGGGCACACTCATACCCCTTTTGACCTTGAATGCAAAGGCATTCAAAAGCAGTTAGACTAGATTCTCTACAGCATGGAAACAGGCCCTTCAGCCCAACAAGTCCACACCAACCCTCCAAAGAGTAACCCACCCAGACCCATTTCCCTCTGACTAATGCACCTAAAACTATGGACAATTTATCATGGCCAATTCACCTGGCCTGCACATCTTTGGACTGTGGGAGGAAGCCAGGGCACCCAGAGGAAACCCACACAGACCCAAGGAGAATGTGCAAACTCCACACAGACAGTTGCCCAAGGCTGGAATTAAACCTGAGACCCTGGTGCTGTGTGGTAGCAGTGCTAACTGCTGAGCTACCATGCTGTCCTAGTTAGCTGCTAGAGTTCTCAGCTCCCAGCTCTCTGTAGTCTCTTGACTCCTGAGAAAGCAGGCAAACCAGCATTCAAAGTAACTAACTGTCAATACCTGATGAACAAAACCTTACTGAATGAGTATAACGTTGGTGCTTGATTGTTCTGGGTTGGATTATATAAGTCTTTTCACCATTGATGCTCACTGTGCTTGATTATTTCTATCTGAGTGTGGACTCAGAGGAAAGAAAGCAAGCTGCACAAGTTGCTGGCAGCAAAGGATTGAGAAGTTTTTTAAAAAAAATTATTGTTACTGAAGTTCCTATGAATAGTTGGGCAGTTTGGTTGGGAAGACATGGTGAGATCAGAAAAATGAGTTTCTTGATGTGATAGTCATAGAGATATACAGCACAGAAACAGACCCTTGGGTCCAACTCATCCATGCTAACCAGATATCCTCAATTAATCTAGTCCCATTTGGCAGTATTTGGGCCATATCCCTTTAAATCCTTCGTATTCATGTACTCATCCAGATGCCTTTAAATGTTGTAATTGTACCAGCCTCCCACCACTTCCTCTGGCAGCTCATTTCATACACACACCATCCTCTGCATGAAAAGATTGCCTCTTATGTCCCTTTTAAATTATTCCCCTCTCACCCTAAACCTATGCCGTCTAGTTGTGGACTCCCGCACCCCAGGGAAAAGACCTTGTCTACTTATCCTATCCATGCCCCTCGTGATTTTATAAATCTCTATAAGGTCACTCCTCAGTCTCCGATGTTCCAGGGAAAATAGCCCTAGCCTATTCAGCCCCTCCCTATAGCTCAAACCCTCCAAACCTGGCAACATCCTTGTAAATCTTTTCTGAACCCTTTCAAGTTTCACAACATCCTTGCTATAGCAGGGAGACTCGAATTGCACATAGTATTCCAATAGTGGCCTAACCAATGTCCTGTACAGCCGCAATATGACCTCCCAATTCCCATCTTCAGTGGTCTGACCTATAAAGGTAAGCATACCAAATGCCTTTTTCACTATCCTATCTAACTGTGCCTCTATTTTCAAGGAACAATGAATCTCCACTCCAAAGTCCCTTTGTTCAGCAACATTCCCCAGGGTCTTACCATTAAGTATGTAAGTCCTGCTCTGATTTAGCTTTCCAAAATGCAGCACCATTCTGGATTGAAAATCAAATTTTCTTTTCCTTTGTTTTAATGGCGAGGTAAGAATCTTGCTCATCAGTGGCAAGGGGCCTACTTGCATGCATTAACATCTCTTATTAGCTATTCTCTCCTCATTTACATGTAAGTTGCTATTTTACCAGGTGTTGGAGAGAAACTGGATGGTGATAACTCCTGCCATAAAGTCACAGGTATCTGGTAGCACCAGTTCACCGCTTGCTCCTCCAATCCCCCCATCATACCCAAATTCTCAGGGACATGGACAGTGACTTACACATCTTACCAGCCAGCCCATCCATGGACATGCACCAGACTCACCACATAATAGCATACCTCCAACTCACTTATAACCTGCCACAATGTTGCATTCTGGAGAGCACCAGCACGTTTTACTGATCCTGGCAAGCAGGGGCTTGCACCCATCTCAAACATTGGAGGAGGGTGAAAATCAGAGCTTGTTTTCTTAGTACTACCTCATTGTGCAGCTACTCTTTGCTCATAACCTCTCTGGTTTTCCTTGCCTTCTTACACATTGCTGCATCATTCAGGAGTTAGAGCTACTCAGTGCCTCACTTTTTAGTGCAGATACAACGCCAGGCAGTTTGTCTTGATTGCCAGCAGTGATCAGTTAAGGGGGTGGGCATATTCATGTATGGCATGTTATTACATCAATGTTACACATACAATATGTGCCAACAGCTTATGCAGAAAGTAACTTCAACCTCATGGCTACGCCTCAAAATCTAAACAGAGTAGCCCTCAGTCAAGTCAAGGGGGATGGTCTTCAATTAGAGAATGCAGCATCTGATCTCTGTTCAGAGGTTTGGACATGATCATTCAGGCACTTTGAGCATTCAATAACCTGTGGAACTTCATTCTTATAGCTGCAGTGACAATGACAGTCAATCAGACAGCTGGTGATCCAAAATGATGATACATTTATAAATGTAATCTCCTATTCATCACCCTTGCCACCTATGTGCCCTCAGCATTTCTTTCCCATTTCCCTCACACTGTAAGGAATATTTGTGGATGGCAGCGTTTGACCTGGTACACAGCTGGCCTTTAAATATGGTGCCAGCAGCAGGAATCCTGGAAGGTCCCGACAACAGCAAGTATGTCTGCTTCTGGTAAGCTCAGACTAGCACAGGATGTAGAGGTGTGGTACATCGATAAAGAGGTGAGCAGTAGTGAACTACATGAGATAACTTGCTAGAACTCAGGGACAAAAACATGCTGTGACACTCCCCAAAATATACACATAGCTGATTTTTGGTCAGATTTAGCCAAGTATTTTTGCATACCACCAAGATTTAAAATATACAACAACAATGAAGCACCCATTGCCCCAGAATGGGTTACTCAGCCCATGTTGAATTAGGATGGAGTTTTACATAGTTGTCAATTTAACCTCACCTCTGCCAACCCTCTTCCATCCATCATTGGACTGGAGCTTGAAATTTGCCCTGATCTCTATTGGAACTGCATGCTGAAAGTATGCTCGGGCGACTGCCATGTTGGGTTGCTGCAGGGTTAAGAGGACTCAACAGCTCCTGTTTCCTCTCGATGCAGCATGTACCCATTGTGTGGGAGTAAGGGGATTACAATTAGAAATAAATATCAAAGCGAAAAAGAAACAAAGATAAAACAAAGAGATCAGTGAAGACTATTTATTTATAAATTTGTAATATTTTTGTAAAGACACTTGTGAGTCATGTAAAATAAAGATGTAATAAAATCAGTCCAAACTCTGAAATTACAGATTTAAGAAAAGCAAACCTGCTGTGATACAATAACTGAACAGACCATATTTTGACTTATACATTCCCTGGACATTATGTGCGTCTTCAACCAAACTTTGTACTCTTTCAGTGTTCTACAACTGAATGTTTGGATATTTGCTGGTTGTATATTGTCCAGTTGAGATGATTGCTGACTCTGGATTAGTGATGCTGGAAAAGCACAACAGTTCAGGCAGCATCCGAGGAGCAGTAAAATCGACGTTTCGGACACCCGCACCAATCAACCACACCACCCTGTGGCCCAACATTTCAACTCCCCCCTCCCACTCTGCCGAGGACATGGAGGTCCTGGGCCTTCTTCACCGCCACTCCCTCACCACCCGACACCTGCAGGAAGAACGCCTCATCTTCCGCCTCGGAACACTTCAACCCCAGGGCACCAGTGTGGACTTCAACAGTTTCCTCATTTCCCCTTCCCCCACCTCACCCCAGTTCCAAACTTCCAGCTCAGCACTGCCCCCATGACTTGTCCTACCTGCCTATCTTCTTTTCCACCTATCCACTCCACCCTCCTCCCTGACCTATCACCTTCATCCCTTCCCCCACTCACCTATTGTATTCTATGCTACTTTCTCCCCACCCCCACCCTCCTCTCATTTATCTCTCCACCCTTCAGGCACTCTGCCTGTATTCCTGATTAAGGGCTTTTGCCCAAAACGTCGATTTCGAAGCTCCTTGGATGCTGCCTGAACTGCTGTGCTTTTCCAGCACCACTGATCCAGAATCTGGTTTCCAGCATCTGCAGTCATTGTTTTTACTTGGATGATGATTGCTGACTCGTGAATCATTTAGAACATCTGCAATTTTGAGATTCCAAATTTGTTGAAAGGGCACTAATTTCACAAACAACATTTTATCAAACTTATTTTCATCATGTGTAATCAGCTAATTGATGCAATGCATTATTTTGTTAGCTGAGTGTTAATGTCACTGTGACCAATACTTAGCCTTCTGATGGTTTTACCTTCCTGAACAAAAAAAGGAAAATTGCCAATGATTTGTTTTTTCATGAGGAGAATGCCTCTTTAACTATCTGAGTCGATATAACAAAAGCATGAAGAAACATGTCTGAAATAAGCTCCAAGCTGCTTGTGCAATTTGCTCCTACCTCTCACATCATATCATGACAGTATCTCAAAAGCATACTTTAAAGATCTGTGCAAAGACACCTGCTGCTACTTAATGAAAGAAAACTGACATGCAGACAGGCTCCCTCAAACCTTGACAAACTCTTTGGGTTTCTCTGAGAAATTAGGCAGATGCTGACAATAAATCTGATGACAGCTGGTACAGCTGTCTGTTTCTGCCAGTAGGTGCATGAAACCATAATCCTTTGCAGTCTGGTGGAAGGACACTAATGGACGTTTGTACATACCTGTCCTAATTCTTGGACACATTGATACTTTAAGTTTTCATAGTGCCAGTTCAATTTTCTGATGAAGGAAGATTAATATTTCATCAGCTATTTTTAACTTGTCGTGCATTAGCCTAGAAGTACGCCTAGAAATTTGACCATGCCCAATAACCGATAGACGTAGGCCATGGACACCATAGTAAATTGGGGTCACGCATGTAACCAGCACTAAAGATGCTATTCATTTGCTGTATCCTTGCCTGAAGAATGGAATAGGAGAAATTGACCTTTCCTACCTTTACTTAAAGGCAGCTAGCACTTCTTAACGTGAAGATGAACTCTATTTTCAAATAGCAAGGAGCACTTAAAGAAGCAACTGATTGCAAGATGTCCCAAGAAAGTACCTAGCTTGTCTATTGGAGGCCCCATTACAAACAGCACCCAGGAGGTGAAATTGAGTCAGCTTGGGATTATGAGCTGGACACAGGGAACAATCTCTCAGTTGGACTCCATAAATGCCAATATTGGTCATATTCAATATTGGTCCTCAGGCTCCTGTAAATGAAATTGACAAATTATAGATATGAGTCGCGCCTCCCCAATCAACTTGCAAGAGAAATTAATTCAAATTTGTATTGTTAAATCTCTGGTAAAGTCCTTAGGTAAACTCTGGGAAATGGGGAGGGTGAATGCCAAGATAATCAGCAATGATGTTCAGAAAAACTCTTCTTACTCCCAGCCCCACCTTCAGGTATTCATTTTAAGACCTTATCTATTTGTAGTAGTCTCTGCTGGCTTCTTGAAGATCTACAATTCAGACCAAACACGAACATTGTTAGAACACATGAGACTCAACAGCAGCAGCTTTCAGCAGTCTAATTTCAGAAAGAGGTTTTGAAAGAGGCATTAGATTCTCTATTTACATATGTGAAGGGTGTGTAAGGTCTGCTTCAGGCATATGTCCTTTGTGTACACTTCAGCTTTACCCAGTTTCAGGGCTTCAGTCAAATGATCCCATTCTTGCTTATTTTCTTAACTGCTCCAGTTCTTCCTACAACCCTGCATACAGACCAGACTAATCATCCAGGACTGTGAGGAAACCAGTTCAGGTGCATATTTGTGCCAAGAGGGCTCTTCAACTGCTACGTTTAAAAAAATCATTGCAGAAATGTATATCATATTCCTTTCTGATTTGTTATGAACCAAGAGTCAAGTTTCTTTGTTATCTGAAATCTTTCATCAGTGTAGGCTGCTGCTAAAGTTCCTGTCAGTCTCTGGGCAAGTTTCAACCAGTTGGGAGTGTTTAACTGCCAATCTCCCATGAACTTAATTCAACTCTACCCTTCAAATCTGAGAGTTAAAACATTTACCTGAATTCTTATTGGAAATAAAATGTTTATGATATGACAAAAAGGAATTAAACATCAAGCATAATCCTGGCAGTATCTAAGGACTTTGGGAGGAATTAGTGATCGAAGTCAGTAGAATTAAATATTTCCATAAATGACAACATACGTCTATAAAATATCCAGTAACAAAAAACTCATTGGCCGAGGATTTGGTTGATGCCACGTCTGTGAAAACTGGGTATAAAATGCATAGTGACCTGTCCAGTTTGGGAAATGATGTATGCGGCCGCTAACTCATGAAGATTGCACAATCCTCAACCATGGCCTGAGGCTGAAACAAATTGTAGAATACATATGAGTAAGCACTTGCTCAAACTGAATCAGTAGCGCCCCCTGTACAACACATATCAAATAAATGTTACAAAATTGGTGATGTGATGGACAGTGAAGAAGGTTATCTCAGAGTACAACTTGATCAGATGGGCCAATGGACTAAGTAGATGGAATTAATTTAGATAAATGTGAGGTGGTGCATTTTGGTACGGCAAACCAGAGCAAGGCTTACACAGTTATTTGTAGGACCTAGGGGTGCAGATGCATAGCTCCTTGAAAGTGGAGTTGCAGGTAAACAGGGCAGTGAAGGAGGTGTTTAGCACTCTTGTCTTTACTGGTCTGAACACTGAGTACAGGAGTTAGGGCATTATGTTGCGACTGTACAGGACATTGTGAGGCCACTTTTGGAATACTGCATACAATTCTGTTTGCCCTTTGATATGGAAGATGTTGTTAAACATGACTGGATGCAGAAAAGATTTACAAAGATGTTGCTGGAATTGGAGGGTTTGCGTTATTGGGCAAGGCTGAACAAGCTGGTGTTTTCTCCCTGCAGAGTCGGAGACTGAGGTTAAACCTTAAACCTTATAGAGTTTTACAAAATAATGAGGGGCATGGATAGGGGGATTAGCCAAAGTATTTTTCCTAGGGTGGGGGAGTCCAAAACAAGAGGGCATAGATTTAAGGTGAGAGGGGAAAAGTTTTAAAAGGACCCAAAGGTCCACATTTTCACACAGAGGTTGATGCGTGTATGGAACGAGCTGCCAGAGGAAGTAGTGGAGACGGGTGCAAATACAACATTTAAAAGACATCCGGATGGGTATATGAATAGATCACATTTAAAGGGATATGGACCAGATGTTCGCAACTGAGATGGTCAGATTCAGATGACTGGTCAGTGCAGACAAGTTGGACCGAAGAGTCTGTTTCCATGCTGTGTGACTCTATGACTCTATGTGTTCCAGAAACAGAAATCCAACAATAACAATACAGTGGGACATGTTGTCCATTAGACCAAGTAATATAGAATCAGATATAAGCCATTTGGCCTATTCAGTGAGATCAATTTGGTCATCCTTATCTCCACTTTACTACCTTTTCCCCATAACCCTTGATTCCCTTCCTGATTAAAATTCTATCTATCTCAGCCTTGATTACATTTAGTGACTCAGTCTTGAAAGGTCCCTGGGTAAAGAATTTCATAGATTCACTATTGTCTGGGAGAAATTCTCCCTTATCTCTGTCTCAACTTGGCAACCTCTTTGGGAGTTGGTTAAATTCCTAGCTTTGTATGACCATCTCCGGGAAAGTACCCATAAAGACAGGGTCACCAGTGCTGAAGGCTACTTGACCTTTGAAAAAAGCAAGAGACACTATTGGGGCTCCCAGATGCCACAGTGGACTGTTTAAAAGGTCCACCTGAATACTATGGGGCTTTCCCCCATTTATAATGAAGAAGGAATAGCTCTTACACTTCCTTCTGGCCCATGCACATACCACAACCATGCCACCTCATGTCTCCCATGCTGGGCTAGGCCACTGCTCACTCCTTCCCAAGACTTTTATGCCCGAAGCCCAGCTGTGTCTCTCCCTGTGGTGGGGGCAGCACATTGAGGAGAAATGGGAAAGTAAGATCATTATATGACACACCCTAGCTCACATTGACTTAAATGGATTGGATATTAAGCAGATTCTGTTACCTCCACAAGCATCATTTGTTCACGCCCTGTGTCCAGTCAATCTAATATACCTTCAGTAACACGACAGCTTTCTCTAATCCTCATGAAAATTTCATATGCTGAAAATATGTGGCAATGTATTAGTTATTTTCACTCATGGAGGCATTAGAAAGAATACAAGTCAAACCTATAGTCATTTTTCACTTCACCTTCTTATGGAGGATGCATATTGTGCTTTAAATGATCTCCAAATTGTTTTTTTTACTATTTAAATGTAGGGAGAAAGATTCAGAAGTTTACAGATGATACCCAAATTGGCAATGTGGTTGATAGTGAAGTAGAAGACTGACTTGCAGGAAGACAAATGGCAGAGCAATGTGAAACAATACATTTTGATCCAAAGATCAAGAGAATCAATATAAAATAAAGGGTAAAATTCTAAAGTGGTGCAGGAACAAAGAGTTCAATGGGGAAATGGAACTAAATCAGGGCAGGTTGAGAAAATGGTGAGAAAGGCAATGGTATCCTAGACTTTATAAACATAGGATAAGAGTAAAACATAGGTACAGTTTCAATTGGGGTGTTGTGTCTAATTTTGAGTTCTGCATTTAGAAAAGACGTGAAGATTTTGAAAAGGATGCAGTAAAGAATTATGAGAACTGCTCAAATGATTTGGGATCTCTGTTACACGTATAAATTGAAGAAGCTGGGATATCATTATTCAGGGAAGAAAGACTAGAAAGGAGATTTGATTGAGGTGTTTAGAAGCATCTGGGGCCTGGACACGCTAAATTGAGAGAAATTGTTCCCATTTTAGTGGAAGAGTCAAGAACAAAGATTTCAGGTGGTTGGCAAAGGAACCAAAACCAACTTGCAAGAAAAAATGATTTTTAATGGAGCAAGTGATTAAGATCTGGAATGAACTGCCCGAGAATATTACAGGGCCAGATTTAATTCTGATATTTCTCTTCAGCACTCGAAAAGAAAAAATAATTTGCAGGGCTACAGGAAAGGATAAGGAAGTGGGGATAATTGATCTGCTTTTTCAGAAAGCCAACACAAAATCTAAGAGAAACTAGAAGCTGAATGACATGCTTTTAGGTTGCAATCATTCTATTGTTCAAAGGTTCCATACTGATAGACCAGTCACATTTAAGAAGATGCTGCCAAAACTAGCGAACTTCAGCGAGGAGGAAAGGTTGGATAGACTAGCATTGTTTTCTTTGGAAATGAAGAGGTTGAGTGGAGATTTAACTGAAGTGTATAAATCATGATTGGCATGGATAGAGTGCATAGGAATGATCTGTATCCTTTAGCAGAAAGGTTAATAACTCACGGGCATAAATTTTGCAATAATTGGTAGAAGGATTAAAGAAGAATTGAGGAGTATTTTTTCACCTACATAGCCATATGCATAGAGGCTCGCTATGGGAGGGACAAGTCTTCAATGCATTTAAAAAATACTTGGATGGCACCTGAAGTTCTGTAATCTACAAGACCTGGAAAGTGGATCGGCTGGATCATTCTGTTACAGTTGACACTAAAGATAAGCTGAATATCTGTCTTCTGTGTGGTAAATCTTCCATATTTTCGTCCTGCCAATGGAAAGATCGGCTTCCATAAACATTTTTTTCTGAACGGAAGCATTTTTTTCTGCACCTTGTAATTTGAGAGATGGGCATGTTGGTGTTGAACGATAAGGCCCTTAAAATGCTGATTATATCACAAGAAATGTTGGGTGATATTCAACAAAACACCACCTGTTCCTGAAACAAATGGCCTACAGTTGAAAATTGGTGTTGTTGCATTCTCCTATTTGTCACAGACATATCAATCAAACATCAAGGACTGGTAAAACAATAACACGGATTCTTTATATAAAGATTAAAAACAATGCACCCGTAATGTCAACTGGAAGGCTATGTAGACTTGTCTGACCTTTATGAAAGCTGTTGTATTCTGTGTGCGGTCATGGGGTTACACATCACATCCTGTGATGATTAATTGCAGCTTAAGAGATGTACCCCTAAAGACACACATATACCTCGTCACTACAACTACCTTTTTCTAAATTGAAAGTTTTAACATTACAGAATCAAATCTATTTCCAGAACAGCAAAAGAAAATAACAATGTGTTTGAATATAGTATTATGCAAAGCCATAAGTTTACAAATCTGAAATTTCTTGGCCATTGGCTTAATTGGCCTTGGTTAGAAATTGCTGAATGTTTCCAGAATACTGGCTGTGGATATGGCTGCTGTGCTTGGCTTGGTCTTGGACTGTGTTCTACTAGCAATAAGATTACTCAGTGTTTCCAGTTGTGGCATCTGATTGAGTTCTGTTTCTTCACACGGTGTTAGTATTTTGTATGATCTCAAATCCAAACATATGTTGATGATTTCAGCTGGATTCCATGAGGTGGGTGTTGTACTCAAACTTCTGACCACTATTTAGTTTAGGTAATTCATTAACTGTATGCTGGTCATGAGCTTTTTACATCCTCCCCTTTAATGATCAATGCATCCTGTACTCCTGGGTGTATCAAAACATAATGACTGGGAGGCATTGTCAGCTAAATAGCAATTCTGCAAGTGCGAAAACAGTCACTTTAATGTTGTCTCTTTAAGATATAGCATGGCCTCCTGTAGAACTCATTTCGTTTAGCAGTGGTTTTACAATGGAAGATTTTATACCTAAAACTATACGTTTCGGTATTCCATTGGATCTACGACAATGGGGTGATGAAGTTCTGTGATTGACTCCCTACTTTCTCACATATTGCCTTAAATGACCTTCTGGCATACCATCATCCATTATCCAAAATAACTTCCTGTGGTGCCCCAAAATAGCCTGATAATTGAACTTAAGTGAAAATATTTCAGACACAAGATGTGTTCCATAATTGATGGACAATGGAAAATTCACAGAATGACTTTTCAGTGAAATAATTTAAACAAATGCAAAAGGAATCATTAGCAAGTCTGGTCAATCAACCTTCAGGCGCCCAATGATGGAATAGCTGTTCTCCCTTGATGTAAGCATAGTGTTTCTACAGAAGCTTATATGGTCTGTGATGGTTATTGTTGTCTTGATGTTACTGTGGATAATGACCAAGGACTGGTCCCTGCATGTTAGTAAACCTCCAATCACTGAACCCATGGTGTCCACTATGTAAAATATCTAGAGTAACCAGCATGAGTGTACCCTATGTCTAATGGAACCCAGAGGTATTGTACACAAGGTGTTTAGGCAGTGATTGATTGAACTATCTCTTGTCATAATTTGGGGAAAACATTTCATTGTACCTGGGGAAAGACCCTGCATTGCTGCTCCTACAGACTAGAGGTGGTTTAACCTGAGGGCAACCACACCTCAGGTGAGGAGAGAGGTTAGGAAAGAGAGTCTCTCATGGTCACTTCAACTGGTGTGGCAATTAAACCCACAGTCTTGGCGTTACTTTGCAGAGCAAATCAGCCACCAAGCCAACTAAACTAAATTGAAATAAAAACCAAAAGATCTGCAGAGGCTGTCAATCAGAGACAAAACTAGAAATTCTTGGAAAAGCTGAGCAGCCCTGGCAATACCTTTTGATAGAATCAGAGTTAACATTTCAGGTCAAACGTCCTTTCCTCAGAACTGTTCAACCCGAAAGGTTAACTCTGATTCTCTTCACAGATGCTGCCAGACCTTCTGAGCTCTTCCAGCAATTTCTAGTTTTGTCTTGAACTAAATTGACCCCTCCTCTGTTGGCTATCATGCCACAAGTAGATGGATTATACTTAGCCAGTGCTCTCTGTCTGCCCAATAATATGGCTTTATACTCACACCAACTTTGTAATAATGCATCCACTCTGGAATCTTTAGACTGGGCCCAAACAGTTTTTACAAAGCTTGGAAGGAGATAGATGCGATCATGGCTCAATTACTCTGTCGTGAAGCTCTGCTGCATAAAGTCCAAATCACATGTCTTGCCTTTGCTACTTTTAAATAGATGAATGTTTCCATTATTTGTTGCCTAAAGAATATGAATTCCAGAAGGTGAATTCTAAAGTTGCTTTTCAAATGTTAACTGTATTTTGGTTGGATGTTTAAGATCATTGTCCAGAATACCCACAAAGAAATGGGATGGGTATTGCCAAATCTATAGCATCTAGTTATCTAGAAATGTACAAGATAAAATAATGCACAATAATAGAGTTTATGACAATCTCAGAAAAGATATTTGAAGGAGCTTAGAGGAATGTAGGAAGTAAAAGGATGAAATGAAAAAGGAAATAAAGAAAGCAAGGAGAGAATATGAAAAAAAAACTGGCTGGTAAGTTAAGGAAAATCCCAAAAAGTTTTAATCATACATTAAGAGCAACAGGACGATGAAGAAAAGGTCTGGCACTATCAAAGATGTACATGGGAAGTTATGCTTAGGTATAGAAGATACAGACAGAGTTCTTAATGAGAACATTATCTTTGCAAAAGAGAAGGATGCTGCAGATGTTCAGTGAAGAAGTGAATTGTGAAATATTACAGAAAATAAACATAATGAGAAAGGAAGTACTAGTGTGACTGACCTCCTTGAAAATAAATCTTCTTGGATAAATTACCAGGAATGATGAATTATATTGTCGGCTCTTAAAGGAAGCAAGGGAAAAAGTAATAGATGTTCTGAGGATCACTTTCCAAACTTTATTAGATACAGACAATATATCAGATAATTGGAGGTTTGCAAATAGTGCCATTACTCAAAGAGACTGTGAAGGATGAGCCCAATAATTCTTGGTTGGTCAGTCTGACCTCAGGATTGGGAAAAATCACGAGAATAAAGACTGAGAGATAGGATTAACTGTTAGTTGTAAAGACATGGATTAATCCTGGATAGTCAGCATGGTTTCCTTAAGTGAGGTTAATGCCTGCTGACTTAATTACATTTTTGCAGACGTTGCAAGGAGGATTAATGAGGGTGGTGACATAGATGGTTCCTACATGCATTTTAATGAGGCATTTGGCAAGGTTCCATATGGCAGACTGTTCCAAAAAAAACTAAAATCCATGGGATATAGGGGATTGTGATGAGTTAGGTATAAAATTGGGGTCAGTGATATGAAGCAAAGGTTAATGGTGGAGGGGTGATCCTGCAAATTGCAAACAGTTTCCATTGGTGTTCCACTGGGCTCAGTACTGGCTATTAGCGGTATATTTGATGATTTGGACTTAAATGTGTGATGCGTGTTTTGGAAATTTGAAGTTAAGAGAGAGGATGGTGGTGGAGGGTTGTTTTTCAGACTGGAGGCCTGTGACCATTGGAGTGCCACAAGGATCGGTGCTGGGTCCTCTACTTTTTGTCATTTACATAAATGATTTGGATGTGAGCATAAGAGGTACAGTTAGTAAGTTTGCAGATGACACCAAAATTGCAGGTGTAGTGTACAGTGAAGAGGGTTACCTCAGATTACAACAGGATCTGGACCAGATGGGCCAATGGGCGCAGAAGGAGTTTAATTCAGATAAATGCGAGGTGCTGCATTTTGGGAAAGCAAATCTTAGCAGGACTTATACACTTAATGGTAAGGTCCTAGGGAGTGTTGCTGAACAAAGAGACCTTGGAGTGCAGGTTCATAGCTCCTTGAAAGTGGAGTTGCAGGTAGATAGGATAGTGAAGAAGACTCTTTTATTGGTCAGAGTATTGTGTACAGCAGTTGGGAGGTCATGTTATGGTTGTAGAGGACATTGGTTAGGCCACTGTTGGAATATTGCGTGCAATTCTGGTCTCCTTCCTATCGGAAGGATGTTGTGAAACTTGAAAGAGTTTAGAAAAGATTTACAAGAATGTTGCCAGGGTTGGAGGATTTGAGCTCTAGAGAGAGGCTGAATAGGCTGGGGCTGTTTTCCCGGAGCGTCGGAGGTTGAGGGGTGGCCTTTTGGAGGTTTACAAAATCATGAATGGCATGGATAGGATAAATAGGCAAAGTCTTTTCCCTGGGGTCGGGGAGTCCAGAACTAGAGGGCATAGGTTTAGGGTGAGAGGGGAAAGATATAAAAGAGACCTAAGGGGCAACTTTTTGACACAGAGGGTGGTACGTGTGTGGAATGAGCTGCCAGAGGAAGTGGTGGAGGTTAGTACAATTGCAACATTTAAGAGGCAAGTGGATGGGTATATGAATAGGAAGGGTTTGGAGGGATATGGGCTGGGTGCTGCCGGTGGGACTAGTTTGGGTTGGGATATCTTGTCAGCATGGATAGGTTGGACCGAAGGGTCTGTTTCCATGCTGTACATCTCTATGACTCTAAAATAGCCATTTATGTGATGGTGATGAAGCTGGCTGTACATGACCTTCAAATTGACTCCTGGGAATTTAATGGTTCTCATGCTATTTTTGCAGGATGTTAGGGACTATAGGAACAGGATCAAACATGTGGGCTTTTCATAACCTTTCAGGATTTTGGTTGCCTCCATTGCAGCACCTTAAGTGGTCACAGTTTTAGCTGATTATGGTTTTTTTGCTTGACTACAATAGTGGAGCTGTTGAACAGTTCCTGCTTTCCCAAGTTTATGTGAAACTTTGCCTATAAAGGTGTTATTTTGGCCTGGAAGTGGACAGCAGGTTTGAAAAGGAAAATGAAATTGTTAGGAACTGATGAGAGCTAATGCTGGATGGGCTCTTATTTTCTGGAACTTTATTGCTGGAACAGCACAGCAGGTCAGGCAGCATCTATGCTGCCTGACCTGCTGTGCTGTTCCAGCAATAAAGTTTCAGCTTTGATCTCCAGCGTCTGCAGACCTCACTTTCTCCTCTTATTTTCTGGCCCAGTTTCCAGGGTGTAATCGGCCCTTTGACCTCCTGAAGAAATCGTCTGCAGCAACAATGAATTGTGGGGTTCTGTTTAAGTTTGGCCCCCACTCCCCAGGGTTGGCTATTCATTGTTCCAGCACACACTGCAGCAGGTGGACTTAGATTATGATACTGAGACTCAATACGTGCTGGTTGGATTGAGGTGTGATATCTCAAGACAAAGACGCTTTGTGTGGGATTCCTACACTTAAATACTTTATTGTTTCACTACTATATCTGTCCTTCTACTAAGTTAAAAATCACACAACACCAGATTATAGTCCAACAGGTTTAATTGGAAGCACACTAGCTTTCGGAGCGTCGCTCCTTCATCAGGTGATAGTGGAGGGCTCAATCCTAACACACAGAATTTAGAGCAAAAATTTACAGTGTGATGTAACTGAAATTATACGTTGAAAAATTGATTGTTAAGTCTTTCATCTGTTTGAATACCATGATTGTTTCACTTCTTTTATGTGTAAATCACAAAACCTTTTTTTTAAAGTTTTTTAAAAAAAAATAAAGAAAAGGTTTTGTGATTTACACATAAAAGAAGTGAAACAATCATGGTATTCGAACAGATGAAAGACTTAACAATCAATTTTTCAATGTATAATTTCAGTTACATCACACTGTAAATTTTTGCTCTAAATTCTGTGTGTTAGGATTGAGCCCTCCACTATCACCTGATGAAGGAGAGATGCTCCGAAAGCTAGTGTGCTTCCAATTAAACCTGTTGGACTATAACCTGGTGTTGTGTGATTTTTAAGTTTGTACACCCCAGTCCAACACCGGCATCTCCAAATCATGTCCTTCTACTGCATGTGAAAGAGTTGAAGCTTGTTTATTTCAGAGTCAAACCTTCAAAACTCTGTATCTACAATATCAGTATGTTGGCATTCTATTTGTCTCAGATGTACCAATTGTTCAATAAAAAGTGATACAACAATAATGTGTGTTCTATATTTGAAGATAAGATGATATCGATTTGATGTGTACTAAGGGACAATGTAGAAAAGTGTGATTTGATATGTTTACTGCTCTATTCTGTGTTCAGAGTTATGGTACCACTTTGGTAATGATTGACAACAGTTTAAAGTTACCCCCTTAAAGTTACATGTACATAACAACTAGTGGTTGTTAAGGGAAACATTTGGTCACCCCAGTTGACCCATCATTGCCCAGGGTCTGTAAATGGTGAACAGGAGGCCCACTTATTTTCAATGGGAATCTGCTTAAGTTAGTAACTCGGAGGGCTTTTTAAAAAAAAATACTTATTTTTCTGATCAACCTGTTCAGAGATGTTATCACACAGCTCTGGAGCAAATGGGACTTGAGCCCAGGTGTTTTAGTACAGGGGTTGGGGGCACTGTAAGTCTGCCACAAGAGGGCCCTGGACATCTATATATAATGCTGTCAGGTACTGATTCAATCAAGAGCCCTGAAATGGGTCACTGATGGCTGCTCAAAAAGAGGCTCAGAAATATTTTTTGTAGAGCCATTAGGAACACATGGTCAGCATCACTCCAGATTAACCCCGGTCCTCCAGCAATGGAAGAATGTTTTCATGTTTTGGGCAGCACAGTGGTTAGCACTGCTGCCTCACAGCGTCTGAGACCCAGGTTCAATTCCCGCCTCAGGCGACTGTGTGGAGTTTGCACATTCTCCCCATGTCTGCGTGGGTTTCCTCCGGGTGCTCTGACTTCCTCCCACAGTCCAAAAATGTGCAGGTTAGGTGAATTGGCCATGCTATATTGCCCGTAGTGTTAGGTAAGGGGTAAATGTAGGTGAATGGGTATGGGTGGGTTGCGCTTCGGCAGGTCGGTGTGGACTTGTTGGGCCGAAGGGCCTGTTTCCACACTGTAAGTAATCTAATCTAAAATGTCTGCAACAAACTAACAACACGCAAATGAGATGCAAAGCCAGAAGTGGTCTGGAACTGTTGACTCTCTTGTATTGGGCTCACTTTGGATATTATGACAGTGCCTCTGTGGTAGCATTCCCAGCTTTGAAACTCTCTGCCTCAGAAAGGTAATGGAGGCAGAGTCACTGAATATACTTAAGAGAGAGGCAGACAGATTCTTGTTAGGCAAATGAAGCAAAGATTATTGGAAATAAATAGGAAAGTGGAACTCAGGACTCCAACAGATCAGTCATGATCTTATTGATTAGCAGGGCAGTTTGAAGGACTGTGTGGCATACTTCTGCTCCTAATTTGCTATTTGAATGAATAGTCAATTCAAGTTTTGCTTCAGAGACCCAGAGCACCAAATCTAGGCTGACATTCTCTGTGGAATACCGAAGGAGTGCTGCACTGTTGAAGATGAAGTTTTTCAGGTGAGGCATTTAACTGAAGCCCCTTTTGTCTTCTTACTTGGATGTAAAAGACTTCCACTGCTTCAAGGAAGGATTCTGGAATTCTCCCGGATATCCTAGCCAATACTTATCACTAAAAAAATCATCATTGTCACATTGATATTTTTGGGAGTTTGCTGTACACAGATTTCCTACATAATATCAGTGAAAACACTAGAGCTCTGGCTCAGTAGTAGTATCCCTACCTCTGAACAAGGAGGCCTGCGTTCACGAACCATCTACTCCAGAGGTGTGTAGTAACATCTCTGAATGTACTGAGTAGAAAATACCGATCAGTGAATACACTGTTGTACTGCCTTGGCTGGAAAGTGCTTTGGCATGTTCTGAGATCATGTGCCAAGAGATTTAGAGGTACAGATTTATATAAATCTCATGATGCAGATTAATGAATCATCTTTTTAAAAAAAGCATTAGGGTTCAATTCCAGATAGCAAAGAATTAATGTCAAAGCCATATAAAATCTTGGTCAGACCACACCAGGACCCTGTTCAGACTTTCATGCTGGGAATTCTCGGTGTCTATTTTCTCTCTGGCTGGTTGGAGGATGGGGTGAGATTAAGATAATACATGATAATTGATCTGTTGGCATCACTAGTGACAATCCCTACTCAATGCCTCAGATCTGGTTGGAATCTTTCAGTCTCAATGCTCAATGTCTCACCCAATTTCCCCAAATTTCTTGCCATTCCCCTTGTCATTCATGGACTGAGAAGATTCTACCCTATGTTTCAGGGCTTAAGCAAGCAAAAGGAGGAATGGCCAAAAAAGAACAGATGGGAAGCTGGGATGAAATGGAAAGCAGGAGAGATTAAAGCAGAGGTCCACTGAAGATGTTACCTAGTAAGGTAATAAAACATCTGGAAATGAACTTTTCAGCTCAATGAGCAAACCTACATCCATTAATGGGCGGCACGTTGGCACAGTGGTTAGCACTGCTGCCTCACAGCGCCTGAGACCTGGGTTCAATTCCCACCTCAGGCGACTGACTGTGTGGAGTTTGCACGTTCTCCCCGTGTCTGCGTGGGTTTCCTCCGGGTGCTCCGGTTTCCTCCCACAGTCCAAAGATGTGCAGGTCAGGTGAATTGGCCATGCTAAATTGCCCTTGGTGTTAGGTAAGGGGTAAATGTAGGGGTATGGGTGGGTTGCGCTTCGGCGGGTCGGCGTGGACTTGTTGGGCCGAAGGGCCTGTTTCCACACTCTAATGTAATCTAATCAAAACATCAACCTGAGCTCCAAATCTTCTCAAAGCTCACTAGGAGAGATTACAATTATAAAAGAGTTGTTCAGAACCAAATGAGTGGTAATGAAAAGAAATGAAAGCTATATAATATCTAGTGGAAGGGTAAATGCCAAGACTGATGAACAGCTGCCAACCAAAACCAAGAACAAAGGAAAGGCAGAACAAAAACCAAAACCTCCAATGAAGAGGAAACAAAACAGGGCTCAGAGACATACAGCATAGAAACCAACCCTTCGGTCCAACTCGTCCATGCTGACCAAGTTTCCCAAACTAAACTCATCCCACTTACCTGCATTTGGTCCATATCCCTTCAAAGTTTTCCTTTACATGTACCTATCCAAACATCTTTTAAGTGTTGTAATTGTATTTGCACCTGCCACTTCCTCAGTTCATACCACATACTAACCACCTTCTGTGTGAAAAGTTGCCCATAAGGTCCCTTTTAAATCTTTCTCCTTTCATGATAAAAAATATGTCCCTGGTTTTGAACTCCCCCCACCCCATCTTTGTATTTCACCTTATCAATGCCCCTCATGATTTTATAAACCTCTGTAAGGTTAGTCTTCAACCTCCTGTGCTCCAGTGAAAAAGGTTCCAGCCTAATGCTCTAGTGTCAGCAACACCCTGGGAAATCTTTTCCAAACTCTCCCCAATTTAATAACATCCTTCCTACAGCAGGGTGATCAGAACTGTACACAGTCCTCCAAAAGTGGCTTCTGCAAAGCCCTGTACAACCTCAACATGACATCCCAGCTCAATGGTCTGAGCAACGAAAGCAAGCATGCTAAACACCCTCTGAACCATCATGTCTACCTGAGACACAACTTTCAAAGAACGTATAGTCTGAAAATTTTGAACTCAATGTTGACTTAATTACCAAGAATTCCAATAGGGAATCAGAAAGAACATCATTACCCATAGAGTGGTGAGAACAAAGAACCCGCTACCTCGGAGAGTGACTAAATGGAGTAGCATAGATATCTTAATGGTTAAAATAGATCATCGTAGCAGGCAGAAGGGAATAGATAGTTACAGTGGCAGATTTAAATGACAAAAGATGTGAGAAGGTGCAAGTTGAGAACATTCACTGGCTTGAAGCTGGTTATATCAAGTGACTTGTTTCTGTGCTGTATATCTGATGTAATCTTGAGCAATCTCCTGATTACAGAATGCCTGATCATAAGGTGATGTACTGTTCCCCACTGCAGACCTAGATTGAATTTAATTGGAACGCTGCAAGTGACTGAGAAAAGAGAGGTCAGCAAGACAGCAAGGTGAAAAAAGAAAATAACAGATGACTAAAACTAAATGCATGTTTGCATTAAACAGCAACTTACATCTTTCAATTTAGCATAATGTACTCTCTGCTTGTGATATGGTCCACTTTACATTTGGGCGATCAAATACAGTTCAGATGACTACTCTGAAGGACACCTCTTTTCAATTATGCTATTTGGATAGCTCCAATTTCAGTGTTCCTGGTCAACCTATCCCCCAATAAGAGCAGTATTCACTATGACATTTGTCAACTGCAAACTTTTGATTTGTTTATCCGCTTCAGAAAGGCTACAAAATCATTAATGTAGCAAAAAGCAAAAAACTCAAACTTGACTGATTACAGGTGAGTTTCTGACAATTAGGTTAAGGTACATGGATGCAGCCTGATTCAAGCATTTCTTTGCACTTTGCATGTTCTATTTGCTGTACTAACATGGAATATTGACACTACATGCCAAATGAAAAAAAGATTAACTTTGACTGGAAGAAAATGAGCTGTTCTTGAGTTTTATGTGTATTTTGGGCTGACTGATGACAAAGCCCAGAGGAGATGCAGCTTTGAAGAACAGCTGCAAAACGATAAATTATTTGACAAATGTCAGTTTGCACAAGCCTGTAGCCTATGGTTTCTGTTTTGTTAAGTAAGCATGAATATATTTTCCAGCATTGACATCCAATCAAATCTCACAGTTCTAGTTAAATGTCTAAAGAATTGCAATTTTTTTAAGTTTGACAGTTTTACTACCTCTAGCACACGAGAGTTGATACATCTTGAAACATTTCATTTTAAAGATAACAGCATCCAGCAATGTACATTGGAACTAGACTGGGGATATATTTAGAAAGTATTTTTTCTTCTAAAATCCCCCACCTCTTTCTGATAAAATGTTGGTGCTCTAGAAGATTGAACAATCCTGTAAAGCTTTGAGGTTAGTGAAAGACTAAGTTGTCTCTAACCAAATCACAAAAAGAGAAGAAAATGTTTGTAGCAAACTCATGGGGTCAGTTATTCATAACAACATGCATGGCCCATAATCTGGTGTATAGGTGCCATTTTCTAATTCATAGAATCCCTACAGCACAGAAACACTGACCCTCCAAAGGGTATCCCACCCAAACCCATTCTCCTAACAGTCTATATTTACCCCTGACTAATGCAACTAACCTACACTATGGGTAATGCAACTACCCTACACTATGGGTAATTTAGCACAACCAATTCACCCAACCCACATCTTTAGGGAGTGGAAGTAAACAGAGCACCAGGAGGAAACTCACACTGCAAGCCAAGCTCTGACACAGACAATTGCCTGGGGCTGGAATATGAACCTGCATCCCCAGTGGTGTGAGACAGCAGTGCTAACCACTGAGCCACTGTGCTGCCTGTCTAGCTGGTTTCATTTGTCACCTATCAAAGTTACAATATGACGATGGGAGTATTTTAAGGTATATTTTGTCCTAGTTTTTTTCTGAAGCAAGATTGAGTGGTCTGCTCAAAGTCAATAAAGTAAACAGCTTGTGAGGCCTTAGAGATTCTTTTCAAAAGTTGGAACAAGGAAGCAGCCTGAATGGGTGACCGTGATTTTTAGTTATAGCTTTCAGTAGTTGATGGGGTCTTGAAGCTGGATGTGGAAGCCCTTATTCCTCTCTCTGTTACAGATGAAAGCTGGGGTTCTCTTCCTGCTACTAGAATTGCATGTGAGACGATCTATTTTACTGAATTTGCTTTTGCCAACGGTGTGCTTATGGGTGTCACTCTTCTAGAACAATTAATTAGTAGTAGTTAATATACAAAGTATTTTGTTAAGCAATTCAAAAGTTACAGTTAAGCCAATTATTTTGTTTTATTCGTATTTTGTCTGTATTTTAACTGTAATGTAAAATAAATTGTGTTTTTCTTAAAGTTGAGTAGTTTGACCAATCAAATTGCATCTGGAATGAAATGCCTTAGATTTACCTTTAAATAATAAAAAGTTAAGGTCTGGGTTATCTTCTTAATGTATGTTGAGGGCAGTTTGATCTGGTCCATAACAAAAATGGTAAGTAAACCACTCACAGATCTTTAGACCATTATGATTCAATATTACATTCTGGTGAAGCTATTTGTTTGAGACCAGACCAAGAACTGGCATTGTGAAGCCAGTGCCACTTGTTCTAAAATCCATTCAGATGCCTGAAAACATAAGCTTTACAAATTGGCTTTTCAGTCACACATACTCATTTCTACTTATTTATCTTTTTTTTAATCCCTCATTCTTTTCGTTAATTTTATTTTTAATTTATACACTTGATTTCGTGGAAAGGTTTCATTATATCAAAACTATAAATTACATGACAATTACGCTGCATCTACTCATTGCAATTGCTATAGTTTGCTTAACTATATGTGATAAAACTAATAAAATTATAATGTGTCCTGATTTAAATTGTTATTATTTTAATTGGAAAAAAGCAAGAATATAAAGCTCAATCCTAAAGGCAGCATCGTGGTCTAGATTTTAAAACTACAATTGCATTTTACAAGGTTTCATTATGACAGATAGTGATGCATTTAATTTGATGTTTTGTTGAAGATTTTTGGTGCGAAGGAATAAATTATTTTCCATGCAATTTTCACGTCATACTTAGCAAAGTAGAATGTACAATAGGAATCCCTGAACTTCTGCAGAGGAGTCATACTGGACTCAAAATGTTAACTTTGTTTCTCTCGCCACTGATGCCACCAGATCTCTGGAGTTTCTGCAGCATTCTCTATATTTGTCCTCACCAGTCTTCTGATTAACAGTATTTTTGGATCACAACTATTCACCAGTAATGTAGCTTAGTACATTAACGATGCCAATTGTTGGCCTTTTGATTTGTTGAACAAATCCTTTATGGTTTCCACTATTCCCCAATTTCCCATTTCTCATAGCATTGTGAGCTGCTTGTAAATAATGCACTCCCATATTCTTTGAAGAACTTCAACATCTTCTACCAAAACATATACTGCGTTTCCTGATAATATTGGTATTGTGTTTTCTTGGTGGGTAAAGACAACATTTATGGAATAGACATGGTTATGCATCATGCAATATGAATGTCATGCATGCGCAGACATGGCCACAGAAAACATTTGTGCACAATGTCACCATGCTCAGTGTGCAGAGAGCATATCATCAGGGTTGTGGAGGTGAGGCGGAAGCTGGAGCCCTGGTGGGAGTAGGAGCATAGGCTGAAGGCCAGCAGTGGGTGTCAGGGGTCAAGGTGCGAAGGTTGATAGTAGAAATAAGGGGCGGAGACAAGAATGGGAACGGAGGTGGTGGAATGAGAATGAGAACTGGAGAGTGAGAACTGGAGAGGAAGCTGGTGGGAAGCATCAGCATCTGCCCTCTCTACTTGTTGCACAACTCTCTCTAAGACATCACTGCTGATCTTATAGGGGTAGTCCTCGCACACTCCCCTACTCCCAATGATTCACTCTTCAGCAGCATGCCAATTCCCTGATGTCATGTTGTGATAGAGTGCTTCTCTGCTCTTTACAGGCCATCCTCACTACAAACACAACCCAGAATTTACGATGTGTTTCATTTCACAATTCTCTGGTTGTGAGGAAATTATTCTACCTACAATCAATAGGACTCACGACATTACTCAAAGAGGAGAAGATGAGTTGTGCAGTATTCTAGCCAATATCTAACACTTACCTCACTGCTGCTTCTCGGACTTTACTGCGTGTCCATTACTGCCATCTTTGTGTACATTACAACAAGAACAAAACACCAATTCCTTAGCTGTGAAGTGCAGCTCAACATCCTGGAGACTACCGTGGTGCTATAAAAATACAACTCTGTACTTACTTTTTCTATTTTCTCTATAAATCATTTTCTGGACTTCTAAAAGGAAAACTTTAGAATGAAGTGAATCAAAGATTCAACCAAATTTACTTTCTGCCTGTCTCAGTCAAGACTGTTCTCAGTGAGCTTGATTACCCTTACAATAACCTCAAGCAGCTCTACAAACTTGGATATGGCGCATTAATATGTGAATTCAAAGCCAACTAGCTTATTAAATAAATCCATCTTGGATTGTCAATTCCTTTGCACTGACCCACCACAGTGTGATTCAGCCATACAGCTTTAATCTCTCTTTGCATGGATTGTTCTATGATCAGTTTACTGATCTGCTTTTCTGAAACATGTTTTTTTTTAATCTGATTTTCTGTAGCTGAAATGCACGGTAAAATTCCATTCACGTCTGCCTTTGTCTCTGCCTGGAAGCTTTGATCATTTGCAGTGCTGCCGCTGCTGGAGCCGGTGATGCAATAGCAGTTGATATCAGATTATTGTCTGGAACATGTGAAATAACACTTTATACAAAACTCCCATGAGACAAAGATGAAATTGTTATATTTTCAGGGGAAGCGTTTCAATATTCTGTAGCCAAGAAGTGATACTTCAGCACATTCAACAAACAGGACAATAACAGGCCATTCAACCCATGTTGGTGCCTTTGTGCTTCAAAGAATCATGAAATAATCACAACGCAGAAGTTGGCTGATACAGTCCATGTCAGTTTTCTGCAAGGTAACTTAGCTAGATCTGCACCCCCACCCCTTGCATTTACTGCATCTCTGCAAATCCTTTTCCTTTGAACACCAATCCAATTCTTTTGTAAATCACTTTCATTCTGTTTGCTTCACCTATATTTTCAGGTATCACATTCCAGATCAGAAACATTGTTGTGGTTTTCCTCATGTCACCATTTGCCAGTTGCATTGAGTCCCCTCCCTCTGGTTCTCAACTTTTCTATCAATGTGTCATCCACAAATTTTGAAATTATATCCTGTACCCCCAAGATCCAGAAATGCAGTGGGCCTCGTACCAATTCCTAGGGATCCCAACTTCTTTCAGTCCACTAAACAATTATTCACCACCACTCCCTCCGTTTTCTGTTACTTAACCAATTTCGTATCCATGCTGTCATTGTTCATTTTATTCAATGGACTTCAACATGATGCTTTAATCAACAATTCATTGACACTCTGGGTGGATTCTTCCCAGGTCCCGAATGGCGTGGTGTGTGCTAATGAATCTTAGAGAATCACGGGAGAAGTTCAGCAAGACCTTTCTCAACATCCACAGAAGCAAATCACATTTTCCAACAGAGTTCCAGATATCAATAGGAGATCCTTACTGTGAGTAGTGAGGGGCATGTTAACAGGGACTATTGCTCATTATCACCTTACTTCACCTCATTAGTAGGAAGGTTGCTATTCTCCACCTATTGTATAGAAACCAGACACCAAAAATTCCCAACATAAAAGTCAGAGCAAGGACCTGTCAACTCCAGTTCACCATTTGCTCTCCCAAGTTGGACACCTAACACCAATATCTCAGGGGACACTCTATTAACAGTGGCTGCACACACGGGCATCCATGGACAATGGCAGACATGTACCAGGCTCTCTGCACCATCATCGCGCACCTCTGATCCACTTACAGTATGTTTCTTCACTGTATCACTGCATTTTGGGATGCACTGCCAACTATAATTGGGAGGCTGCTGCAGGGACAGGAATGCAGCTTACAGGTTGGACCAAACTGCATCTCAGGGCTGCTGGCTTGCTCACTTAGTGCTCATTTACTTTGTACCTACTTTGATATTCACAGAATCCCTGCTTTGCCTTGCAGTGCCATCTTGCAGCTTGGCCCTTCTGGCCTAGCTTATAGACCTGCTGTGTTGCCTAGCACAGGCATAAAGCGAGGCAAGCTTTTTGTGCGTGTTAAAGTGAAGAAATAGCATAGAACTGGAGGTACTGCAAGATGGCATGTACCTATGCACTGGTGAATTGTGCAGCCTGGTGTAGAAGTATGTGCAAGGAAGTGTCAGCTGTTCCACCTCTGGCCAGTGAGAAGTACTGGTTTGAAACTGCTGTGCCATTATGTTGTCAGTGAAGGGGAACTCCAGTCTGCCAACTGTGTCAATGCTGCTCCGTTAACAAGGTCATGATGCCCTTGGCTTTTCTTTTAGAGAGGTTGTAAAAGCAGCGATTCCAAAAAATCTGTGTTTAATGACTTGAGAATGCTTTCAAGTTTAAAAAAGAAATGCTTGTATAATGAAAGGGGAGTGGCCAGTTCTCCTAGCTTTTCTCTTGTTTGGTTTGATTTGATTTGGTTTTAGCAGTCTGACTGTTCACTGAAAGCAGTCAGTCAGTTTGAGGCTGTGGTCCAAGAAACAGCTACATGGAAGAAGGTGTTCTATGTTATATTTCTCCGCCATCTCGTTCTCTCCTGTAAGACCCTGTGTTTGGTTTTACCTTTTTTGCCAAGCGGTGTTTATGGGGATTGTTGCAGGAATTTGGAACAGCGTCATTTAAATCGAGATAGTCTGTTGGGTTTTCAGTTAGTCTGTATTTTGTTCTCTTTTGTTTGTGTTTCATTTAGTAATCTTGCAAATAAATTCTGTTTTGTTTAAAACTAAGTGGTTGGGTCAGTTGCATCACTCCTGGAATATCTGTGATACATCTGCTTAAAACAACTAGCAAAGTTAGTATCTAGGCTACTTTCTTGAAATGTTTTGATGGGTTCTGGCCTGGTCCATAACACAATGCTTCAAGAGGGGTATGGCTGGGGTTCCAGGTTGATGCCAATGCCAGGGATGATGGTCTATTCCAGGATATCCCAGCAGTGTCAAGTACTTCCTGTCACAGTGAGTGGGGAATCAGGCTTGCAGTGGATGACAGGGGCACCACTGGGGTGAGGTAGGAAGTTAGTGAGGCGAGTTTGGACAATCACATCAGAAAACTCACGAGACTTCATAAAGAGAAATTCACTGTGAAACATGACCAAATTGGCATCGGAAATATTACAAGAATCCCCCATTTCCACCTTTTACATCTATCAGCATCCTCAGATGCAGCCCATTCAATCTTGGTGACTTATTATATGAAGGATAGTAAATCTTTGCTGTGTTTCACATGCAAGATATTCATCTAGTAGCTTGGCCATGCCCTTTGCTTCCACATGCAGGTGTCCCTTTTGGTCTCTAAATAGTTCCAACCTTCCTTTCATTAAACTTTGCTATTTATATGTTTTTGAGGACATTTGGATTCCCTTTTATGTTTCTTGCCACTCTCTTCTCATACTTTGTTACTTTTTTTGTTTTCACTCTGAATTTTTGATATTTAACTGGGTTTAACTTGTTAGAACGACATGACATTTTTCATATATACCATTTGTCTGCTTCATTTCACTTTCAGTCTCTTCTGTCAGCTCTGACTTTGGTTGTTTTATCTCTCTCCCTTCTGGGAATGTATCTCAGCTGGACCTGAACCATTTCTTCTTTCACGCTGTTGTTCTGCTAAATTTTGCCTTTTTCTTTAATCCATTTAAATGACATAAAAGTTCTCCATCACTGAACTTGGCTATAATTAAGGACACTTACTGAATGCTCCTCATCCTTTTCCACAACTAAGTAACATTTTATGATGCTATTATCACTGATCTCTACATTTTCCTCCAAGTCATATCTGATGCTCTTTATACAAGCTATTCTCCAGAATCAGATCCAACAATGTTGTCTTAATTGGACCAGAAATGTATTTATTAAAAAAGCTTACGTGATGACAATTCAAACTCTTTCTTCTCTCTGCCATCAACAATTATTATCCCAGTCTATTTTAGGATAATCAAAATTTCATATTATCACTATCTATGATTCTCGCACTCTCCATAATTTCTTTACAAATTTCTCTTCCAGATCTTCACCGCAATCAGTGGTAAATAGATTACACACAGTAATGTAATACCACCTTTCTTGTTTCTACACTGTAGGAATTTAGATTCTGTCCTTGACCTCTCAGGAGATCTTATTTCTACAGTAATATGATTCTTAATAAATAGTGCCATCCCTCCTCCCTTCCTTTCTTCCCCAACTTTCCTGAGCACATAAATTACAGGAATGTTTTGTTCCCAGTTCTGAATTTTTTTTTAAACTGTCTTTGTTGTTTCTGCAACTTGATATATCCACGTAGCCATCTGAAGCTATGGATCACTGACCTTACTTACCATGCTTCAGGTGTGATACATATGTACAACAAACCTGAATTAGATCTTATTGTATTTCCTCTTTGTCTCACCCAATATAATACCTTAGCACGGTATGTCCTACTGTAGTGCTATCCATCTGGGACCAATTCTTTGTACACCTTGGTTTGCCTTTTCAATGCTATGAACCGATTCCCATCCCTGTCAAATTAGTTAAGCCCCTGCCAGTGTTGAAGTGCAACTATTGACTTGTGTGGGCTGCTCCTCCTCCGGAACTGGACCCAATGTTCCAGGAATTAAATTCCTCCCTTCTTTCTGTTCCTTCACCAGCCATACATTCAATGCTGCTATCCTTCTACATTCACTGGTATGTGACACTAGAAGTAATTTGGAGTTATGCTTATAATTTCTTTCCTAGCTTCCCAAATACTTTCTACAGGATCTTTATGTACCAACTGGAACACAAACTCTGGCTGTTCATCCATCCCACTCAAAATGTGATGCAGTTGGTTAGTGACAGGCTTGACTCTGGTATCTGAGCAGCAATACTCTGTGCAAGTTTCATACCTTCAGTCTCAGAAATGTCTCTTAGTTTCCCTAACTGTAGAGTCCTCAATCATGATTGCTTTCTCAATTTTCCTCCTCTGTACTGTTGTTACATCATAGGATAAACCCTCCTGCTTAATTTAAACCTGCAATACAGAAAAGATTTATCCCGTGCAGTAATCTGTGAAAATTTGAGAGGCCAAGAACTAGGTTAAGTAAAAGTAACAACTTTATTTCTTAAAGTATAACAGAAAATAATTAACTAACAACTATGTTCAACTCCTTCCTCTAACCTATCTTTTACTTCCCCTTCTATAATACTAGTCCAATAAAACCCCTGATTAAAATTTACCAAAGTTCAAATTTCAAAACCAGCCAGCTGTCAAATCTTCTCTTTATAATCTTCCTCTGTCTTCTTTTCTTCTTCTTAGGGATTTCTGTTTCACAGGTCACTGATCGATTAAGGTACCGTTAAGAGAGCTATTTTTCAGGCAGTCTATGCTGGTGGCTTAGCAGTTCTCCCCCAACTGTTCAATTTTTCCCGGTCTTGTACCACAAAGCATCGGATTGTTTCATTGGGTTTTAATATTGTTAGTTGAAACTTTATTGCTGGAACAGCACAGCAGGTCAGGCAGCATCCAGGGAACAGGAGATTCGACGTTTCGGGCACAGGCCTCTTTTAATATTGTTAGTATACTAAATTCAAACTTGACTGGAGGTTGGTATTTTGGGGTATAATTTAAACTGATTGGCTGAATTTGAATTTGTTTTGTCATCTCCAGACAACCCAGCTAATTTAGCTGTTCGATTAAATGTTAATTGTTACCTTATTCAGAACACTTGGTGCTGTGTCAGGCATTTCAGCTAGCTGTTAAGTCTCTTAAAGGTACAGTATCCCTTACACCTTCATATCACTTCCCCTTAAGACAAAATGAACTATCATAATTGTTTTTTTTTCCTATTTTTTAAACACATTAAGTTTCATCTAAGTTCACCTTAACCTCTTTCCATATACCTTCCTATATGTACATTTGTAACTGTGTGTGTGGCGGGAGGGGGGGAGGTATGTGTGTGTATATAAAAAACATTAAATAAATATAAATCGCATCCAAGCTTTATCAGTTAAGTCCGCGATAACACATCTGCGATTGCATTCTTATGACTCACAACATGTTCAATTTTTTAATTAAAAGTCTGTAACATAAGACTCAAATGAAATAGTATCATATTCTTGTCTTTAAAGTGTTCTAAGAATGTAAGCGAATTGTGATCTGTGTACACCACTGTCTCTGACACATTGTTTGTGACATTCACATTAAACGCTGTAAGGCCAGGACCAATCTCAGTATTTCTTTCTTGATTGTGGAGCATTTCCTCTGGTGGATTTTTGAAAAAGTAACCGACTGGCAGTTCAATCCCATCTTCCTGTAGGAGTACAGCTTCAACTCCGATGTCACTAGCATCGATAGCAATTTTAAAAGTTTTTGAAAAGTTTGGTGAAGCTAAAACTGGTTGTAGTGGTTAATATTGATTTCAAATGGTCAAATGCCTCCTTGCATTGTTCTGTCCACTGAAACTTTGTGTTCTTCTTTAGCAAATTGTTCACATGACATACACGATACCTTTTTTTCTATCTGGCATCTTTACTAGATAGCTTACCTGACTCAACTTTTTCTAAAATTGATAGGGACCATTAAACCTGGCTTTGAAGACATTCGCATCACTGATAACAGTACGAACACGTCATCCCCTCGGGAAAACGTCTGAGTCTCAGAGCTTTTATCTGCCACCTGCTAAAGGTGCCACTACACTGCTGAAGTTTGGAACAAACTTCCGATAGAACCTGCTGAGTCCTAAGAATCAAAGCACCTCTTTCTTTGAGGTCAATTGTGGAAATTCCTCGATGGCCTTCGTCTTTGTGTTCCATGGGATCAACCTTCCATGACCACTGTTATGTCCCAAGGACGTAACCTCTGCTTTCGCGAATTCAGTTTTATTTAAGTTTATCACCAGTTTTGCTTCTCGTAGTCATTCAAAGAGCTCTACCAACTGCACCATGTGATCTTTCCAGGACCTACTAAAGATCATCACATCATCCAAATAGACTGTGCATTTTGTTAGCCCAGCCACAACTCTGTTCGTGAGTCTTTGGAATGTGGCGGGTGCATTCTTCATTACAAAGGGCATCACTTTAAACTGATATAGCCCATTTGAGGTTACAAACGCAGAAATTTCTTTCACCGTCTCTGATAAAGGTACCTGCAGTAACTCCACATTCAGTCCAACTTAGTGATGTAACTGGCTTGTCCGGCTTTCTCGATATAGTCCTCCAATGTGGGAATTGGATATGAGTCCAATTTTGTAACAGCCTTGACCTTCCGATAATCCACACAGAATCGTTGAGTCCCATCCGGTTTGGGAAGTCAGGCGATCAGCCAACGCCACTCGCTCTGGCTTGGTTCGATGATGCCCCTTGTTGAGCATAGCCTCCACCTCCATCTGGACCTGTCTGGCTTTGAAAGGATTAAGTCGATAGGTGTGTTGTTTTATCGGAGCAGTGTTCCCTACGTCGACTTCATGTACAATAGCATTATTCCTCCCCATCTGATTCTTATATATGTCCTTATACTGCAGTAACAAATCTTTCAACTGTGTCCTATGTTTCTGAGACAGATAGCTTACTAACCTATCCTTCTCCTCAAGGACTTCTTCATTTTTAATCTATTTTGAGGCACATCAAAATCCACATCATCTGGATTTGATTCCTCACTCTGCAGGGCAGTAACTAACACCTGTTTCTCCAGTTCTTTCTCACTAGTATATTACAGTCTCAACAAGTTCATATGACATACCTGATACCTTTCTTTTCTATCTGGCATCTTTACTAGATAGTTCACCTGACTCAACTTTTTCTCAATTTGATACGGACCATTAAATCTGGCTTTGAAGGGATCTTGTATCACTGGTAACAGTACGAACACGCGATCCCCTTGGGAAAATGTTTGAGTCTCAGAGCTTTTATCTGTCACCTGTTTCATTCTATACTGTGCCCTCTTTAGGTGCTGTTTAGCTAACTCAACTACTCGATTTAATCTCTCCCTCACCTCCGATAGATAACCTAAGTGTGAGATCTCTGACTTTGGTCCTGTCAATCTTTCTTTAATTAATTTCAAAGGACCTCTCCCTTCATGACCGAATACTAACTCGAAGGGAATAAACTGAGTAGATTTGTTTGGGACATCTCCAGTGGCAAAAAGTACGAATGGGATACCTTTATCCGAATCATTCAGGGAATCCTGACAGTTTGCTCTCAACATGGTCTTCAAGGTCTGTTGCCACCTTTCTAAAGCTCCTTGGGAATCAGGATATTATGCACTGGATTTTAAGTGCTATATACCTAAGCTATCCATAACCTCCTTAAACAGTGTAACAGTAAAGTTTGACCCTTGGTCCGACTGAATCTCTCTGGGTAGCCCATACCATGTGAAAAAGGCTACTAACTCCTCTATTACCCTTTTTGCCTTGATACTCCCACCTTGGATCCTGCCAAATCATTCCCAAGAACAAACTGAATTCCTGGAACTGAGACTCTGTCAATCACTCCCACTGTAACTTCCCCAGTCTTGAGTTGGCACTCCAACCTGATCTTACATAGGAGAACACTAAATGTCTGTCCCAAAAATTACCACACTGTCGGGTAACAGATCAGAAAGAGTGCATATTCACTCAGCTCTTACTATCAGCAACTGGTTACATCCTGTGTCTCTCAATTATAACTTCTTGTCCTTCTCCTCCTGTTCTTTCTTAGTAAAATTTACCCACAAAGGCGAATTCTTTGTAGAATCAGGTACTAACTCCACACCCACACCCTGCCTAGCTGTGCAGTCTCCTGCAGCTCCTCAGCTCTTCTTGGTGTCTCCTTTATTACCTTCACCAATGCCACTGGCTTAGCTTCTTTTACCGCATCTTTTCCCACAGCGCCTTTCTTTAATGACCAGCACTGTGACTTTACTCACTTTACGGGTCTCACCTTCTGGCAGAGAAAACTACTTTTCCCAGTGCATTTCTGAAACCAATACACTGTAATTTTCTGCATCCCACTCCATTACAGTGAAAACACCTGAGGCTTTTCACCTCCTGTCCACCTTCTTGGGCTTCTTTAATCTATGGTAAATTCTTACCAGTGTTCTCTACTCTTTCTTTCATAGTGTAGGATCTCCCCTTTTCCCAACTTCTATCCCTCACAGGACAAAATTCTGTCTGGAAGCTTGTCTTATGCACCAATATGTATTCATTTGCTAATTCTGCTGCCCTTCTCACTTCCTGAACTTTCTGTTCCTCCATGTGAATTCTTACCATCTCTGGAAGTGATTTTTTAAACTCCTCCAGCAGAATAATCTCTCTTGGAGATCAAAGGTCTCATCTATTTTCAAAGCACGTACCCATCGATCAACGTGACTACGTTTAATTCTTTCGAACTCAACTTAAGTCT
Source organism: Chiloscyllium plagiosum (assembly GCF_004010195.1). Classification (NCBI taxonomy): domain Eukaryota; kingdom Metazoa; phylum Chordata; class Chondrichthyes; order Orectolobiformes; family Hemiscylliidae; genus Chiloscyllium; species Chiloscyllium plagiosum. Next base: position 45,019,542 of record NC_057719.1, read on the forward strand.
GACATGGTTCCTTTATGTTTCTGAACTGCTGTCTATATGCCTCTGGTACCAATTCACAAGCACTTAAAATAGCCTGTTTAACCTCTTCGTAATCTCTTGACCCCTATCTGGCAGCACAGCAAATACCTCACCAGCTCTGCCTTCCAGCTTAGTCTGAACTAGCATTACCCATAAATCCTCGGACCACTCCATCTGCCTAGGCAATTTTTCAAATGAAATAAAGGCGACTTCAATACCTTTCTCATTAAAATGTGGCAGAGTTTTGACATATTTATATACATCACTACCTTCCCTTTTAATCTCCATCCTGTTAACTTGACTTTGAACTTGAGAAGTTGTGACTTAGTCAGCAAATTCTCTCTCTTTTTGTCCCTCCCTTTCCTCTCTCTCTATTTGCTCAACTAAGAACCTTCTCTCTCTCTTTCTTTTTCCTCTGTCTCTCGTCTCTGTCTTTCTCTTTCCCTCTATCTTTCCTCTTTCTCTCTATGTTTATCTTCTAGCTCCATTTTCCTCAATTATAACTTAAGTTTTTCTATCTCTTCTGCACTTGTCTGTTTCTCTGACACACCTAAGTGTTTGAGTAATTCCCTTACAATTTCAGCTTTTATCCTTGGTTAAACCCAAGTATAATCTATTTGTTAATTCTGTAAGTATGGCCTTTCTCTTTCCTTCTAAACTTCCTTGGCAAATTTGAGAATCATATTCAAATCCCAGAACCTCTTTAGCAATTTTAGAGCCATTTCTCTCACTTTTAATTTAATCAACCACAAGTCACCAAAAATAGACAAATAGTCTCACCGACATTTTATTTAAAGATCTAGAACACTAACCTGCAAGTTTAAATCTGCTGGGATTTTCCATACCCCCAAATCTATTCAAATCTATCTAAACAAGTTCAAATCCCAGCAACAAGCCCCCAAAATGTTATGACATGGGGTAAACCCTCCAGCTTCATTTAAACCTGCAATACAGAAAAGATGAATCCCATGCAGTAATCTGTGAAAATTCAAGAGGGAAAGAATGAGTTTAAGTAAAAGTAACAACTTTATTTCTTAAAGTATAATTAACTAACAACTATTTACAACACCTTCCTCTAACCTATCTTTTACTTTCCCTTTTATAATATTAGTTCAAAAAAACCCTGATTAAAATTTATCAAAATTCAAATTTCAAAACCAGCTAGCTGTTGAATTTTCTCTTTATATCTTCTTCTGTCTTCTTTTCTTCTTCATTGGGATTTCTGTTTCACAGGTCACTGATCAATAAAGGTACCTTTAAGAGAGTTGTGATTTGGGCAGTCTGTACATGCTGGTGGCTTGGCAGTTCTCCCTCAACTGTTCAATTTTTCCTAGCATCAGATTGTTTCATTGGGTTTTAATATTATCAGTATACCAAACTCAAACTTGATTGGTGGTTGGTATTTTGGGGTATTTGGCCGAATTTGAATTTGTTTTGTCATCTCCAGATAACCAGCTAATCTAGTTGTTCGACCAAATGTTACATTGTTACCTTATTCAGAACACTTGGTGCTGTGTCAGGTAGTTCTGCTAGCTGTTAACTCTCTTAAAGGTAGAGTACCCCTTACACCTTCATAACACTGTGTACAGTGAGTGACTCTCAGTACTGTGGAATTGACTCTGACTGTATTCTACAGAAGAAAACCCTTCACCAGCACTCAGAACCAGTTCAAGAGTTTTGCAATATCTGGGAAATATCTCCTTGGTCCTCCTTGGCTGTTTGGCAGTCACATATTCTCCCTATGCCTCTTTGGGATAACCACTTCCAGAAATGTGCTATAAAATTCACCTTCAGTGCTGTGGATGTACAGTGATGTCAGTGATACTTAAACTTCAAAACCCTTTTTCAGGCGATGATATTTGCTGCAACTGTGTTTATTCAGGAAGCATCCTGCAGTTCACATATTGAACAGGATGCCTTTAACAGGACTAGGGTGCCCGTCTCCCAATATTAGACTATTCAGTAATTTAAGAAAAATGATTTTATAATTTAAATAAATGGTCACTCGGTGTCTATTAATGACTCTTCCCTTTAAACTGTACATTAGCTTAATTTCTTCACTTATCTGATCACCTGTAAATATCAGGTTTATATTTAATTGATACTTAAGAACTACTTAAAGTTATGACACCCCTTTTAATTTAAATTTTCTCCTCAAAGATTTGATAATTTACATACTGAATAGAATTATATTCAATGCATAAAACATGTTGTTGTAATAGGCTTATCTTTACCTTACACTAATTAATTGAGCTAGCTTAATTCATAGGTAGATTAAATTAACCTCATGTCTGCAAATTTATTTTTAGAGTTATAATTGTGTGAAGGCTTCATCAGGAATTTTTCTTCTTCTGAACTATTTTCCACCCCTCTTTGCTTAACCCCATCTTACTTTGTCTCTCATGTTTATTTATCTAACTTCTCTTTTAATGCATCTATTTCATTAATCTCTGCTATTCCTTACATAAACAAGTTCTATATTTTAACTATTCTCTAACTAAAGCAGTTTTCACTGAATTACTTGATGAATTTATTCTTACCTACAATATATATTTGTAGGTATGAATAAATGGTGAAGGCTAACACGAGCTTTAAATTGAGATTTAGGACAGATATCAGGCATAGTTTCTGACTCAGAGGGTACAGGGGCATGGAACGTTTGCCTCCAACAGTTGTAGACTCGTCGACACTAAGGACATTTAAATGGGCATTGGACATACATGTGGATAATAATGGAATGGTGTAGGTCAGATAGGCGTCAGATTAATTTTGCAGGTCGGTACAACATCAAAGGCTGAAGGCCCTGTACTGCTTTGTAACGTTCTAGTTCTATATTTACAGCCAGTTGTGTTTCTTCAATTTATTCATCTTTCATTTTTTCCACAATCTTAAAGACCTGTCACTTCTGCTCCACTCCCTTCTATTTTCTGCTAGCTTGCCCTGCAAAGAAAGGGAAAGAAAAACACTCTACAGTTTATAACAAACAATACAGAAGTAAGCTTACGTTATGGCAGGACAGCTCGGCCATGCAGAATGCCTATGTTCTAACATGGGGAATTATAGACAAAATGTGGCCTGGATGAACACATGTGCGAAGTGGTATCAGCTGCAGAAACTTGAGCTCAAGGTTTTGGAAACCAAGAGATGGCGAAAGTCACATGGCACATCCATGGAACTAGTGTTATGTGGAAAGCCATTTGCAGAGGTGGTCAGATTGCATTTCCTGGGCATTCAGGCAGCTGGGGAATAGACTACTGACAGGCTACCAATGAGAACCAAGCCAGAAGTGCAGGAGTCCATGAAGTCTGGCTCAAGAATTGGTTTTCGATTCTGTACACCAAGGGGGTAAAGATTCTTCAGGAATACAGCAATTGTCAGGCCTGCTGAACAGGAGGGAAAGAAGAAGAGAGGAAACAGCAGTGTGGATAAGGGCTTGGGCAAATGTTTCTGTGGGTGTGGACCTGAATCCTCTCTAGTATGTTACCTCTCTGATGCCAGAGTCACAGATGTCAGGACACTCCTCTGGTGGAGGGTGATCAGCCAGACGTCATGGTCCATATTGGCGCCAAGAGAAGGGGTTGTGGGCCTGCATAAGAACTTAGACAGCCAAGTAGAATATGAGAAACTGAACCAAAAGTAATAATCGCTGAATTACTCTCAGTACTGAAATTAGGAGGATGAGACAGATGACCAAGTGGCTGGAAACTTGATGCAGGATGGAGGCTTAAAATTTCTGGGACAGGCTCTGGAGCAAATAGCACCTGTGCAAGTCTGATGGATTAAACCTGAATAGAGCCAGGACTACGTTCCTTGAAGAGTGTTTGGCTAGTGCTTTGGGAGAGCTTTAAAATAACTTGGCAGAGGTGTGGAAACCAGGAGAGAATACTATAAAGTAATACCAGAATGCTCAAACATTTGGGAAAACTGAATGTTGCTTGAATAGAGACTCACAACTTAGCAGCTGTTGTTGGAAAATGAGAAACATTAAATCATACAAAATGATACTAATAAAGGAGGTTGACGGTTAGTATGAGAGCTAGGTATGAAATTAAGAAGCATAAACTTAAGAATCATAATCTCTGCATTATTTCCTGAACCATGTGCAAATAGGCAAATGAAATTAGGGAGATAAAAGCTTATCTCAAGGGCCAAAAAGGACTCCGGTTAATTCAAGATGGAGGACAGGAAAAAATTGTGACTGTAAGAGCTGCTCTTTTTTTTGAGGTATTTAAGGGGTTGGAGGCGATTTCCTCGAATTCCAGGAGGAGCAATTACTGTTTTATATGCCGTTGTATTGTTTTGGAACTTTGGGGGAAAGAAGATCAAAATAATGGCACTAAAAAGGAGGAAGACAGACAAAGGCAGTGACCATATGGTCAAAGAAAGAAACTTACACTGCTGTCTCACACAGCAGTGAATCTGCATAGTTACTGCCTTTGCTGTTTGAGTTGAAGTACCTCTGAACATTGGAGTGTATCTAGGAAAAACAGACAGCGAAATTCACAGCTGACCTTGGAGGAACCTCTGTGAGAGAGCTTACAGCACAGGAACAGCTAAGTGCATAGTTTTTAAGTATAACCTTGCTGTGAACTTACAATAGGGAGTAGAGTGGGTTCTTTCTTGATTATTGTTTTTAGAGCAGTAAGACTGTGCTATTTTCTGGGTCTGTAGTTTGTGAAGGAGCAAACATGGATTTTAGTAGAAAGATGTGCTCTTCCTGGCAGATGTGGGAAATTAGGAAGAGTTTCCATGTTAACAATGATTATGTCCACAGGAAATGTCTTTGGTTGTGAATCCTATCAGATCGAATGGATTGGTTGGAGCAGCAGTTAGAGACAATGAGGAATTCACAGGAGCTAGGGGTTGTGAGGGATGGCAGTTATAGGAAGGAAGAAAAACTGCAGATACATTCAGTAGATATGTTAACTCCAGGAAAGGTAGGAGAGGGAGGCAGGTAGTGGCTATCCCCATTTCAAACATGTATGCTGTTTTGGAAAATGTAGGGAGTGATGGACTCTCAGGGGAATGTAGCGTGAACAGCCAAACTTCTGGTATCTAGGCTGGCTCTAATGCAATGAGGGTTACGTCAGGTTGTTAAAAGATTGATTGTGATAGGGGACTTTCTAGTCAGAGGCATAGACAGATGCTTCAGCGGCCAGCAGCAAGAAATCAGAATGGTGTGTTGCTTCCCTGGTGCCAGGATCAAGGATGTCTCAGAGAGAGTGCAGAATGTTCTCACTGGGGAGAGGGACCATCAGAAAGTCATTGTCCACATTGGAACCAACAACATAGGAAGGAAAAAGGTTGAGATTCTGAAGGGAGATTACAGAGAGTTAGGCAGGAATTTAAAAAGAGGTCCTGGAGGAAAGTAGTATCTGGATTACTCCTGGTGCTATGAGCTAGTGAGGATAAGAATAGGAGGATAGAGCAGATGAATGCGTGGCTGAACAGTTGATGCAGGGGAGAAGGGTTCACATTTTTGGATCATTGGAATCTCTTCTGAGGTAGAATTGATCTGTATAAGAAGGATGCATTGAGCCTGAATTGGAAGGGGACTAATATTCTGGCAGGGAGATTTGATAGAGCTGCTCAGGAGGATTTAAACTAGTAGGGTGGGACCCAGGGAGATAATGAGGAAAGGGATCAATCTGAGACTGGTACAGTTGGGAAAAGGAGTGAGTTGAACAGACAAGACAGGCAAGGACAAAGCAGAAAACAAGGTAGAACTGATAAATTAAGTTACATTTATTTCATTGCAAGAAGCCTAACAGGGAAGTGTTCTAGGATACAAATGGTATAGGATGACAAGAACAGGGGAACTTCTTGTCAAAATGAAGAAGGCAGCTTATGTAAGGTGGAGGAAGCAAGAATCTAGCACAACTTCAGAGGATTACAGGCTTGCTGGAAAGGAGCTCAGAAATGGACTGAGGAGGGCCAGAAGGATGCATGAGAAAGGCTTGGCAAGAAGGATTAAGGAGACCCAAAAGCATTTTACTCATACGTGAAGAATAAGAGAATGATCAGAGAGAAGGTAGGGCCGATCAGGAATAGTGGAGGGAACTTGTGCGTGGAGTCTGAGCAGATAGGGGAAGCCCTACATGAATTTTTTGCCTCAGTTTTCACTAAGGAAAGGGACCTTGCCGTGAATAAGAACTTTGAGGAGTTAGGATATGGGCTTGAACAGATCAAGATTGATGAAGTTATGTGTTGGAAATTTTGGCAAACATTAAGCTTGATAAGTCCCCAGGGCCAAACCAGATTTACCCTAGGTTGCTCCGGGAAGTGAGAAAGGAAGTTGCTAAGCAGCTGGTGAAGATCTTTGCTTCCTCACTCTCCACAGGAGTCATCTTGTAGGATTGGAAGGAGGCGAATGTTGTTCTTCTTTTCAAGAAGGGTAATAGGGAAATCCCTGGCAATTACAAACCAGTCAGTCTTACATCTGTGGTCAGCAAGGTTTTGGAAAGAATTCTGAGGGATAGGATTTATGACTATTTAGAAAAGCATAGCGTGATTAAAGGCAGTCAGCATGGCTTTGTGAGGGACAGGTTGTGCCTAACTAATCTTATTGAGTTCTTTGAGGAGGTGACAAGACAGGTCGACGAAAGTTGAGCAGTAGATGTGGTGTATATGGGCTTCAGCAAGGCATTTGATAAGGTTCCCCATGATAGGCTCATTCATAAAGTCAGAAGATGTGGGATACAGGGAGATTTGGCTGTCTGGATTCAGAACTGGTTGGCTGACAGAAAGCAGAGAGTGGTTGTAGATGGAAAGTATTCTGCCTGGAGGTTAGTATTGAGTGGTGTTCTGCAGGGCTCTGTTCTTGGGCCTTTGTTCTTTATAGTTTTTTATAAATGATTTGGATGAGGAGATTATGGGGAGGGTTAGTAAATTTACAGATGACACAATGGTTGGAGGTGCCGTTGATGATATTGAGGGCTACTGCGTGATATAGACAGGATGCAGAGCTGGGCTGAGAAGATGGAGTTAAACCTGGATAAATGCGAAGTGATGCATTTTGGAAGGTCAAACTTGAATGCTGAATATAGGATTAAAGACAGGTTTCTTGGCAGTGTGGAGGAACAGAGGGATCTTGGTGTTCAAGTACATAGATCCCTCAAAGTTGCCACCCAAGTGGATAGGGCTGTTAAGAAAGCATATGGTGTTTTGATTTTCATTAACAGGGGGATCGAGCTTAAGACTTGTGAGGTTTTGCTGCAGCTCTACAAGTCCCTGGTGAGACACTCGGAATGTTGTGTCCAGTTTTGTCGTCCTACTATAAGAAAGATACAGAGGCTTTGGAGAGGGTGCAAAGAAGGTTTACCAGGCTTGCCTTATGAAAAGAGGTTGACTGAGCTTGGACTTTTCTCTCTGGAGAGAAGGAGGAAGAGAGGTGACCTGATCGAGCTATACAAGATAACGAGAGGCATGCATAGAATCAATTGCCAGAGACTTTTCCCCAGGGCAGGATTGACTGGGAGGAGGGGTCATAGTTTTAAGATATTAGGAGAAAGGTATAGAGGAGACGTCAGAGGTAGGTTCTTTACATAGAGAGTTGTGAATGCATGGAATGCGTTGTCAGCGGTGATGGTGGAAGCAGAGTCATTAGGGATATTTAAGTACCTGCTGGACATGCACATAGACAGCAGTGAATTGAGGGGTGCATAGGTAAAGTTTTATTATTTTACATTAGGATTAATCCTCGGCATAACATCATAGGCCGAAGGGCCTGTTCTGTGCTGTACTTTTCTATGTTCTATGAATTGAATTGAATTGAATTTATTGCCACGTCTGCCGAGGCACAGTGAAAAGTTTTGTCTTGCGTGCAATACAGGCAGTTCACATAGTTAAGTAGCAGGGATAGTAAAGAAGGATAGTAAAGAAGGATAGAAATGTGGGTAAGAGAGGAAGGGAAGTGGCGTTTTTGATAAGGGATAGCATTACGGCTGTACTGAAGGAGGAAATTCCCGGAAATACATCCAGGGAAGTTATTTGGGTGGAACTGAGAAATAAAAAAGGGATGGTGACTTATTGGGATTGTATTATAGACCTCCCAATAGTCAGCAGGAAATTGAGAAACAAATTTGTAAGGAGATCTCAGTTATCCATAAGAATAGTAGAGTGGTTCTGATAGGAGATTTTAACTTTCCAAACATGGACTGGGACTACCATAGTGTTAAGGGTTTAGATGGAGAGGAAATTGTTAAATGTGTACAAGAAAGTTTTCTGATTCAGTATGTGGATGTACCTACTAGAGAAGGTCAAAATGTGACCTACTCTTGGGAGATAAGGCAGGGCAGGTGACTGAAGTGTCAGTGGGAAAGCACTTTGAGGCCAGCGACCATAATTATATTAGTTATAAAATTAGTGATGGAAAAGGTAGACTGGATCTAAAAGTTGAAGTTCTAAATTGGAGGAAGGCTAATTTTGACATATTAAGAAAGAATTTTCAAAAGTTGATTAATGGCAGATGTTCACAGGTAAAGGGGTGTCTGGAAAATGGAAAGCCTTCAAAAATGAGATAACAAGAGTCCAGAGACAGTATATTCCTTTTAGGGTGAAAATAGGTTTAGGGAATGCTGGATGTATAGAGAAATTGAAGTTTTGGTTAAGAAAAAGAAGGAAGCATATGTCAGATTTAGACAGAGGAGATCGAATGAATCCTTAGAAGAGTAGAAAGGCAGTAGGAATATACTTAAGAGAGAAATCGGGGGATTAAAAGGGGACATGAGATAGCTTTGGCAAAGAGAGTAAAGGAGAATCCAAAGGGATTCTATAAATACATTAAGTACAAAAAGGGCCTAAGAGAATAGGGCCTCTCAAAGATCAGCAAGGCAGCCTATTTGTGGAACTGCAGGAGATGGTGAGATATACACAAATATTTTGCATCAGTATTTACTGTGGAGAAGGACATGGAAGATACAGAATGTGAGGAAATAGATGGTGACATCTTGAAAAATGTCCATTTTATGGAAGAGGGGTGCTGGATGTCTTAAAAGACATAAAAGTGGATAAATCCCCAGGACCTGATCAGGTGTGCCCTAGAACTTTGTGGGAAGCTAGGGAAGTGATTGCTGGGCTCCTTGCTGAGATATTTATATCATTGATAGTCACAGGTGAGGTGGTGGAAGACTGGAGGTTGGCTAACGTGGTACCACTTTTTAAGAAGGGTGGTAAAGACAAGCCAGGGAACTATAGACCAGTGAGCCTGACATTGGCGGTGGACAAGTTCGAGGGAATCTTGAGGGCCTGGATGTACATGTATTTGGAAAGGCAAGTACTGACTAGGGATAGTCAACATGGCTTTTTGCGTGGGAAATCATGTCTCACGAACTTGATTGAGTTTTTTGTAATAGTAACAAAGAGGATTCATGAGGGCAGAGCGGTGGACGTGATCTATATAGACTTCAGTAAGGCGTTCCACAAGGTGCCTCATGATAGACTGGTTAGCAAGGTTAGGTCTCATGGAATACAGGGAGAACTAGCCATTTGTATATAGAACTGGCTCAAAGGTAGAAGACAGAGGGTAGTGGTGGAGGGTTGTTTTTCAGACTGGAGGCCTGTGATCATTGGTGTGCCACAAGGATCAGTGCTGGGTCCATTACTTTTTGTCATTTATATAAATGATTTGGATGTGAACATGGGAGGTATAGTTAGCAAGTTTGCAAATGACACCAACATTGGAGTTGTAGTGGACACTGAAGAAGGTTACCTCAGATTACAACAGGTTCTTGATCAGATGGGCCAATGGGCTGAGGAGTGGCAGATGGATTTTAATTTAGATGAATGTGTGGTGCTGGATTTTGGAAAGGCAAATCAGAGCAGGGCATAGACACTTAATGGTAAGGTCCTGTGGGGTGTTGGAGACCTTGGAGTGCAGGTTCATGGTTTCTTGAAAGTGAAGTTGCAGATAAATAGGATAGTGAAGAAGGCTTTTAGTATTCTTTCCTTTATTTGTCAGAGCATTGAGTATAGGATTTGGGAGGTCATGTTGCAGCTGTACAAGATATTGATTAGGCCACTTTTGGATTATTATGTGCAGTTCTGGTCTCCCTACTCTCAGAAGGGTATTGTGAATCTTGAAATGGTTCAGAAAACATTTACTGGGATGTTGCCAGGGTTGGAAGATTTGAGCTATAGGGAGAGATTGAATAGAGTGGGATTGTTTTCCCTGGAGCATCAAAGGCTGAGGGGTGACCTTATAGAGGTTTATAAAATCATGACGGGCATGGATAGAGTAAATAGACAAGGTTTTATCTCTGGGGTGGCAGAGTTCAGAACTAGAGGCATAAGTTTAGGGTGAGAGGGAAAAAATTTAAATGGGACTTAAGGGACAACTTTTCCATATAGAGGGTGGTGAATGTATGGAATGAGCTGCCAGAGGAAGTGGTGGAGGCTGGTACAATTACAGCATTTAAAAGGCATCTGGATGGTTATTTGAATTGGAAAGATTTAGAGGGATATGGGCCAAGCTGTCAAATGGGAATACATTAGGTTAGGATATCTGGTTAGCACGGATGAGTCAGACCGAAGGGTCTGTTTCTGTGCTGTACATTTCTATGACTGCTGTGGGAGAAGTGTTCTCCATTTCTAGTAGGGCACTGGCATCAGCACTGGATGAAGTGGGATCTCCACCAGTAAGGCAGCCTCCACTTCAACCATGGGCTGATGTTATTGCCAATTGCATTACTTGGTAGAGAGGTAGAGAAGAACTTAAACTAATTGGTGGGGGCAAGGAGTCAAATTTGAGAGCACAAACAGAAATTGCTGGAAAAACTCAGCAGATCTTGCAGTATGTGTGGAGAGAAGCAGAGTTAACATTCCAGCTCCAGTGATCCTTCTTCAGAACTGATTGTAGCTAAGAAGAGGTTGGTATATATTCTGAACATGGATTGAGGGGAGTGAAGAGTAAATGATGGAGCCCTCAGAGAGACTAAAACAATTTGATGACACAGCCTGGTGTGTGGGAGGTTGGGTAAAGATGTGGGAGAAGGTGCTCAGGCCTTAAAATTGTTGAACTCGATATTGAGTCCTGAAGGGTGAAATGTCCCCAAGTGGAAAATGAGACGCTGTTCTTCCAGCTTCCACTGAGCTTTGCTGGAGGACTGCATCAAGCCCTAGACAGGGATGTAGGCCAAGGAACATAGTGGTGTGTTAAAGTGGCAGACAATCAGAAGCTCAGGGTTATTTTTGTCCAACAGAACATAGATGGTCTGAAAAGTGGTCACCCATCCTGCTGCCACACTGGCTGAGATTTCCCATCAATTTCTGTTTGTGTTATTGATTTCCAGTATCCACAGTTCTTCTTATCAAATTTGGGAAGATGTGGTAAATCAAAGAGTAAAGTCAAGACTAAAGACAAATGTTTAAACACAAGAAATGATAAACAGACCATAACAGGAAGGGAATCAACTAACATAAGTCTAGAATTTACAAGAAGTGTAACAAAAAGACTGTATCTAAATGTGTGTAGCAGTTGAACTGTGAGTGCAAATAGAAATGAGTGAGTAGCCATTACAGGATATGTTGCAGAATGATATGGATTGTAACTTGAACCTTACAAATACAGGACATTTAGTATGGATGGGAAAATAAGAAAAGGGAAGGGGAGTGGTGGTGACTCTATTAATTAATGATATTCACACGAAATGGAGAGAGGAGCTAAGTTCAGGAAACCAAGACATGGAAACTATATGGATAACGATGAAAAATCATAAAGATAAGAAGTCACTTGTGGGAGCAATAGATAGGAGCCGTAACTGTAATCACACGATCGGGTAGAGCAACAAAGTAGAAATAATAAGAGCTTGTCAGAAAGGCACAATGGTAATCACGGGAGATTTTAATTTATATATCAACTGGAAAGGTCAGATGGGTAAAGGTAGTCTAAATGAGTAGTTCAGAGAATGCCTTCAGTATAATCTATTAGAACACTGTATATGGAGCCAACCAGAGAGCAGGCTCTGTTAGACCTGGTGTTGTGCATGGAGTTAGGATTAATTATTGATCCCATATCAAAGTCACTCCTGCTTAGCAACAACCATAATAATAGCGAGTTTTGAGAGGATTTGTAGCTCAGGTTGAGGTTTTGGATGTAGGTTTGCTCGCTGAGCTGGAAGGTTCATTTCCAGATGTTTCGTTCCCCTACTAGGTAACATCTTCAGTGGGCCTCAGGCGAAGCAATGCTGAAAGTTCCTGCTTTCTACTTATATGTTTGGGTTTCTTTGGGTTGGTGATGTCATTTCCTTTGGTGATGCTATTTCCAGTGGTGAAGTCACTTCCCATTCCTTTTCTCAGGGGGTAGTAGATGTGGTCTAACACGATGTGTTTGTTGATAGAGTTCCAGTTGGAATGCCATGCCTCTAGGAATTCACGTGCATGTCTTTGTTTGGGTTTGTCCTAGGATGGATGTGTTGTCTCAGTCGAAGTGGTGTCCTTCCTCATCTGTATGTGAGGATACTAGTGAGAGAGGGTCATGTCTTTTTGTGGCTAGTTGGTGTTCATGTATCCTGGTGGCTAGTTTTCTGCTTGTTTGTCTAGGCTAGGCTTTCTGGACGGGTTTTGTCTGCTTGTTTGGGTTTGTTGCTGAGAAATTTGCAGACTGTGTTCATTGAAGTGTCAATGAACCTTCCAGCTCAGCGAGGAAACCTACATCCGCAACCATAATATGACAGTATTTTATGTTCAGTTTGAGGTATAAAGAAATTTCTCTAATATTTTAAAAAATTATGAGCAAATGATGCAAATTTGGCTCAAGGAAAAGCCAATAGAAATGCAGTGGTAGACATAGAACATAGAACATAGAACATAGAAGAATACAGCGCAGTACAGGCCCTTCGGCCCTCGATATTGCGCCGATCCAAGCCCACCTAACCTACACTAGCCCACTATCCTCCATATGCGTATCCAATGCCCGCTTAAATGCCCATAATGAGGGAGAGTCCACCACTGCTACTGGCAGGGCATTCCATGAACTCACGACTCGCTGAGTAAAGAACCTACCCCTAACATCTGTCCTATACCTACCCCCCCCCCCCTTAATTTAAAGCTATGCCCCCTTGTAATAGCTGACTCCATACGTGGAAAAAGATTCTCACTGTCAACCCTATCTAAACCCCTAATCATCTTGTACACCTCTATCAAGTCACCCCTAAACCTTCTTTTCTCCAATGAAAACAACCCCAAGTGCCTCAGCCTTTCTTCATACGATCTTCCTACCATACCAGGCAACATCCTGGTAAACCTCCTCTGCACCCGTTCCAGTGCCTCCACATCCTTCCTATAGTATGGCGACCAAAACTGCACACAATGTGGCCGCACCAGAGTCTTATACATTTCAAGGGATGTTTCAGAATAAACAGAATAGATACATTCCAATAGGAAAGAAAAGTTCCACAGGATAGACCCACCATCTATGGTTTACTAGAAATGTTAAAGACAATATCATACAAAAAGAAACAGCATTTACTTGTGCAAAGACAGGTGGCAGATGAGAAGATTGGACAGAAATATCAAATGTAATGGTTGTGAACATAGCACTGAGAGAGGAGGTAGAAGGTTAAAAAGAGCTTAGTGACTTGGGACTAACTTCATTCTGAACAACACTGGGAGAGACTGAATATGAAAACAAAATCTAATAGATGTTTGAAAGTAAGGTAGTTCAATCTGAGACAAATAGATAGTCATTACAGAAAGTTTATGTGCCTTCCAGCAACTATAGTCTCCTTTACAGTGCAAAAAGGCAGTTAACCATGGCTGACCACAGAAGTTGAAGATAATGAGAACTGCAGAGGCTGGGGAAGTCAGAGTCTATAAAGTGTGATGCTGGAAAAAGTAGAGCACATCAGGCAGCATGTCAGGAGCAAGAGAGTCAGGCTGAAGAAGAGTTCTGCCCAAAACGTTGACTTTCTTGCTCCTCAGATTTTGCCTGACCTGCTGTGCGTTTTCCAGCACCACATTTTCTCAACTTTAACAAAAGAAGTTAACCATTGTATAAGCTTAAACTGAAAGGCTTATAAAGTGGCTGGAAATAGTAACAAATCTGATGATGGGATTTTAGAATGCAGCAAGGAGGGCCAAAAGAAACTGATGAGGAAACAAAGAATACAGTATGAATGCAATCTAGCAAAAAGCATAAACGTGAACTGTAAAAGCTTCTTTTGATATGTAATAGGGAAATGTTTGGCTAAGACAAATTTGGATCCATTAAAAGTAGAATCATGAGAATTTTAATAGCTTCTCTGCCATTTCTCTATTCCCTAAAAAATATGTTTTATCTATATAAGAAATCTCCCAGAATTACAGATCCAAGTGAACAGGGAGAATGAGGAGATAAAACAAATTAGTATTAGTAAAAAAGTTGTGCTGAAAGTTAATAAGTCTCTGGGACCTGATAGTCTACATTGTAGAGTACTGAAGGAGGTGGCTGTGGAGATAATTGATGCATTGGTAATTTTGATGTTATGGTGATAATAACAATGGAGCTGAATGAAGAGCAGGACTATGATCAAATATTCGTGGTTCCGGGGTGCTCAAGAAAGATAAAGGAAAAAATTAGGAGTGATGATGTATTTTTGGTTAAGTAGAGCATTGCAGTACAGTAATAGAAGACAAAGATGTCTCAGACTTTCAGATTGATGCTAGTTTTGTGAGCATACACATACAGAAAGCTACCTGAAACTGCGATCTATTTCACAAGGATCTCTGACAGCCAAAAGGACAGAGAACAATTTTATCTCTTAGGCTGGATTAAAACTCAGAAATGAAAGACCAACAACTGACTCACTGCACAATCCAAATCAAACAGTTGTAGATGTTCAGTAAAAGTGTGTATAGTATTACAACGGATGTTAGCAGTAAGTTAGTTCAATAGTGTAACATACATTGCATTATTGTGCACTCTGAAATAAGTACATTTTCTACATTAAATATACCTAAAATATGTTGGGGAAGGTAACAAATCTCTCTTTTTGAATAAGACCAGCAGCTAAATTATTTACATAAAAATGTTATCATAATATGCAGTCCTCATTCTAGCTAATCCTACCTTTTGCCTAGCCCACCAAAACATGAATACAATCTGTGAATGGTACTACCTCCCTCTTGTGACAGAAGGAACACATGACAAAATTTTAAATTATATTTTAATCTTCTGTCTCCAGATTATCAGAGACCAGACATAAGACTGATGATATGTATCAAGTCCTGAAGGGTGGAGCAATGTGGGAACTGCCCATGAAGTTCCATTTTTTACTGTACAATTCCCCCTGCTTCGTGGCATCCTCAGTGAACATTTGAGTTAGAGTCAGAGACTTAGGACAGTTCCAATGTACTTACCTGAATAATTCTAAATAGATTAAAACCTGCCCAATTCCTGGGAAACTCCAGAATGAACTCCTCAGCCATCCCCTATGAACCCCTGACTACCAACTGAGCATCCAAACTGACCCAACTAGTTTTCGGAGTAGCAAAGTATTCAATAAGGGCTCAGTTCATGGCATATTGGAAAACAAATGGTGGTACAGCCTGGATGTAGCTTTTCCAGATGAAATTTGGGAATCTTGTTGGTTGCCATTTGATGCCTTCAGTATATGCCTTCATTGTTTAGAATGTTAACAATAGACATGACACTGTCATCTATTGGAGTGCTCTAAAAGACACAAATACATTGCAGGGAGGTTGTTCTTCACCCGTTCCACTTTAAATGGCTGCGCATTATAATTAAACTTGACAAAACATCAAAACTAACATTGCCTTCATTGAATGGATAATTCAAGCCTGGTGCAATTTTGTCCTTATCCTTTGCAGATTATGGCAATATCAGGCAAAAGGTTATCAAAATTCTGCTAAGTGTTAATTTCAGGGAGGGTTTCCCTCTGTCAGTCCTACTGAGTACTCTTATACAAATTTACATTGCTCACCTCATTCTGTGTGCACCACCTCTCTATGTTGCCATGCCCATCACTTGAAGTACTCACCACTGCAGGGAGCTTCTGAGATTACTGGTGCCAGCACATTTTTAAAGCATAACTATGCACCAAGTCAAGTGCTACCAGTTATGAATAGCCCCTCACAGTACTCATTAGGAGAGGGAAATGAGAAATTGAGACATCTGAGGGCATAATGGTGGCACAGGTGATACTTCATTGCAAATAGAAGCTCACATACATAAATGTATTACTATTTAACATCATTGTCTGTCTGATCATCTACATAGCTACCTGTCCTTAGCACTGTATCATCTCAGAACTCTAACTACTCTTTCTCTAATCCCCAGTATTGCATAACTTCTTGTCGTTGTCCACTGTAGGAGCATTATATGCTGGAAAGCCTTTAAGCACTTGAAAAATGTTAACTTGTATTGAACAACAGCAAAAGTAGAGAAAAAATGCAAACAAAATGGCTGCACTTGCTTCTGGGAACAAATAGTGACCACTTAACTTTTCAGCAGTAGCAAATTTACAGTCAAATTTACTGCAATTGAGTTAATTCTATAGAGGCGGTTATCCCATCACCAAGACACCCTTTATTCAAATATGGAGAGTCCTTAACACTGATAGCCAGCTTTCAGTGAACACAACCTCTGACACTCCTGTTTGCATCTGTCAGCCAGGGCTCTCTGATTAGACCAAATTAACAGCCCCAATGGCAGAACTCAGAGTCTATGAGGTCCACCTGGCTGACCTCGTTACAATCACTGCAGCAACCAACTGAAAACATTGGAACCGGGTGTCAATGAAGTTGTGTTAATGTTTCAGGTCCAATGACATACCTTCAGAACCTTATACACTAACTTTCCTTTCTCTCCACAGATGTTGCCGGACCTGCTGAGCTTTTTCCAGCAATTTCTGATTTGTTTCTTATTTATAGCATTCAATGATCTTTGGGGTTTATTGTGTCAATTAATTAATGACTAACATCCAACAATGCACCCTTCTATCATGTTGAAGGTGAAGTTCCTCTTGCTCAGCATCCTCATTTTCATTCTCAGAAAACTGCTGCTGATCTCCCAGTTCTTCAGAATCTATCATCCCTTATTTGCTTGCTCCAGTTGTGCAGAATACAATATGCAAAGAAAATGTAACACATTATCTGGAGTATTCTGGAAGGCTGCCTGATCAATCCAACTACTGCAGCCTCATCTTCAGAAGGCCTTAACACAAGGGTGGCGCAGTGGCTCAGTGGTTAGCACTGCTGCCTCACAGCACTAGGGTCCCAGGTTTGATTCCAGCCTCAGGTGACTGTCTGTGTGGAGTTTGCACATTCTCCCTGTGTCTGCGTGGGTTTCCTCCCATAGTCCAAAGATGTCCAGGTCAGGTGAATTGGCCGTGTTAAATTGCCAATAGTGTTAGGTGCATTAGTCAGAGGGAAATGGGTCTGGGTGGGCTACTCTTCGGAGGGTCGGTGTGGATCTGTTGGGCCAAAGGGCCTGTTTCCACACTGTAGGGAATCTAATCTAATCTGCTCCATGAAGGCCCTGCTGGAATAATGGGCTGTATTGCATCTACAGTGGTGGATCTCTCAGCTGGCTGCCATAAGTATACTTGACCTGTATTTGTGGTGGAAAGAGGCTGATTACAGTGTATCTGTGCTTATGTGTGTCACTATATGGGAATGGGGCGGAGTGGGGCTTCACTGTGTCTTTCACCATTGGGAGTTGTGGAAAATTTGGCTTAAATCTCACTGGCTAGAAGTTGGTGCTATGTTCTAGCCTGTTAGTTACTTACTTTGTATATTGAATCCATTTTATTTTAAACTTGTGTTCTGTGTAGCACAGCCTACAGTGAAGCTGCAGCTTCTCCAATATTATTCAGTGTTATTTGAAACCCTCCCATTGTGTCAGATGGCCTACTGGGAAACTTGGTGTGATGTGCTGAATGCAAAGGTAAACATCAATAGTTCCCACTGCTTCCTGAATTGGAATGGCTCAGATGAATTAATGACTGGTGAGACCAGTTATTAATAATATTTTTACAAAACATTTTAAAACACACATTTTTATATTATATGAAGTATTATATGTTGATCTATACTCTGCAAAATTTAATTATGTACTGAATGTTGTAGTGCTGCTTTATTTCTGTTCAGTTTTTGTTGGTATTTGGAGTCGCATTGATTTCACGTGTTAAAATGGGTCATATTAGAAAATAATTTTGAAAGCACTGATTTGGGAGCTTGGTAAAATATATTAACGTGTTTTGAATAAAAGTAAAATGTATTAATGCATATAATGCAAAATGCACATCACAGTTTTGAAAGCTGAGCTCATAAACCAACATTAGGTTAAGGCTGATCAGCAAATTTGGTTTGTAATTTAACTTGTGTAAGTTTTTCTTATATTGCTGTTCTGGAAAATATAAATGTGCAGAATCTTAAAAACTTTACATCTCCATAATGTTCAATATCTTGTCATGAAGGTGTGCTTTATGCCAGATAATGGTTTTTACTACATTGACTAGAAACCTGAATTGAACTTTTAAAAATAGTGTTGGGCCGAAGGGCCTGTTTCCACACTGTAAGTAATCTAATCTAATCTAATCTAATGTGCTTTATGCCAGATAATGGTTTTTACTACATTGACTAGAAACCTGAATTGAACTTTTAAAAATAGACTGAAGTGACTTGAACTCACAGACAAGATGGCTAGCTAATTTGCATTGCAGTACATTCCACATTCCAAACCAAGGGATTGAGACTCAATTTCCAAAGAAATCCATCAAAGGCACTGACATCAAAGGAATGTGAATGTATTTCCTATTTCATTAGCACAACATCCAGATACTCAGCTGGGTGGAATTAAATGATGAGAGCCTAATCACTTAAACAATTAGACCCTGGCAAAGAGGGAACTATCTAGATCTGACCTAATCAAGACACAATTAGAATGCATGATCATGTTCAAATTACTGGTGAGCTAGGTGAGGGCAGTCACATGACAAACTAGTGTTGTATGTTTTAAGGACATTTTTCTCAGCATACCTAAGGACAAGAAGTGGGGAGAGAGAGAGAGAAACTAAATACCTCTTTTAAACTAAAGAATGTCATGTTGTCAGTCGAGCACAGGGCAACCAGGGAAGCAATTCAATCCCTGCTCACAATAATGCTTAGAAATAAAACTGAACATAATATTTTAAATCAGACAATGTTTTGGATAATAAAGAGGAAAGTTGTGTGGAATGGCATATGAGCAAACTTCAATACGTAAACTAAAAAATGGTAAGATTGTTCAGTATTTTGTTAATGTGGTGGTGGTCCTGACGACCAGCTGGAGAGCCAGTGGGAACTATAAATCATCTCTTTCTGTTATAACTTGCTGAATAAAGTTCAGCTCAGATACAGTTAGATTGTGACGATCCTTGCCCAGGAAAAGGACCCTGACAATTGGAAGCCTTGGTGTCATGAGCTGCCAGTCAATCAGAATCCAGCAGCTGTATTGCATGGCAAAACCATGAGAGGGGTGGGGTGGGGTGGGGTGGGTGCAACTGCCAACTGGCAACCAACTGGGGCCTGGTGTTATCATCGGATCCCAGACCAGAGGTGAGTGATAGTGAGGGAATGGGAGGGTGGGGTTGTGGATTGTGGGAAAGGGGTGACAGCAGAGAAGACCAGGGTGGGACCCTCCCTTCGTGATGCTGGATGTCTCACGTTTGCGGAGAATGCTTTTGAGCAAGGAATGCCTTTGGAAGCCCACAAGCGATATCCGTGAGTTTACTCATCATTCCTCCTACATGGTGTGCCACACTCCCCAGCCTCCACCAGGTTAGTGCCAGCTGTTGGGCAGCATTTATTGCTCAGTTAACTTCTCAACTGGCAGGAAGGCACTCCATGGGCCAAATACTATGGCAAAACTGTGGATGCTGGAAGTCTGAAACAAAAATAATGCTGGAGAAACTCAGCAGGACTGGCAGTATCTGTGGAGAGAGAAATAGAGTTATCAGTGGCAAACTCTCCACAGGGAGAGGGCATTAAATTTTACTCATTGAGTGACTTCACTTCTAATATATAATCACACAGATGTAGAAGTACTTATTTTAAGTTTATTTGTGCCCAAGGTCTAATCAGTGCTATTGATTCACTTTTGACTTTCTGCATTCTGGCTAAGGTTACATTTTATAACCATTCAATATAGTGGGGTCTTATTTTTCCCTACACTGCAAGCAGAGTACTTTGGGTCATTTTGTTACTAATATAGTTGCCATGTGTTTCAACACATCAAGAACAAGTTTAGTCTCAGGCTACAATTGATGTTTACGCTACAATTCTAATTAAGGTATAATTTTAAATTAAGGTTTTATTAGACTTTGAGGAAAGTGGAAAGGAAATCACAGGTTACATTCATTGCAAGAAATGCAGCAACGTTCTGCTGAGCAGAGATGAAGGGAATCTTTTATCAAGTAATAAACCAGTCCATTATCAGCATAAAAAAAGTATTCACAAATCTCTTTGTTGGGGATGATGAAGGACCAAAAAAGTGGTGTGCCCAACATTTAAGATCAGTTCAACTTGTTTAGAACATTACAGCACAGTACAGACCTTTCGGCCCTCGATGTTGCACCAACCTGTGAAACCAATCTGAAGCCCATCTAACCCACACTATTCCATTATCGTTCATATATTTATCCAATGATTGATGCAATTAATACTGAAACATTGTGATGTTGTTCCAATGTAGCGGGAGTGGATGTTGAATGAGAGGATTGGGGCTTGGGGAAGGTAGACATGGATGGCTTTTCTCCATTTGTTCATAGGATGCTTCAGAATCTGAGGAGTCAAGAATGGTTCTGAACATTATGCAATCTTCAGCAAACATCCTCACATCTGACCTTATGATGGAGGGAAGATCATTGATGAAATGGCTGAAGATTATTAGGCTGAGGACACCATCCTGAAGAACCGGGTTTCTTGCTGTATAGTGGCAGTGTCCCTATCTCTAGATCATGAGGTCCAAGTTCAAGTTCCACCTGCTCCATAGGTGTGTATTAATACCTCTGAACAGGTTTTTGAGGAAAATGTCTATCCTGAAGAACACCTGCAGTGTTGTAATTGGACTGAGATAAATGACCTCCAATAACCACAACCATCTTCCTTTGTGCTGGATATGGCTTTAACCAGTGAAGAATCATCCCTTAATTTTCTGGAGTAGCTCAGTACTATACTTGGTTATTTGCCTGAAATGTTAATTTTCTTGGTCCTTGGATGCTGCCTGACCTGTTGTGCTTTTCCAGCACCACACTCTCGACTCTACTCTTCAGCGTCTGCAGTCTCACTTTGGCCCATTATTCTCTGTGCATGATCAGAGGCATCTCGAATAGTGCATGGACATAGTTGCCTTGGTGATGTTGTCCAATTTCTAAATGGTTAGAGTCATAGAGATGTACAGCATGGAAACAGACCCTTCAGTCCAACCTGTCCATGCTGACCAGATACCCCAACCCAATCTAGTCCCACCTGCCAGCATCTGGCCCATATCCCTCCAAACCCTTCCTATTCATATACCCATCCAGATGCCTTTTAAATGTTGCAATTGTACTAGCCTCCACCACTTCCACTGGCAGCTCATTCCATACACGCACCATCCTCTGCGTGAAAAGGTTGCCCCTTAGGTCTCTTTTATATCTTTCCCCTCTCACCCTAAACCTATGCCTTCTAGTTCCCCACCCCAGGGAAAAGACTTTGTCTAGTTATCCTATCCATGCCCCTCATGATTTTATCAACCTCTATAAGGTCAACCCTCAGCCTCCGACACTCCGGGGAAAACAGCCCTAGCCTATTCAACCTCTCCCGATAGCTCAGATCCTCCAACACTGGCAACATTCTTGTAAATCTTTTCTGAACCCTTATAAGTTTCATAACATCTGTCCGATAGGAAGGAGACCAGAATTGCACTCAATATTCCAACAGTGACCTAACCAAAGTCCTGTACAGCCGCAACATAATCTCCCCAACTCCTGTATTCAATACTCTGACCAATAAAGGAAAACATACCAAACGCCTTCTTCATGATCCTATCTACATGTGACTTCACTTTCAAGGAGCTATGAAACTGTACTCCAAGGTCTCTTTGTTCAGCAACACTCCCCAGGACCTTACCATTAAGTGTATAAGTCCTGCTAAGATCTGCTTTCAAAAAATGCAGCACTTCACATTTATCTAAATTAAACTCCACCTGCCACTTCTCAGCCCATTGGCCCATCTGATCAAGATCCCATTATAATCTGAGGTAACCTTCTTCACTGTCCACTACACCTCCAATTTCGGTGTCATCTGCAAACCTACTAACTATACTTCCTATGCTCACATTCAAATCATTTATATAAATGATGAAAAGTAGAGGACTCATCGATCCTTGTGGAACTCCACTGGTCACAGGCCTCCAGTCTGAAAAAACAACCCTCCACCACCATCCTCTGTCTTCTACCTTTGAGCCAGTTCTGTATCCAAATGGCTAGTTCTCCCTGTATTCCATGAGATCTAACTGTGCTAACCAGTCTCCCATGGGGAACCTCGTTGAATGCCTTACTGAAGTCCATATAGATCACATTTACCATTCTGCCCTCATCAATCCTTTATGTTACTTTTTCAATAAACTCAATCAAGTTCATGAGACATGATTTCCTACGCACAAAGCCATGCTGACTATTCCTAATCAGTCCTTGCCTTTCCAAATACATGCAAATTCTGTCCCTCAGGATTCCCTCCAACAACTTGCCCACCACCGATGTCAGGCTCACCGGTCTATAGTTCCCTGGCTTGTCCTTACCACCCTTCTTAAACAGTGACACCACATTAGCCAACCCCTAGTCTTCCAGTACCTCACCTGTGACTATCGATGATACAAATATCTCAGTAAGAGGGCCAGCAATCACTTCCCTAGCTTCCCACAGAGTTCTAGTGTACACCTGACCAGGTCTTGGGGATTTATCCACTTTTATGCATTTCATGACATCCAGGACTTTCTCCTCTGTAATATGGACATTTTTCAAGATGTCACCATCTATTTCCCCACATTCTGTATCTTCCATGTCCTTTTCCACAGTAAATACTGATGCAAAATACTCATTTAGTATCTCCCCCATCATCTGCAGCTCCACACAAAGGCTGCCTTGCTCATATCAAACTGATGGCCATCTTACTGGTATCACTTCCTTCTATTTCCTAATTCATTTTTTGACATACCAATCACTTTTAAGATCATTCCTACATGACACCTTGTGTCTCTTAGTTTAAGAATTTCATAGATCTTTACCAACATAAGCTTGCATTATTGAATAGTTTATGCATTTGCTTTGAGTAGGTATTGTCACCTCCCAGTGATAGATTACCAGCCCAATCTTCCAACTGATATATCTGAATATTCCCACCAATTTTCAATCTCCCAAACTGCAAGGGCGGTGTGTGATTCTACAATAATTGTTTTACTTAAAACAAATTAAAACTCACAGTAACCATACAAACTAATATGTGTAGGACTGTTACATATTTAGTCACAAAATTAAACCAATTTGAAACATGTTGAGTCAAAGCATCTTATATTTTCACAATTTACATTTGATTGAACCATAAACAAACCCATAATACCCTACATCAATGATGTTAGAATCAGAGCTCCATTGAACCTGAATCCTATGATTTAATTGGATTAAATGCAAGTCACATAGTTTGTTGGAGGGATTCTTGACATGAGGCTGAGAGTTTTCTTGACAAATCTTACCAAACTTGCTGCATTCATTGTCAGCCACCATCTTACCACACACCATTCCCGTAATAACTCACCAACCACTGAATATCCCAAAATTGACTGGCATCCCTGCTGAGGGTGCCATATTTAAAGGCCTGTTGATCTCCCAGACAAGCACTGTCAGTCTAGAGGTTTGCTGCATAGTTTGTTAGATCTGGCATGGACATGAGAGACAGGAGGAGGTTGTCCCACTTTACAGCCAGGGTCCTGAAGGTCTTCTTCGCTCACTTAATTTCTTTTTTTAAGTTACCCATTCACTTTTTGTATTCTCCTCAAGCTTCTATTGTTTTGGGCCCTTGAAACCTAATGTAAGCTTCCCTTTTTCTCCCAATATCTAATCCTGTACATTTCGACATCCAGGGTATCTAGACTCCAGTCACTGCAGGGACCACCTCACAGCTCGGAGAAAGTGAGGACTGCAGATGCTGGAGATCAGAGTCGAGAGTGTGGTGCTGGAAAAGCACAGCAGGTCAGGCATCATCCGAGGAGCAGAGAATCCTTTCGGCTCTTGCCCGAAACGTTGATTCTCCTACTCCTCGGATGCTGCCTGACCTGCTGTGCTTTTCCAGCACCACACTCCCACCTCATATCTTACTGAGTTATGGCCACTATCACCAAAATGCGGTCTGGCAACTTTACAACTTACCAATTTTATTCCCTAAAACATAGTTGAGCACCACCTCCTCTTGTAGAACGTTCTGTACGCTGGCTTTAAAACTCTCCTGGATACAATTTAAGAATCCTGACACCTTTAATCCTTTCACAGTTTGTCTATCCGAGTTATCAGGGTGGTTGAAATCCCTAATATTATTACCTTATTATTTTGAACTTCTCTGAAATTTACCTCCATTTCTATCCTTGCATCTCTCCCTTACAGTTTAGAGGATGTATAGTGCAATCTCAACAATGTGATTGCTTCTTTTCAGTCTCACTTATTTGACTCCAATTGAGGAACCTTAAGACATTATCCCTGTTTAATGCTGCAATTGACTCTTTAATCGATTTGCATTCCTTGTTTCCTGTCTCTCTCTCTCCCCCCCTCTCCCTGGTCAGTTCCTTAACTCTCTGCCACTCTAGTTGAAACCCTCCCAAACAACACAAGCAAACAACATTCCTTCCCCTATCAAATGCTGACAATGGTCTTGGTCCTGGCCAGATGCCACCTGCCTCAGTGTTCAAAATAAATTCTCTCTTCATTCTCTACTCTCTTTTTAAACTTGCTGCTGTGTTAAAAATAAATCACCTCCACACACTCTGCGCTCTTTTTAAACTTACTGCTTCCTCTCTCTGCATTGTGTTCAGAACTGGTACTCGTCCAATCACCTTGAGAACCAATCCTAATGTCCCAATAATCTTCCCACACCATTTCTTCAGCCACATGTTCATCTGATAAAATCTGGTATTTCTACATTACTAGAACATGCAACTGTTGGAATCCTGAGATCGCCACCTTTCAGGTCCCACCTTGTAATTTACATCCTGATTTCTATATTCACCTTGTAGGACCTCTTGCCTTTTTTACTTATGTCATTGGTATCAATATGTACCATGCCCACTGGTTCCCTCCCTTGTGCTAGTTTAGAAGTGTAGGTTTTTCTCTGATTCTGGAGATTGAAGCACAGTCCCTAACAGCAATTGCTCAACAATTAATCAGCTCCTGACTTTCCAGTGATGCCATTCTCACACATTTTAAAACTTAGCCAAGCAGTTCCGGAAGGAAACTCACTGTGACCTCATCTCTCTTGCTGTGTTCAGAATAAATCACCTCCTCGCTCTCCATTCTCTTTTCAAACTTACTGCTATTTCCTCTCTCTGTGCATACTCAGAAAAAAAAAATCTCCTCACTCTTTTTAAAGTTACCGTTGCCTCCTCTCTCTGTTCAAAATAAATCATCTCCTCATTTTCTTCACTGTTGTTAAATTATACTGCTCCTCTCTCTGTGCTGTGTTCAGAATAAATCACCACCACACACTCAGTAATCTTTTTAAACTTACTGCTTCCTCTCTTACTATGATCAGAATGAATTCCGTCTTCTCACTTTTTAAAACTGCTGCCTCCTCGCTGTACTGTGTTTAGAATAAATTCCCTCTCCCTGCTCTTATTAAAAACTACATCCTCTTTCTATTATGTTTAGAATAAACCCCCATCCCCAACCCCTCCCCCACCACTCTGTCCTTTTTAAAACATATTGAGTCCTCTCTCAGTTATATTTTCAGGATGAATTCACTTCTTGTCCTTTGCAACTCTTGGCTAAGTTTTTTTGCATTCCAGACTTTTATGAAAGTCAAATTTTACCATCACCATGGTGGGATTCCAATCATGTGTGACAGTAGCACTAAGCTGCTGCCTTCACTACTCCCATTGCAGCATCCAAGGCCTTTAGCCATTTCTGGAAATCACATGGAATAAATCACATTGACTGAAGTTTGGTTCGTTAAAGCTGAGCACCTCAGAAAAAGGCCAAGCTGGCTCACTTACTTGACAATGCTGGCTGAAGATACACCCAAGTGCTGCAGCCTTGTCTTTTCTGCTGATGTGTTGGGTTCTCCTGTTGTTGAGAATGAGACTCTGTGCAGAACCTCCTCCTGGTGTTATAGAGTCATAGAGCTGTACAACATGATGACAGACTCTTTGGTCCAACTTGTCCATGTCCACCAGATATCCTAAATTAATCTAGTCCCACTTGCCAGCATATCCCTCTAACCCCTTCCTATTCATGTACCCATCCAGATGCCTTTTAAGTGCTGTAATTGTACCAGCCACCACCAAATTCCTCTGGTAGCTCGTTCCATGCACGCTCTACCCTCTGCATGAAAATGTTGCCCCTTAGCTTTTTATATCTTTCTACTCTCACCTTAAACCTATATCTTTAGTTTTTAACCCCCCCCACCCCAGGGAA
Organism: Chiloscyllium plagiosum; assembly: GCF_004010195.1. NCBI lineage: Eukaryota > Metazoa > Chordata > Chondrichthyes > Orectolobiformes > Hemiscylliidae > Chiloscyllium > Chiloscyllium plagiosum. The sequence goes on from NC_057719.1 coordinate 45,046,193, forward strand.
AAGACCTTGTTTATTTACCCTACTATGCCCCTCATGATTTTATAAACCTCTAGCCCCCGATGCTCCTGAGAAAATAGCCCAGCCTATTCAGCCCTCCCTAAGCTCAAACCCTCCAACCCTGGTAATATACTTTCAAGTTTCACAACATCCTTCCTAAAGTAGGATTAGAATCACCTTTCATGGCTGGAGATGGCTGAACAGTGATAAGTAGATCACTTAGCCCTGGCTTTGGCATGCTGCATCCAGTGTTTGACCTGCAAAAAACCTTATCAGGTTATTAGGTGTGCCTGATTCTGCTCTTGGCGTGCCCTTCTGCAAACATCATTGAACCAGAGTTGAACTCCAGGCACTCTGGGTGGGCAGTTCAATATCAGAGTGGGTTGACATCCACCACACTGACGAAGCTGGTTGAGTTCTACATTTCTGTTAGTCTGTGTATGTAGTAGGTCACGAGGTAACCAACAACAGGGAAAACACACTTGATCTCATCCTCACCAGTTTGTTAGATACACCTTTTCATGACAGTATTGGAAAGAGTGGCCACTGCACAGTCCTTCTGGAAATGAAGTCCCTCCTTCACAGTGAGAATAACATGCAGCATTTTGTAAGGCACTATCACTGCTAAATGGGACAGACTTCAAATGGAACTAGCAACTCATAGATGAAATAGGTAGCCATGGGCACCTGCATGGGCCCCAGCTATTCCTGTCTCTTTTTCAGCCAAGTAGAACAGTCCATCTTCCGTAGTTACGCCGGCACCACTCCCCACCTCTTCCTCCACTACATTGATGACTGCATCGGCGCCACCTCGTGCTCCCCAACACATTCCACCCTGACCTTAAATTCACCTGGACCATCTCTGACACCTCCCTCCCCTTCCTGGACCTCTCCTTCTCCCTTAATGACGACCGACTCAACACTAACATTTTTCAAACCCACCGACTCCCGCAGCTACCTGGATTAAGCCTCTTCCCATCCTATCTCCTGAAAAAAATGCTATCCCGTATTCCCAATTCCTTCACCTCCGCTGTATCTGTTCCCAGGAGGACCAGTTCCACCACAGAACACATCAGATTACCTCCTTCTTTAAAGACTGCAATTTCCCATCCTACGTGGTTGAAGATGCCCTCCAATGCATCTCATCCACATCCCGCACCTCCGCCCTCAAACCCCATCCCTCCAACTGCAACAAGGATAGAACCCCCCTGGTGCTCACCTTCCACCCTACCAACCTCCGCATAAACCGCATCATCCGTCAACATTTCCGCCACCTACAAATGGACCTCACCATCAGGGATATATTTCCCTCCCCATCCCATCCGCTTTCCGCAAAGACTGTTCCCTCTGTGACTACCTGGTCAGGTCCACGCCCCCCAACAACCCACCCCCCCTCCTTCTGGCACCTTCCCCTGCCACCGCAGGAATTGCAAAACCTGCGCCCACACCTCCTCCCTCACCTCCATCTAAGGCCCCAAAGGAGCCTTTCACATCCATCATAGATTCACTTCCACAAACGTAATATTGTATCCGTTGCTCCTGATGCGGTCTCCTTTACATTGGGGAGACGAGACGCCTTCTCACAGAGTGCTTTAGGGAACATCTCTGGGGCACCCGCACCAATCAACCCCACCACCCCGTGGCTGAACATTTCAACTCCTCCTTCCACTCTGCCGAAGACATGCAGGTCCTGGGCCTCCTCCACTGCCACTCCCTCACCACCCGACGCCTGGAGGAAGAACGCCTCATCTTCCAAGTTCAACACTTCAACCCCATGGCATCAATGTGGATTTCACCAGTTTCCTCATTTCCCCTCCCCCCACCTTACACCAGTTCCAACTTTCCAGCTCAGCACCACCCTCATGACCTGTCCTACCTGCCAATCTCCCTTCCCACCGATCCGCTCCACCCTCCTCTCCGACCTTTCACCTTCATCCACCTATTGCACTCACAACTACCTTCTCCCCAGCCCCACCCATTTTTTCTCCATCCTGGTGGCTCACAGCCACATTCCTGATGAAGGGCTCCTGCCTGAAACGTCGAGTTTCCTACTCCTCAGATGCTGCCTGACCTGCTGTGCTTTTCCAGCATCACTCTAATCTTGACTCTGATCTCTCCAGCATCTGCAGTCTTCACATTCGCCCGAGCATCCATGTACTCCATCACAATCCGCAGCCTCAAGGCCCAGCATATCCACCATTTTACCATCAAATCAGGGGATCAGCTCTGTATCATTGAAAAGTGCAGGAGCGCATGCCAGGAACAGTACCAAAATGTGGTGACCATTGCAAGTGTAAACTCCAAGTGGTAGAGCGAAGCAATTCCACAAGCAATGGATCAGAAGTAATCCTGCCACTTGCAGTTGTGAATGGTGGTGGACAATTAATCAACTCACTGCAGGAGGAGGCACCACAAATATACCTATCGTCAATGATGGGGGAGCAGAGCACATCAGCGCAAAGGATAAAACTGAAGCGTTTGCAACAATCGTCAGCAAGAAGTGCCAAGTGGATGATCCATCTTGGCCTCATCCAAAGGTCCTCAGCATCCCAGATGTTCTCAATTTGACAGTCAATATACAATTTGGAGCATTGTTCTCGACTCCTCAGATATAGATCAGTCCATGTTCAAATACAGCAGGTTTGGTTTGGTTTGACATGAAGCAAGTAAAGTATGCCACACAAGGGTCAGGAAATGACCATCTCCAACAATAAAATAAATCTAACCATCATCCCTTGGCATTCAATGGCGTTATCACCACTGAATCCTAAGGTTACCATTGATCAGAAACTGAACTGAATTAGCCATATAAATACTGGGACTACAGGAGTAAGACAGAGGCTAGGAGTTTGGCAGTGAGTAACTCACCTCCTGACTCCCCAGTGCCCATCCATCATCCACAAGGTCCAAGTCAGGAGTGCAATGGAATACTCCCCATTTGTCTGGGATGATGCAGCTCCAAAAACACTCAAAAAGCTTGATACAATCCAGCACAAAGAAGCCTGCTTATTTGGCACCACATTCACAAACATTTACTCCCATCACCACTGACGCTCAGTTGCAGCAGTGTGTACTATCTACAAGATACACTGCAGAAATTGACCAAGGCTTCATAGATAGCATTTTCTGAACCCACAATCCCTACCACCCAGAAATACAAAGTCAGTAGATCAATGGGAACACTACCACCAGCAAGTTCTCCTCCTCACCACTCACTGCCTGACATGAAAATGAATTACTGCACCTTCTTTGTCTCTAGGTTAAAATCCTTGAAGTCTCTCCTGAACAGCACATGCACCAGAACAGATCTAGCCAGCAGCTCACCACCTCCTCAAGAACAGCTAAGGATGGATGATTAATTAATGAAAACGAAAACACTTAACCTGAATACATTCTGCACCCTGGGCACTGTCAGTGCTTCTTCAAGTTGGTTTTCAACATGGAGACATGTTTATTCATCAACAGGAGATTTCTGTGTATATGTTTGACCTGATGCCTTGAGACATAATGGGGTCTGGAGTCTGTGTGCGAAGAACTTTCAGGGACTGGATACCACTGTGCTTCTGAAACGACTCCTGTATCCAGCAGTGGCAATGATGGTGTAGGTGACATTGTCTGTAAAGTATAATTCTGTGAGTATGACTATTCCAAACCTTTGGTTTTCTAATCTGTGGGACTACTCTCCAACTTTGGGCACAACTCACCAGTGGTTAGTAAGACGAATCTTGTAGGTTACAAATATTGGATTTGTTAATGTTCTTTCCTGTGTCTCCTCAATGCTTGGTGGTCCTTCAGGTTTCATTTCTCTTCTTAGCTTCTATAGAAGTTTGCTATGACTGATTGACTTAATTAGCCATTTCAGACAACACATTGTTGTGGGTTTGGAGTCACATCTAGCTCAGACCATGTGGGGATAACAAATTTCCTTTCCTAAAGTGGATTAGTGAACTAATATTTTTACAACAATCATCAAAGGCTTCATGGCCACATCCTAACTAGATTCTAATTTCAGATTTATGACTTGAATTCAAATCTCACCATTTGTCATAATGGGATTTGTACCCATGGCCCCAGAACGATATTAGCCCAGTGACATTATCACTGAATCTCCACCTTTACCAGTGGGCAATAAATGCTGGCCTTGCTGTTATTACCCATGAAGTCCTATTTTTCAATTTAATACCAACATACCAAAGCAGGATCTCTTCCCTAATCTGCATTTGTTTCAATATTGCACATGATATAGAACTTTGCCATAATGATTATTATATCCCTTAAAGCAAGCTAAACAATAATCAGGAAATGATAAATGCATTTTGACAGTGTTCCTTGCTTCTGAATTTTACCAATACTAATTGATCATTGCAGTGTACTATGTTTGCTTTAGTACATGATTGTATACCACATCAATTTTGTGTAGATATCCTATGCAATCCTTAGTTTCAGTTCCTCAAATTATAAACTTCCTTGTTTTAAATCTGTGCATAGCCTTACCCCTCCTGTCTTGGCAACTTCCTCTGCCCCATCAACCTCTCTTCCACTGAATTCTCTTTCTCTGCCTATGATCGCTTGTGCATTTTCTCACCTTTCACTTTACCATTGATAGTTGTATATTCAGGATCTACGTCTAATTACATTCCTGTCCTTTTGTCTCTTCAAACCTCTTTTCTTCCCATAAAAATCTCCTTAAAACCTACCTTTCATGTGTCTTTTATCTTTCCTTTATTGAAATAAATTACTTTTCCTGTTGCTTGTGTGAAGCTCTTGATGCATTTTTCTAAGGCAAATAGAGTCATAGAGAGGTACAGCATGGAAAAAGACCCTTCTGTCCAACTCGTTCATGCTGACCAATTATCCCAAACTAATCTTGTCCCACCTGCCAGCAGCCGGCCCATATCCCTCCAAACCCTTCCTATTCATATACCCATCCAGATACCTTTTACATGTTGAAATTGTACCAGCCTCCACCACTTCCTCTGGCAGCTCATTCCATACACGTACCACCCTCTGTGTGAAAAAATTGCCCCTTAGGTTTCTTTTATATCTTTCCCCTCTCGTCCTAAACTTATGCCCTCTAGTTGTGGATTGTTCCACCCCAGGGAAAAGACCTTGACTATTTACCCTATCCATGCCATTCATGATTTTATAAACCTCCATAAGTCACCCCTCAGCCTCCAACACTCCAGGGAAAACAGCCCCAGCCTATTCAACCCCTGCCTATAGCTCAAATCCTCCAACCCTTGCAACATGCTTATAAATCTTTTCAAGTTTCACGGCATCCTTCCAATAGGAAGGAGACCAAGATTGCACACAATTTTCCAAAAGTGGCCTAACCAATGCCCTGTATAGCCGTAACATGACCTCAGAACCCCTATACTCAATACTCTGACCAATAAAGGAAAACATATCAAACGCCTTCTTCACTATCCTATCTACCTGTGGCTCTACATTCAAGGAGCTATGAACCTGCACTCCAAGGTCTCTGCGCACAATCTCCAGGTTGGAGGGACCACGCTCTTGTTGCTGACTTCTTCATTCACAAATTTCCCTGTCAGTGTGTCCACTTTCTCTGCTCCTTGGGACAGCTTAATACACTAAAGTTTTAGTACTCAAGTCGCTGGAACTCATTACTTTCTGACTCAGTCTCCTTCTGTGCTGTAAGATTCTGTGATTCATTGTGATCTTACATCATCTAGGTGCTAAGACACAATGTGTTAAATCTAATGCATACAAGAGAGTCATGGAGGAAACTGCATATCTCAAAGTTTCCAACACAAAATAAGGATAGTACAGATTCAGTTCTTCTGTTTTCAGATCCCTCCAAAACTCTAAGTATATCCATGCCACCCGTCTTTTGAAGTCTCACTTTCATGTCAAAGTTCTTGTGCCGCCTTAAATATCGCCCATCAAGTTGATTGTTGCCAAAATGAAAAAGGAAGGAAGATGTTTACAGACCCTCACTGAGGATTAGTCACTGACTAATTCATATAACACAAGTAGTCAATAGACAAGACAGTGAAAGAGAAGCACAAAGGTACCGAACAGAAACTGGGGGAAAGTCAATTGCTGACTGTAAACAAAGATCTTGTAATGAAAAGAAAGATGCTAGCAGATTCAAATGTTTTTGAATTTAAACAATTTCATGTTTACCATACATATGGCCATTCTTGTGAGATACCTCAAAAGGAATTGACTAAGAAATAGAATTAGCATTTAGATTGTAGCACTTGCAACATGAAATAGGCCATTCAGCCCATTGGAATTGTGGTGATGGTAATGCATCATCAACCTTCATAATAATGAGATAAGGACAGGATGAATCCAATCAATTTTGTTCCCATTCTCCCGGCAAGAAGGGTGCTACAATTGGCCTGTTGTCATTGAAAACAATTGGATATGTTCACATTTCAATTTTTCTCTAATGTTATTTTCAGAAAGTGTGTATTTACATTAGGAAAAGATTGGGTAAGATAAGATTTAATCCTTGTGTCTTATAGTGTTCCACAATTGTGGTAGTCAAATCTCCAAGCAGCAAACAAGTACTGGTGATAACTATTTATCAGAAAATACATAGATTTTGAAGTACACAGATTTTCCCATTAATGTACATTGGCATTACCATAACTGAAACCCCTGCTATCATTGACCATTGACTAGGAACTAGGCTAATCGAGCCATATAAGTACTTTGGTTACCAGAGCACACCAGAGTTTAGGAATTCTGCATTGACTTACTTACCTTTTGTCTCCCCATTGCCTATCCCCATTATCAATAAGGCATAGATCAATGTTGCAGTGGAATTCTCTCCATTTGCCTGGATGGGTGCAGGTCCAACAACATGTAAGAATGTCAACACCGTCCAGAACAAAGCAGTCCATTTAATTCAAACCCCATTCATCATTTTTAACATTTAACTCATCATAAATATACAGTGACATAAATGTGTGCCAGTTACAAGATGCACTATCGTAACTCACCAAGGCTTTTTCAACAGCACCTTTCAAACCATAACCTCCACCACGTAAAAGAACAAGGGCAGCAAAACATTGCAACACCACTGTCTGCACATTTCTGCCTAAGCTACACATCATCCTGACTTGGAAGTATATCACAACTCTTTATTACCACTCCTTGACTATCACTGGGTCACAATCCTGGTATTCTCTCTCAGGCAGTATTGTGGATGTATCTAAACCCCAGAACAGTGGTGTTTCAAAAAGGCATCTCACAAATACCTTCTCAATGGCAATTAATGCTTGGTGCAGCCAGTATTGCCACATGTCGAATGAGATGGTGATGGGTTAATTTCAACTGGAAAACGTTTTGTCTGAACTGAAAGGTCAGTCGTAGTGAACTGAATTCTAGGAGACACCAGAACATTCTAAGAGGAATATTTGCTGCCCCACAGAGATTTAATGACCAAATGACAATAAATAGGTGGAGAGCAGGGTTTTCACACTTCAGGGACAGAAACATAATCAGTTAGACTATGCAGGATATCTCAGCACAGAGCCCATTTAACCTACCAATTTTATATACAGGTATGACCACCTTACTTGTAAAAGCTTTGAGCTATGGAGTTACTTGATCTCAGTGAGAAGAATTTCAGTTGCTGCTGACAAGTCTGTCATATATCTCCCATTAACAAGCCAGATTTTATAGTACAGTGTCAATTGTACCTGAGAGCAAAGTTCTCATTCTATTTTCTTAAAGGTCCCTTTCCATGTCTTAAAAATATCACAAAACCCTTTAACTCACATAATCACTTTTTTTTCTAAATAAGAACAAGTAATACAATTAAATATATGTATTATTTTCTTTCAACAAGAAACTTGATGCTGGTTCTGCTGTAGGATTGTTATTTTTAATAGGTATTAATTATGACTTGATGGAACAAATGAATTAAATTCTATTTTGTTTAACAGTGGTTAGTTGTAAAAATATTGTGTAAGGAAGAATATCCATATGGACCAGACTAAATGTAAGGTAATTCCTTTTATTGCTATTATATGGTCCAAGTTAATACAAGCACTGTAATGAAGAGAAGGAAACTATGGTTTGTTAATCAGAGGTCAAATAAGTAGATGCCTTTGAAATGGACACAACTCTTACTCAGGACTCAATTACTTGTGACTTAAATTGGTTTATTTTGTAACTTAAATACAAGCCTCCAGGTATATTTTCTATATATAGGTGTGTGTGTGTGTGTATATATATATAAATATATATTATATAGGTTACATTGAAATTAGGTTCTAATGTGAGTTTTGTAGTTGTTTAGATTGATTGCATTCTGTTGTCTCAATGGAAATATACAGATTATATCTATAGACTCCATATAGAATTTTATACTAGAGCAGCTTGTACTCTTGCTATTTTTAGTTAACTTGTCTTAGGCACCAGAGTCATGATGAAGTCATGCGTTGACAAATGGTTCTTTTAATTAAGACATATTGAGAAACTTTGGCTTTTTTTTAGAACATTCAGATGTAACAGTTGGAACTTTTAGAATTACATTAAATAATTGGCAGTTAACAATACATACCCCAGGTAAACACATAAATGGGTCCATTGGTGCTGTATTGTCAGCAAAGGTGTAATAAGTTTGCAGGCCTATTCAGATAGGCTACAACAAAATCATGATCTTACAATGTGAATGACATGCCAAATGTTGAATCAGGAGACAACATAGAACATAGAATAATACAGCACAGAACAGGCCCTTCGGCCCACAATGTTGTGCCGAACATTTGTCCTAGCTTAAGCACCCATCCATGTACTTAATAAATTGCCGCTTAAAGGTCACCAAAGATTCTGACTCTACCACTCCCACAGGCAGCGCATTCCATGCCCCCACCACTCTCTGGGTAAAGAACCCACCCCTGACATCTCCCCTATACCTTCTACCCTTCACCTTAAATTTATGTCCCCTTGTAACACTCTGTTGTACTCGGGGAAAAAGTTTCTGACTGTCTACTCTATCTATTCGTCCTGTACAGCTGCAACATCACTTCACGACTCTTGAATTCAATCCCTCTGCTAATGAACGATAATACTCCATAGGCCTTCTTACAAACTCTATCCACCTGAGTGGCAACCTTCAAAGATCTATGTACATAGACCCCAAGATCCCTCTGTTCCTCCACCTGACTAAGAACCCTACCATTAACCCTGTATTCTTATTTGTTCTTCCAAAATGGACAACCTCACACTTGGCAGGGTTGAACTCCATCTGCCACTCCTCAGCTCAGCTCTGCATCATATCTAAGTCTCTTTGCAGCCGACAACAGCCCTCCTCACTGTCCACAACTCCACCTATCTTCGTATCGTCTGCAAATTTACTGACCCACCCTTCGACTCCCTCATCTAAGTCATTAGTATAACTTACAAACAGCAGAGGACCCAGAACTGATTCCTGCGGAACTCCACTTGTAACTGGGCTCCAGGCTGAATATTTGCCATCTACCACCACTCTCTGACTTCGACTGGTTAGCCAGTTTTCTATCCAATTGGCCAGATTTCCCTCTATCCCATGCCTCCTGACTTTCCGCATAAGTCTACCATGGGGAACCTTATCAAATGCCTTACTGAAATCCATGTACACTACATCCACTGCTCTTCCCTCATCCACATGCTTGGTCCCCTCCTCGAAGAATTCAATAAGACTTGTAAGGCAAGATCTACCCTTCACAAATCCGTGCTGGCTGTCCCTAATCAAGCAGTGTCTTTCCAGATACTCATAAATCCTATCCCTCAGTACCCTTTCCATTACTTTGCCTACCACCGAAGTAAGACTAACTGGCCTGTAATTCCCGGGGTTATCCCTATTCCCTTTTTTGAACAGGGGCACAACATTCGCCACTCTCCAGTCCCCTGGTACCACCCCCGTTGACAGTGAAGACGAAAAGATCATTGTCAACGGTACTGCAATTTCCTCTCTTGCTTCCCACATAATCCTAGGATATATCCCGTCAGGCCCAGGGGACTTGTCTATCCTCAAGTTGTTCAAAATGTCCAACACATCTTCCTTCCTAACAAGTATCTCCTCTAGCTTACCAGTCCGTTTCACACTCTCCTCTTCAACAATACGGTCCCTCTCGTTCGTAAACAATAAGAGATGTCAGTAAAATGACCAATAGTTTTAAAGAATCACCAGTTAGAATTTAGGATTATACTGTTTTAGCCAATCTGAGATTCCTCACTGGCAAGCCAATTAGACTTCAGGATGTGTCTGATCATAAATGGGATAGGGGTAGTGGCTAGACTGGCTTTATTAGAGATGGTTAATGGCTTGTCTACAAGAAAGGAAGTGTGAAAACAGAGGTGAATTCCAGTCAACAGAAGAAGATAAGAGCTGTAATCCCAGTCAACAAGTGTTCTGTACTAGTGTCCCAAATGGATTGACTTTTTTTTAAATTGAGTATCATTTCTTTTATATTTGCTTTGCTAAACTTACCAAATTCTCTGAAATATATTAAGACATATTTCTCCCTGAAATGGCCTTAACAGGGCTTGTAAACATTTGGATTGGCTCTCTGAACTTAGAGGAGAAAGTGAGGACTACAGATGCTGGAGATCAGAGCTGAAAATGTGTTGGTGGAAAAGCGCAGCAGGTCAGGCAGCATCCAAGGAACAGGAGAATCGACGTTTGTACTTCACATGATCTACTCTCATTCAAATACCTCCACATTCTAACCACTTCCTAATAAATATTTTGGTTATTCTTTTTGGTTATTCCCTCAAGTGGAAACCTAAATTATTGGGTTGAACTCTGTAAACCCCAAAGAAGTCCTGTTGTTGGGTCAAAAACAGGTACTGACCCTGATCCAATTGGCAGGGTGACAGATAGTGAATAATGCCTGCTCTTCAAATTGCCATCTCTTCCACCTTCAAGCTCATTTCTGGGAAATTTCAGCCAGTTCTATTCACATCTAATCTGCTCAACCCTTTGTTAATGTTATAGACCTGGATTACGTCATCTCTTTTCTGAAACAAAAATATAGGCTAAGCCCTTCCACCTTTACCTGACAACTATAAAGGCTCAGCTTGGTTTTAAGAACCCTGTATATCTTTTTCTGCATTTTCTCCAGTTCTTCCTCTACCATTTTTATTGCATGTGAATCAGAACTACGCATAATATTAAGGGTGGACTGACTAAAGTTGTATGCAAGTTTAATAGACATGCACCTCTTTCGATTTCTGTGTCTCGAGAGCAGGATTCTGCAAATTGTCTCACCTAAAGGACCTTTTATTTAAAGATTGCCTAAAATTAAAAAAATTGGGTGTCTTAAGGCAAAAATTCAGCTTTTTTAAACCAAATACTTGCCAAATTGCCATAGTTTCTATACATAATAAAGAAAATATGTGGATTGAATTTTGTATCAATAGAAAAGAAATCAAAATTGAAATAAACCTAACTGAATTTCTGACTACGTTTATGACATGGAAAAAATGACAAAAACATCATTTTTAAAACAAGCGTTAAAACCCGATGCATAGAATTAAGACAAATGTTTTCAGCTATTCACTCTCATGACTTAAGAATAAAATGTCTAGGAACAAATTTAGAATAATTATCATTTGAGCTATATTGGAAACAATAATAATTTCAACCATAAAATCTATTTCTTGAATCAAAGGAATTATCTAAAATCAGCTATACCTGTGAATAGGTTTATTTAGAGCTTAATTATATTTTTCAGTGTTGAAATAATCACTCAATACCTTAAGGTGTAGCACAATAATTAGCTCCATAATAAAAACATGGTTCTTACTTCTTTGACTTAGTTTTTGTTGTTTAGGGTCTTTTTCATGTTGATGTATTCCAATTGGATAAGGTTGGGAGTTGCCTGCTGCTGTGGACCTGGAGGTGCACACCCTAGTTTTTGACTGCTTACTGCTTGTTATCCTGTTGAAGAAGATTAGTCAGGGCACGGCAGAATTGGAGCTGCCAGCCCAAAGAGAGGGACAATCAGTAAGTCTGCAGCTACAGCAGACCCATGGGACAGCTGGGTGCTGCTAAGATAGGGCACTGAAACATGAAGGCTCCCTTAGAGGCAAGGCTACATAATTCTTGTGCAGGCTGCACATGATTCAGCCTCTTTGCCATTTAACACAGCAGTGAACACAAATACACAACACATTGGTGAGGAAGTGAGGACTGCAGGAGTAAATCAAATGACTTGTTGAACCTGCACCAGCATACAAGAGGACCCTGGCTGATCTTGGGTTTCAACTCATTTGCTTCCCATATCCCTTGATTTACTGAGACACCAAAAATCTGTCAATCTTAGCCTTAACTATATTCAATGACAGACTATTCACAACCCTTCGTGTCAGAGTTTCCAAAGATTTGCTAGTAAGGTCTATGTCAGACATAAAGAAGAAGGAAAATCATGGTTTGGGTGTTGAGGGGGAGCTCCTTTACATGCTACTGTGTTGCTGCACCCAGGCAGGGATAGAGTGTCACCAGTCTGTTAAAAGTGGTGCACCTTCTGTGCTATTACTGGGCAGATGCTTCCAGACAGTTCATCTGGCCCCGTCAAGAAGCTGAATGAAAAATTCCAGATCGCCTCCACAATTGGCTTTAAAGGTCATTAGCAAGTCCTGTTACATTCCCTTGCAGTCTGTGTGAAAATAGTTTGAGGTAAAATGGAGCTGGGGAACCAGCACACAGGCTGTTTCTGATATATTTAGTGCCACTGGCCTCTGATCCTGCCTCTGGCAGCAGTTAAAAGTCAAGTACCAAAGATGTTTTAAAAGTCAAAGTCAAAAGATGTACTTCTGAAAATACAGCAAATTTTTATTTTTGAAACAGATAAATTGCACAAAGTCCATATTCCCCACTTTGGTTATTTCTGTTAAATTTCCTGAAACCTGGTCTTAGACAGTTAGAGTACTGGTGATGCAGAGTTGAGAATCTTTGCCCTAGTGTTCTACTGAACTGGCTGATTCAACTATCAGATTATTTAGTTTGCCAACTAAGGTAGAATAATATAGTACAGAAGAGGCCCTTCAGCCCATTGAGCCTGTACTGCTAAAATAACATTATTTACACCAGTCCAATGTTTCCAAACTAGACTCTTAACCTTGAATGTTATGACATTTCAAGTGCTCATTCAAGTACTTTTGAAAGATTGTGAGGTTTACTGCCTCAATTACCCTCCCAGGTATTCCACACTCCCACCACTCTTTTCCTCAAATTCCCTCTAAATCTCCAACATTTCACTTAAAAGTTATGTTTCCTTGTTATTGTCCCTTCAACTAAGAAGAACAACTGCATTCTATTCACCCTGTCCATGTCCCTCATAATCCTAGACATCTCTATCAGGTCCCTCATTATCTTCAGTGCTCCAAAGATAACAACCCAAATTTATCTAGCCTCTCTTCATAGCTGAAATGTTCCATCCCAGGCAACATCCTGATGATTCTCCTCTGTACAACCTTCAGTACAGTCACATTCTGCCTAAGCATGCTGACCAGAACTGCACATGGTACTCCAGCAGTACCCTAACCAAACTTCAATACAGCTCGAATATGACCTCCGTAATCTTATAATCTATGCCACAACTGATAAAGGCAAGCATTCCACATGCCTTAACTACCCAATTAGCCCTTGGGGATATGTGCACAAATCCCCCAGGATCCCTCTGTTTATTTGCGCTTTCGAGTGCTTTGCTATTCATTGAGTACTCCCTTGTATTGTTACTCCTCCCAAAGTGCATCACCTCACATTTATCAGGGTTAAGTTCTATCTACCGCTGATCTACACAATCTGTTTATATCCCTTGTAACACCTTCCTCCTTGCTGACAAACATCCAGTCATCCACAACTTACTCATTATCCATCCCCATCTTCTCATCTGTATAATTTATAACTATCACAAACAGTAAGGGACCCAGTGTTGATTCCTGTGTCATGCCACAGCACATTGGGTTCCAGTCAAACAAACAGTCTTCTACCACCGCACTCTGACTCCTGTCACTAAGCCAGTCTTGAATCCAACTTGCCAAGTTATCCTGGATCCCATGAGCTTTTAACTTGGTTATTAGTATCCCGTGGGACCTTGTCATAGACTTTGCTGAAATCCATATAAACTGTATCAACTGCCCTATTTTATCCACGCAATTGGTCACCTCCTCAAAGAATTTCGCCAGATTTGTTCAGGATGACCTCCCTCTGACAAAGCCATGCTGACTATCCCTGATCAAACCCTGCCTCTCTAAATGGAGATTAATTGTTTCCTTCACTATTTTCTCCAAAGGTTTCCCAGCCATTGATGTTAGACTTAACAGGCTATAATTCCCTCGGGTGATTGCCTGTGTGGAGTTTGCACATTCTCCCCGTGTCTGTGTGGGTTTCCTCCGGGTGCTCTGGTTTCCTCCCACAGTCCAAAGATGTGCAGGTCAGGTGAATTGGCCATGCTAAATTGCCTATAGTGTCAGGTGCATTAGTCAGAGGGAAATGGGTCTGGGTAGGTTACTCTTCGGAGGGTCGGTGTGGAGTTGTTGGGCTGAAGGGCCTATTTCCACACTGTAGGGAATCTAATCTAATCTAATTATCCTTCCCACCTTTCTTGTAAATTGGAACAACATTTGCTATCTTCCAGTCCTCTGGCATCTTCCTATTACCAGAGACAAGGTTTAAAAAAATTGGGTCAGAGCCCCTGTAATGTCTTCCCTTATCTCCCACAACAGACTGGGATACAACATTCCTGATGAAGGGCTTTTGCCCAAAATGTCGATTTTCCTGCTTCGCAGATGCTACCTGACCTGCACCATTCTAATCTTGACTGGGATACAACTCGATCAGACCCAGGGATTTGTTCACTTTTAAAGCCACCTCCTTGTTTCATGCATCAATTTGTTCAAGAACTTCTTAAGTTCTATACTTGCCTCCTTCTCTCAAGTAAAGACAAATGTGAAATATTCATTTAACACTTGACCAATGTACTCTGGCTTTGCACACAGATTGACCCCATGGTCCCTAATAGACTTTTATTCTTTCACTGGTTATTTGCTTCCCCTTGGTATAATTGTAGAATTTCTTGGGATTCTTCCTAATCTTCTCCACCAGTAGTTGCTCATGCCCCTCCTTGCTCTCCTAATTGCTTTATTGAGATTCCCCCACACTTTTGACACTCTATGTTTTGCTCCCTTTGTACCTGTTGTTTATCTCTCTTTCCCTTTTTATGCAGTTCTGAATATTCATAGACATCCAGGGTTCTCTAGGCTGATGGTCCTACAGTACACTCTCTAAAGGGACCATGTTGGGTCTATACTCACCCCAGTATCTTTTTGAACACCTCCCACTGTTTTACTGTAGATTTATCCTCAAGTAACTCTTGTTGGTCTATTTTGGCCAGGCGTGCCTTATTTTAATAAAATTTACCTTGCCCAATCCAAAATCCATTTTTGAAGACTGTCTTTCTCCTTTTCTATAACAAACTTAAAATGTATAGTGTAGTGGTTGTTTTCACTAAAATGCTTCCCCACTGTCACCTCGAATATCCAGTCCAGCTCTGCTATGTCACTTGTTGGACCTTCTACACATCGATATAACAAGCTCTTCTGTATACTTTAAGAAACCTGTCCCTCTATACTCTTTACATTATGATTATCCCAATTAAGATTGGGGTACTGTCTTTGAAATCCCTTAATATAATTACACTTTTATTGTTTTTACATGGCTTAGTGAATTCACCCCGTATTTGTTCTTTCCCAAGATCCACAAGCCTGACCACCCTGGCCGACCCATTGTCTCAGCCTGCTCCTGCCCCACCAAACCCATCTACACCTACTTCGATGCTGTCCTATCCCCCCAGTCCAGGAACTCCCCACATACGTTCGAGACACCACCCACACCCTCCACCTCCTCCAAGACTTCCATTTCCCTGGCCCCCAACGCCTCATCTTCACCATGGACATCCAGTCCCTCTACACCTCCATCCGCCATGACCAGGGCCACCAAGCCCTCCGTTTCTTCCTCACCCGACGTCCCTAACAGTACCCTTCCACCAACACTCTCATTCATTTGGCTGAACTGGTCCTCACCCTTAACAATTTCTCCTTCAAATCCTCCCACTTCCTCCACACCAAAAGGGTAGCCATGGGCACTGGTATGGCCCCTGCTATGCCTGTCTCTTTGTTGACTACGTAGAACAGTCCATCTTCCGTAATTACACCGGTACCATTCCCCACCTCTTCCTCTGCTACATTAATGACTGCATCGGCGCCACCTCGTGCTCCCACGAGGAGTTGAGCAGTTCATCAACTTCACCAACACATTCCACCCTGACCTTAAATTCACCTGGACCATCTCTGACACCTCCCTCCCCTTCCTGGACCTCTCCATCTCCATTAATGACGACTGATTCAATACTGACATTTTTTACAAACCCACTGACTCCCACAGCTACCTGGACTACAACTTCTCCCACCCTGCCTCCTGCAAAAATGCCATCCTGTATTCCCAATTCCTCCACCTCTGCTGTATCTGTTCCCAGGAGGACCAGTTCCACCACAGAACACACCAGATGGCCTCCTTTTTTAAAGACTGCAATTTCCCTTCCCACATGGTTGATGATGCCCTCTAGCACATCTCATCCACTTCCTGCACCTCTACCCTCTA
>NC_057719.1:45063300-45072611 GCF_004010195.1 Chiloscyllium plagiosum
TCCCACCTATCCACTCCACCTTCCTCTCTGACCTATCACCTCCATCCTCACCCCCATTTACCTATTGTACTCTTTGCTACCTTCTCCCCAGCCCCACCCCCATTTATCTCTCCACCCGGAAGGCTTCCTGTCTCTATTCCTGATGAAGGGCTTTTGCCCAATACGTCAATTTTCCTGCTCCTCGGATGATGCCAGGCCTGCTGTGCTTTTCCAGCACCACTCTAATCTCGACTCTGATTTCCAACATCTGCAGTCCTCATTTTCCTTTGTTCCTCTATTGCCCATTGACTGGGGGTATAATATACTCTTAATAGCATGATTGCCCCCTTTTTATACCTAGGTTCGACCCACAAAGTCTCACTTGACGATCCTTCCAAGCTACCATCCCTCCTTACTGCAGTAAATGAATTCCTAACTAACAAGGTCAACACCATTTTCACATCTGTATCCTTTGATTCCTGCCTGAAAATCATATACACCAGAATGTTATGTTGCAAGTCTTATACGTTCCACAACCATGGCTTTGTGACAGTGATGACATTGCAGTTCCATGTGTCAATCCATAGCCTAACACATCTGTCTCACTCCAGCCTCACCTTACCCCTTTGAGACACAACTGAACTTGATCTGTCTTGGTTATGCTGTTTTACCATTGAATGAAAGCACTGTGACCCCTGCCCTTGATGAACTAATTTAAACTCTTCCCAACAGCATGTGCAAACTCTCTGGCAAGGATGTTCGTCCCATTCTAGTACAGGTTCAATTGTAGAGATCTCACATTCCCCAGAAGTAGGTCCTAGTCATTCAGAAACTAAAACAGACATTGCTGGAAAAGCTCAGCAGGTCTGGCAACATCCGTGAAGAGAAATCAGATTTAATGTTTCAGGTCCAGTGACATTTCCTCAGAACTGATGGTAGCTGGGAAAATGTCACTTTATATGCAGAAGGTAGGGTGGGTGAAGGGATGAAGGTGATTGGGGATAGAGCCGAAAGAGAGAGAAGAACAATTGGATAGACAAAGGAGTGGATAATGATCTGGCTGGGAGACTGAATAGCTGTTAATGGTGACTGTTAATGGCTAACAATGTGTTGTGTGTGTAACAGCAGACTATGTGATCACAAGGCCTGGTGAGGAAGGGTCACCAGGTTCCCCCCCCCAATTTCTCTTCACAGGTGTTTCCAGACTGACTGACCTTTCCTGGCAACTTGTGTTTTTGTTTCTGATTTACAACATTTGTAGTTATTTTGGTTTTCACTTTCTCCAGACATGTTTGCCAGAGATCACAATAGAATCCAGTAGCACCCACGTGCTGCAGTCTTGACGCATAAAGAATCCTGCTATCCTGAAATAATTTAATTAATTACCACCAACTTGTACACAATTTTAAAACAGAACTACATTCCAGATACGCACCAAACAACTAGCTCAACTAGCTTTTATTTGTAGTGGAGCAAGATCAATTCCTAAATGGCAAGATATACTAAAAAGCAAAAGCAAAAGGATGCAATCAAACACTTTCTTCTCCTTTCCATCTTCATCAAACTCCCCACTTTTAAAAAAAAACTCTCAACTTTGAACACAATTTCCTCAATGCATTTGTTTTCCTCCCGCTGCACTAAAGGACATATTTTTGGGAACTGAATGGGGATTAGAAACACGCCAGATTTAACCAGTTAGCTAAAACTTCAATCTTATTTGCATAGTACCTCCCATTTACTGTTAGTTACCGACCAGATTTGGATTTTAAGAACAGAGTTTAAAAATAAAAATTAACACAAACTCCTCACTAACCAAACCCAATTGTTCAATTTCCTGAGCTACAAAACATCACCTGCCCCGCCACCTTAGTGATGCTGTAATTAATTAATTAACTAATTAAATTTAATTAATGCTTTCAGCTCTTCTGTGTTTTTTAAAAATGTTGTTGAATATTCTACGTACCCTTATTGAAACTCCTTAGTTTGTCTGATTACTATTAAATAGGAAATATCCAATGACCTACCTGTTTCCAGATGTTGGGTTTTTGTCTGTATTCTGACTCAGAACCAACAGTTGGTATTCCTCTGTGCCCCACAGTCCTGTATACCCTCCTCCATGATCTTATTGAATGGTGAGCAGGCTTGAAGGACTGAGTGGTCTACTCTTGTTCCTTGTTTATACATTCAAATGTACTCCTGTCTATATATCCCACTTTCCTGTATACCTCACGCCTATATATCCCACTCATGCATACCCAATTTCTGTATACCTAACTCCCATAGATCATAGTTCAGTGTATTATATATCTTATTTTTCTCTGTAACGTGCTCACCTCCTAAATATCCCATTCTTTTATATGCTGTTCTCAATATTTATACTCCATTCCTTCTCACTGAAACCCCTGTCTTTATACTCCCACTGATGTGTCGTTCTTTACAGCCCCACGCTCGCCTTGCTGAAGTCTTGCGTTTTTCATCCCCCTACCGTCTTTGATATCTCGCTAAGCTCTAATAAAATTGAAGTCAATGGGACTGAGGGTGAAATCTCTGAACTGGTTGGAGTCATATCTAATTCAAAGGGAAGATTGACATGCATAGGCAGGTCTGGCCAAACGTGTACTGTTCGTATCCAGGTTGAATTACAGTCGTATGTAGTACAAAATGTTTAGAGATCACTGGTTCACAGAAATCAATAGTAAATCCTCAGCTGTCACCCTTCAGGAATTGGGCTATGTAGCAAGTGAGTGGGGCGCTCAAAAGAAAGAACACATGTACAATCTGTTATCTGTATCATGTCAATACTTGTCATGACTGGAACTTTAGTTGTGAACAAATCACATGCTTTTTCTTGAGAAAGACGTATACTTGACGCACGCAAAGAAAGAAAAAGATTCCAGTTTTAAACCTCTGAGGATTAGGTTCTGATTACTGTTCTGTATCTGCTGTGCAAAGACAGCGGCGTTGCTACATTTACATAAACAACACAGGAAATCAGTCATTCATCGTTGCCATGGTAGCACTGGGGAAATCCATTTTATTAAAGTTCACTGTGCCCCTCTTAGGAACATTACAAACAAAGAACTGCAATAAAAGAAGTAGATTGGGTGCAGATATAATAAAATAACTCTGAGTTTTAATATAGGAAATCTTTGCTGCTGAATGTTTGTCTAGCTGGTAGTGTTGTTTAGGAGGCACCCCTTCATACCAGCAGCTGGGAAGAATGTAAAAGTCACACAGAGGTTTCTGTTGGGGGGGGCGAAGCAAGCCTTCAGAATGATTTTTTTCATTTATTTAATATTTCAGATACCAAGATGAATTCCTTTGATTACTTCACCTAATGCTTCAAGCCAAGCTCAGAGATCAGAGCATTGGTTGTAAAGTGTGGTGAAATTGATACAGAAATAAGCAGTTGAAAGGAATAGTAGTAAGGAAGGAAGCACAAGGCACACAAAACAGAAGGGCTAAATGAGAGAGAAAGAGAGGCAGAGAAGGGGAAGTTACAGCAGCTAGAAAGGGGAGGAAGTGGGAGACCTGCTGCTTCCTGTAGACAGAATGATGATTGAAGACAAAGCTGGGTGTGGACTCGTCTCTCAGGGCTGCTGCCTACACAGCTGGTAAGCTTGGATTCTCCTGCATATTTAACCAGTTTTAAGAAGAGAAGAGTGAATATCTGCTTTCAATTTAATGACCAAGGTAAATTAGCTTTTTTCCTTTCCTGTTTTTAATACTACACTTAAGAATTCTGTTGATGAGTTTATTTTTTTTGCCAAAATAGACTTGATTGCATTTGGGACTGCAAATATTAAAGATCTGTGTGTATTATTCCACAAAATGATATTATCAACAACTGTACAACAACTAATACTGAATATTTGATCATGTTGGTGTTAAGAAAATGTAATGCTTTTAATCTGAAAGCTTGCAGAAACCAAGTATGTAGCTGTTAGCAGCGAGAGGAATAGCTGTCCGCTGTGAGGGTAGAATGATTTAATTGTAATTCATTCAATGTGATTGGGAATTTGTGCTATATCACTTAATGCTGATTGTAAATTTTATGCAAAATAACACACCAACAGTCAGCAGCTCAGTTCTTTTGCTAACACTATATATCACAAAGGAGCCAGTATGGATTTTGCTGTGCAAATGTGTTTTCATGTTCATATTCTCATTGTAGCTAAATGTCTATATTTATAAAATAATTCTTCAAACCCAATATATAAAATAACAACAGTGTAGTAATAATATATATAATAAAGACATTTTTAATATTTGAATTACTGTAATTCTGAGAGCTGTTGAGATGACTAAATGGGGCAATGCAAAATCAATCAGTTTTTTTCCCATAATATCAGGGTATCTGCATTGAAAAGTCCATCATATAGAAAAAAGGTGTTGATTTGGTTGCCAGTAATAGCATTTAATTAGTAACTACAAATGCTATTTTTAAATGTTGTGAAATCACATGACTTATTTAGACTGCACCTCCTCCATTTTATTGAAGAAAATATAGATACCTCAAAATTAATTCAGTGATTCATAGCTGCATGCTACATTAATGTCTTTTGAATTCTGTAGGACTGTGTCTTGAAACATGGTAACTAGACATTGAAGAAAAGATAGTTTCTGATCTGAAATACCAGTCAAATAATTTGAAGTAAAGGCAGAAAATGCTAGAAATATTCAGCAGGTCAGGGAGTGCCTGTGGAGTCATAGACCCAGAGCTCTCCACAGCTTCTCTGCACAGTTTTCTCTTCATAGCTGCTGCTTGTCAAGCTGATCATTTCCAATTTTTAACAAAAATTGTTTCATTTCAGGTTTCTAACGTCTGCAACATTTTGCATTAGAGGCAAATAATGTCTTCTCATTATGGATTCCACAACCGTTGAGTTTTAAGTTTTTGATTGGTGACTCTATTTTGTGTTATAGGTCATACAGTTTTCAAACATTAAAAAAAAATATTGTGGACAAACTTGTATCAAAATAACCTCGGCTTTGTATAGTCGCTAATTGGCTTTTATTGTGTAATTTGAGACTTGTTTAATCAATTGGTTCCATATTCAAGCTTAATGTGCTCAGGGGAATGTAGCTGTTACACAAATGTGAACCATTTGGGAAATTATACACACAGCAGTCTCTGAAAATTTACAGGCTGATGGGATTTCCAATGTCCCTCCTAATCTGAGAAAGAGATTTCGGTTGCCATCCATAATGATAGACACTTCAGAATCAAATTTCTGTTTTAGACAGTATATTCCCTGTGAACAGTCTGTTACATGGAAACATTAGTGAAATCCAATAAGCATTTGATCTTAATAACATTTAAATCAGTTGCCAGATTTATTCTGCTGTCAATGGTTATTTTTACTGATGTTTAGACATGTTAGCTAGACTAGCTTATTGACCAACACTACTTATTAAGTTAATAATATTGTGTTCAATTGTTAACTGAATTATGAATCCAATAATTAAACTGTAGCACTTATTTCATTGTCACAAGGAGGTTCAATCTGATACAGATACCAATACAAGGAGTCTACAACTATGGCTTCCCATTGTCCAACAATTGTTCATTCTGTATTGATGAATAAATTACAACAGGTGTTTGCACTGAATTAGATATGATCACAATGATTCATTTATAGAAGTACAGATGTTGCCTTTGGATGTGAAGAGATTGGCACAGTACTGTCCTGGTATGGTTGTAACTGGTACCATTATTACTCATTACTTTAATGCCACTTTCAACAACAATAGCATTAGTTCATAGTCAGAGTTATTTAAATTCAAGAATAAAGTGAATGTTGGAAAATGGTACCATGTTGTAATAGTTTTGTATGTACAATGATCAATGAACATATTATTATAAAACAGGTTTTGGCTGTTCTTTCTTTTAAACTTAAGGAGACCTTTTAATCTGAATGCAGAAATTGTTGTGGCAGAAATAGACATTTTTAGTGGCAATGAGAGATGTCACACTGCATGGAATTATATAGGAATACAAAGGGAATGTGAGTCAGAAACAGCCATTTGGTCCAACCAACCTATCCCTTAGGTTAACCTTCATTTACATTCATTTCTACTCTTATATTTCCTCATTTAAATCCATCATTGTAATCTTCAATTCTCTTCTCCTCCAATACTTTTTGCTTCATCACTCCATGAGGTCTTGAGCTTGACAGTCTCACTACTCTTTGGGTGAAGAAGTATCTTCTGAATTGTATATTGAATATCTTGGCTACTATCTTGTGTTGGAGAAAGTGAGGACTGCAGATGCTGGAGATCAGAGCTGAAAACGTGTTACTGGAAAAGCGTAGCAGGTCAGGCAGCATTCAAGGAGCAGGAGAATTGACGTTTCGGGCATGAGTCCTTCTTCAGGACTGGGGCTGAAGAAGGGCTCATGCCCAAAACGTCGATTCTCCTGCTGCTTGGATGCTGCCTGACCTGCTGCGCTTTTTCAGCTACAATCTTATGTTGGCAGTGTTTATATTATGCCTTCCCCCACAAGTGGAAACATTCTCTTTTCATCCGCTCGATCAAAATCTGATGTAATTTTAGACCTCGATTAGATTGCTTCTCAGCATTTTTACATCAAGAGAGAAGAGACGCAGCCTACTCATCTGTTTTGAGATATATCTCCCCATGCAATTTGGTGTTATTTGCCATCTCTCTATTGCCTCAATCACCTTTGCTTTTGTAAATATAGTGCAGAACTGCCCTGTAATACTAAGTATAACCAAGGTTTGACACCAGTTTAGTACAGCTTTCTTATTTTTCAATTCCATTCCTCTAGAAATAAAGCCTATTGCTTGGTTTGTCTTTTGGAAGCCTTGCTAAAGAGTGGTGCAACTTCTTGCGGTTGATACGTTTGCATATCTTGATTCCTTTTCTCCTCTCTCCCTCATCTAGATCTTCCAAGTTTTATTCTTCCTGCCATAATGTACTACTACACATTTGTGTGTTGAGCTTCATCTGCCAAATGTTTGCCCATTTTGCAGATTTATTAATTTCTTCCTGTAACTTATTTCAGCCCTCCTTGGTATTGACTACCAATCCCCCCTCACAATTTGATGTAGTTTGCAAATTTAGAAATTGTGTTTGTATGTTAATGTAAGTTAATATAAAATGTGCATCCCAGCACTGGTCTTTATGGAACACCATTTCCCTGCCTCTTGTGGTCTGAACTGCCATTTTCTCTCACTTTCTGCCTTTTTTCAAAGTCAGCTGGCAATCCATTCTGATATTTGTGTTCCAACTTCACATTCTCTGACCTTATTCATAAGTCTATTATGGGACACCAAAATGGGCTTTTGATGATCCAGATAAATTATATCTACTATATTATCACTCTCTACCTCTTTAAAAAAAAATCAGTAAAGTTAGTTAAACAAAATGATCCCTTTGTAAAATTCATGCTAATTGTTCATGATTATTTCTTTTCTCTTGTTGTCCTTGAGATCCCTACATTAGTTAGGATTCCACTATATTTCTGTAGTTCCTGGATAACCAGGAGCAATGTTACAGATTTTAAGGCTGAAAAAGAGAAGTTTTAAATGAGATAAGCCTGACAATGGCAACACTTAAGATGTTATTACAGAAAAAAAAATGTCATGATTACTGTGGTATGTGCTGATTCTTAGTATTACTGATCTCAAAAAAGAGAATAATGGTTATTGGCATCAGAAAAAATAATGGTGTTTTACTGATCCTGTTTTTCTTCTGCTCAAAGGTTGAAAAGATCTAAAGGGACTCTAAGATATATCAGATATCCATTCTAAGTGTCTGAAACCTTTGGGGCTTGGGTTAGGATCGAATGGTGCAGGAGCACTGGACACCTCAAAATATCAGAATTTGGCTGGGTCTGAGGAAGTCTGCATAAGTGAAGGTGCACTAGACTTATGGAATGGTATTTATTGCCTTCCCCTGTGGCACGTTGCCAAGACGTTGGCAGATACAAATACTGCCACCTTTTGGCCTCCACCCTGATTAAATCCATGACAGCCTCTCTGTTATGAATGAGGGCATGAACTGGGCAATTAATGCCCACTTAAGGATTGTATCCTGCTGCTGCTGGTATTAACATAGTGGTGGGTGACATTGTGACATGAGGGGAACAGCAGAGTGCCTGTTTCTTGTGCTCTTCTATGGTGAGGCCTCTTATTCAAAGGCATTCTGTCTGATCAAGGTCTGGAAATTGGGAAGACAGGGGTGGGGACACTGCACTGAGAAGCCCCATGCCCTTACTGCCCACCACTTTCCCTCATGACCTCACTCTGTAAAGCTTCTCCTGCCATCATTAGACTCTGGCTTGTGTCATTCTAAACTGACATGCCAGGAGCTGCCACCTCATGCCCACCTGCACCTCACCCACCCACATTCCTGCTAAAGGACTTATGCCCAAAACGCTGCCTAACCTGCTGTGTTTTTCCAGCACCACTCTTTTCGACATCATCTTCCCAGTAACACTGCTGAATGGAAGAGCTGTTGGTCTGTGACTGGCTTGGCAAGCAGAGACTTACTCCCTCATGGAAGGCCCCTTCCCTGGCCTTCTGTTACATGCCTGACTCTCTCATAATTTGAGACTGTTTTCCTTCCCCCAGAGAAGGGAATGTGGGTCTCTTGCTGGCTCTACAATGAGCCACCCTCATGCCTCCAAAGATTGCCTCCTATTTTGGGAGAATCAGATCAACGCAAGGCTAGGGGAGTGAACTGGGTGTAATGGGGGGGGGGTTAGGGCTCTACCAATGTAAGTAGACCTGATGGACCTGAGGAAAGCATTCCTCCTGCTCTGCAACTAACACAATCTTTCTTGATGGATTGGGGTTTTCTCACTTCTCTTTACTTGCCGGAGCCTGCTGGGAATCCCACTCAGTGTTTTGCAAATTCAGTTAAACGAGTGACCATTGACTTACATGGTTCCAGATGATAACCTTGCCATTAGTCACAGGTATTGTGTAACCATCAAACCTTCAAGCTGTTGGTTTGCAGATCCCTTATGTTGCAATGGATACAGACAGTTATTATGGTTGCTTATATGATTACATCTATAATGTTTAAATGTTCTTAGGTTTGGGGAAAAAAAACATACAGCTAATTCTTTTTGGCTAAGTGCAAGTTGCTTCTAGTTCTGTTTCATGATTCTTCTCATGAGACCCAGTAAGATTTCTTGCTGTGTCTTACCAAATGTGCCTCATTATCCACATACCCTGCCCTCAGTGCATTCCTCACATCTGATCCTATCCTGATCTCAGCACACGCTGTTGCTGAAAGAACTTGTCACTCACTGAAATCTCTGCTAGACCTTCACTTTAAAGTTGAAAATGTGTTGCTGGAAA
>NC_057719.1:45073531-45106851 GCF_004010195.1 Chiloscyllium plagiosum
TGTTCCACATATCCTATGAAGAGGCAGGCATAGCTGGGGCCCATGCGGGGTGCCCATGGCTACTCCTTTGGTTTGGAGGAAGTGGGAGGATTGGAACGAGAAGTTGTTCAGGGTGAAGACCAGTTCAGTCAGTCGAAGGAGGGTGTCAGTGGAAGGGTACTGGTTGGTACGGCAGGAAAGGAAGAAGCGGAGGACTTTGAGTCCTTCGTGATGCAGGATGGAAGTGTACAGGGACTGGATGTCCATGGTGAAGATAAGGCATTGGGGACCGGAGAAGCGCAAATCATGGAGGTCGAGGGCGTGGGTGGTGTCCCAAACATAGGTGGGGAGTTCTTGGACTAAGGGGGACTGGACCGTGTTGAGGTATGCAGAGATGAAGGGCTCATGCCCAAAACGTCAATTCTCCTACTCCTTGGATGCTGCCTGACCTGCTGCGCTTTTCCAGCAATACATTTTCAGCTCTGATCTCCAGCATCTGCAGTCCTCACTTTCTCCTCTTCACTTTAAAGTCTCAGTTTTTGCTCATCTGACCAAATATTACCTGTGGTAATTGTTAATGACCCCGTGGAAAGCCTTGGGTGTTCATTATGCTGGAGGTAATATATAAATACAACTTATTATCATGGAATGGTGTTTATGAATATATGTTTTCATAGTGGGATTATCAATCACTGATTTTGATCTGGACCATTCAGATTTTGGCACATTTTCACATGGGTCTGCTACCATACATCTTTAGGTCAGTTAATACTTCAACCATGAGCTTAGCAAAAGGTTGCACTGGAGACTTGTCAAGACACTAAGAATGGGTCGGAGCTAGGGGACAGGCCGCAGTAGCTATGGGACAGAGCTGGGGAACTGACGTGGGTGCAAATGGTTGCATGGAGGAGAACAAGTGACGGCAGCTGAAGGCTGTGGTAAGTGGCAGTGGGAAATTGGGAATCTGTGGTGGGAGCTGGAAATTGGCAGCAGACGTTTGGTGAGAACTGCAGAAGTGCACTGACAGCAAGGGGCGAGTAGGGTCAATGGGTTGAAGAGCTGAGAATCAGACCATGGGTTGATGCTTCTCTCTGATGGACGATATGTTTGGTCAAAGTCAAGAAGAATCTGGGACCAGGATTACTGTCCTGGCTCCCCCATGAAGCAAGCCTAACTTATTTAGTTGCCAATTCTTTTCACTTAACAAACACAACAACACTTTTGCTCTTTTTAATATATGTCTGTTTCTGTAAGCTTATGTTCTTGGTATTTCAAAAAGCTATGCAATTCAGTGTTAACTATTGCAATCAAAATGTAATTATTAATAGCTATTCTGTTAAACCTGTTTCTCCTTTCTTTCTTGGACATACACAAATAAAACTGTTGTAGTATATTAATGTTGCCTGTACTTAGATTACATTACATTACATTACAGTGTGGAAACAGGCCCTTCGGCCCAACAAGTCCACACCGACCCGCCGAAGCGGAACCCACCCATACTCCTACATTTACCCCTTACCTAACACTATGGGCAATTTAGCATGGCCAATTCACCTGACCTGCACATCTTTGGACTGTGGGAGGAAACCCACGCAGACACGGGGAGAATGTGCAAACTCCACGCAGTCAGTCGCCTGAGGCAGGAATTGAACCCGGATCTCTGGTGCTGAGGCAGTAGTGCTAACCACTGTGCCACCGTGCTGCCCTTCGTTGGCTGGTCAGCTGATTTGCAATACAGAGTCATGCCAGCAGTGTGGCTTATATTTGTGGACCGGCTGAAGTTACCATGAGGAATTAAAATAAAACACAGAAATGCAGACATTGGAAATCTGAAACAAAAATAGAAATTGCTGGAGAACCTCAGTAAAAAATCTGGCAGGATCTGTAGAGAGAAAACAGAGTTAACATTTCTGGTCTAGTGATCCTTTGTTAGAAGTGATAGTAGTTTGGAAAATATGGTATATATGCTGAAAACAATTGGTTTGGGGAGCAGAAGGTGGGGGTGGGCTGGGCTGGGCTAAAGGAGAAAATGATAGCTGAAGGTGGAGCCGAGAGGAAGAGAAAAAGGCAGACAAAGGGATGGATAATGGTGAGGCAGGGAGAAACAAAGAGGTGCAAATGGAGACAGTGAGTGGTCTGCTATACATTGTGTGTATAGTTTGGGGGGGCGGGGGGGTGTGGAATGAAACCCAGACTGGGTGACCACTTTGCAGAACACCTGTGTGCTATGCGCAAAAAAGACCCTGAGCTTCCAGTTGCCTGCCGCGTTAAAACACCACCATGTTCCCTGGCCAGCATTTCTCTCAGGCTTGCTGCAGTGCTCCAGTGAGGCCCAATGCAAGCTGGAAAAACAGCACCTCATTTTCTGCTTGGGGACCCTGTAGCCTTCAGGACTCCGTATCGAGTTCAGTAATTTAAGGGCCTGAGCACCTTCTCCCAAGTCCTTACCCCAATCCTCCCACACCCTAGGCCTATTATCACAGCCGACCTATTTTCGCTTACGGTCCCCATTAGCAGCTTTTCTTTTTCCCTGGCTCACCATTATCCATCCCTTTGTGTGGCCAACTGCCTCTCTCTTCCTCTGAGCTCTATCTCTACCTATCACTTACTTCTTTACCACCCCTCTCCTGTTTTTGGCATGTATACCACCTTTTCCTAGCCACTATCCATTCTGAAGAAGGGTTCACTGGACTCAAAATGTTAACCCTGTTTTCTCACAATTCACAGATGCTGCCAGATCTGCTGAGTTCCTCCAGCAATTTCTGTCTTTGTTACCATGGAGGACTTTCCTTCCCAAGCTCCTCCCTCACCTGAGGCTTGGTGAGCTTAGGTCAAACCACCACCAGTCATCCTTCTGGCTCTCAGAGAGCAGCCCTATGGCAACTTTAACTTAACCTGGTGGATCCCAACCAGGGCCTCGGTGTCCAAGTAATCCAACAAAGTACAACACCTATACTATTGCAGCAAACGACGTTTGCATGTACAAATGTGCGACGGTTAGGGGTGGCCTGACAGTGTCAGTGTTCTGTAATCCTGCCTAGTAACTTCTGCTGTCTACTGGAGTGTGGTCAGGGACAGATGTGTGTGCATATTCTTGATCCATACTGTGGCCAACGGCACATAAGTAGATTCCGAATTGTGCTTTGCAGCTTTTGGACTAACTCTAGCTGTAAGGATAATGCTCAATAGGGTTTACATCTCTGGTTTTGGAAGCCAGAAAATGAGTTCAATTTATTTGCATTGACATTTGGACCGTCTCTGAGGATTGATTACAGTATGAGTTCTTAATATTATATGTCCTGTGCCAAAATTCATATTCTGTTAAATATGAATGAAATATGATTTTTAAAGCATTTCCAACATGCTGTGGTACATGCTTTTATAATAAAATGGCAGGTAGATTATAGCCACATAAAGTACTGTTCTTGCTGGAAATCTGAAACCAATGCAGAGATTACTGGAGAAACTCAGTCAGTTGGCACCACTCATGGAGAGGGAAACAGAGTTGATAATTCTTTTTCAGAACTCCTAAGATACATTCTATGATATAATCATAGACTCCCTACAGTGTGGAAGCAGGCAATTCGACCCATCAAGTCCACACCAACCCTTCAAAGAGCATCCCACCCAGATCGACCCCTCTGCCCTATCCCCATAGTACTGCATTTCCCATGGCTAATCCATCTAGCCTGCTCATCCCTGGACACTGTGGGCAATTTAACATCGCCAAGCCACCTAACTTGCACATCTTTGGGCTGTGGAAACTGGAGCCCCCAGAGGAAACCCACACAGATATGAGGAGAATGTGCAAACTCTACACTGCACTCTACAGTGCTAGCAACTGTGCTGCCCTATAAGTCTGATATTTATTGGGAAATTAGTAAATAAGTTTGAAGAGGTAACAAGTAGGTTAGACCAGGGAAACCCAGTGGATGTGGTCTATCTAGACTTTCAAAAGGCCTTTGATAAGGTGCCACATGGGAGGCTGCTGAGCAAGGTGAGGGCCCATGGTGTTCGAGGTGAGCTGCTGGGATGGATTGAGGATTGGCTGTCTAACAGAAGGCAGAGAGTTGGGATAAAAGGTTCTTTCTCAGAATGGCAGCCGGTGACGAGCGGTGCCCCGCAGGGTTCGGTGCTGGGGCCACAGCTGTTCGCAATATATATTAATGATTTGGATGAGGGAACCGGGGGCATTCTAGCGAAGTTTGCCGATGATACGAAGTTAGGTGGACAGGCAGGTAGTACTGAGGAAGTGGGGAGGCTACAGAAGGATCTAGACAGTTAAGAAGGCGAATGCAATGTTGTCTCTTATCTCAAGAGGGTTGGAATATAACAGCAGAGATGTACTACTAAGACTTTATAAAGCTCTGGTTAGGCCCCATTTGGAGTACTGTGTCCAGTACTCCACACCTCAGGAAGGACATACTGGCACTGGAACGTGTCCAGCGGAGATTCACATGGATGATCCCTGGAATGACAGGTCTAACATATGAGGAACGGCTGAGGATACTGGGATTGTATTCTTTGGAGTTTAGAAGATTAAGGGGAGACTTAATAGAGATGTACAAAATAATACATGGCTTGGAAAAGGTGGATGCTAGGAAATTGTTTCCGTTAAACGAGGAGACTAGGACCCGTGGACACAGCCTTAGAATTAGAGGGGGTCATTTCAGAACAGAAATGCGGAGACATTTCTTCAGCCAGAGAGTGGTGGGCCTGTGGAATTCATTGCCACGGAGTGCAGTGGAAGCCGGGACGCTAAATGTCTTCAAGGCCGAGTTTGATAGATTCTTGTTGTCTAGAGGAATTAAGGGCTACGGGGAGAATGCTGGTAAGTGGAGCTGAAATGCGCATCAGCCATGATTGAATGGCGGAGTGGACTCGATGGGCCGAATGGCCTTACTTCCACTCCTATGTCTTATGGTCTTATGGTCTTAAAGGCTTTGTGTGGAGAGTTCCTATACAGTCTGGAGTTAGTGGGTAGATAAAAGCCCAGATTTTCAGAGTTGTGGTGACTCTGCAGTTTACAATCCAAAATGGTGCTAAGAACCTGGGTTTGGAAGTCACACTGCCATTCTGACAAATCCTAAATTTGCTGATAGGAGAGTGGGAGTAGGATGTGATTGTCATATCAGAGAAACTCCAACTCAGCAGGCCATTCCAACATGCTGCTCAGTTCAAACTGATCTTATTTTCACGGAAGTCAAGGGCTTATTTCGCAGTGTGTGGTGAGTAATTTTTGACGAGTAGATGCAAGTCCTCCTAAAGGTGGATAAGGTCTGTGAAACTGTCAAGCTGCAAAGTTATTTAAATAGCCTTTTGTTTACAGTTTAAATAAAACTACTGCATTCTGATTTTAAAACAATTGATGCTGGCAGTATCAATATTTGTTTGTTGATATTACCATAATGGCTATTGGATAACACTATTACTGCTTGGCTGCTTTCCACAGCCTATCATCACAGCTGTAGTTTAAATGTGCAGTATGACAGCCTTTAGAGATTATTAAAGGATTAGCTGTCATTGTTGGGTTATGAATATAAATGTTTTTGTAAGAGAAATTAAATGCATTGAATAGGCTTTCATGAATGGGAGCATGTGTTTTATATAGCAAAACCTGCAATTGATATTTAGAACTTTATTTTGTTTCATCTTAGTATGGATTTTGAAGTATGCACATGGACACTGGATGAGTTGGCATAGGGTAGTGGGTGAAGAGAAGTGATTTAGAATTAGGTTTTACTGTCATGTGTATTCCAAAACAAAAGTATACAAGTACAGTGAAAAGTGTACAGTGTCACCACAATGCCATCTTAGATTTGTAACTAGGTACTTTGTACCTAAGGTGCTAAAATAGATTAATGAGTGAGCACTGAGTTGATATAGTGACTTTATGGGCTCTTGGAATGAGTGGTGGGTAGGGGTTGACATGGAGAGTGGTTGGGGTGAGAGGTAGAGAGCATAATGGTTAAGAGCACAATTAGAAATAAATTCCATGGAGCAGAAATTTCTCCTTTGCCTTTTAATTAGCCATCCTTGGCAAATGGCAGGCCTTGGACAATTTCCAATTTGCATCTGAGAGTGGTGGGCCTGACTCCAACTCTCTGTCTCTTTCTTTATTTTTTCTCTCTGTCTTTCTTTATTTATCTCACACACACACACCCTCGTACCATGCAGGGCACCCTATCCCTAAGTATGTACAGGAAATTTCCTGATTCCTCCAACCCAACAATTTGCAATTTGTTAAGGACAGTTCAAACCTAAAAATGCAGACATAATGTGGAAATTTATTGTCAGTCTGCCTCAAGTCAAGTTGTGCCCAAAAGAAAGTCACTCTTACAGGGTTCTTGCTAACTGGTTGGTTTCAGGCAGTTTTCAGTGCCTGAAAATATTTCTGCATTTTGTATTAAGGTGGTTCAAAATGTCTTTGAGCGATTCCAGTCTTTACCTGTGGCATAGTAGCTGCTTGGTTTATCTTGCAAATGCTGGCTCTGGTATTTGATTTGTCAACCACAGGCAGGTATATGCTAGAGGGAGGCAGGAACTGAGAGCTCCCTTCACTGTTACCCATGCATGGTCTTTCTACTTCTGTGTAACTGACCCTGGAAAAGCTGTTTCTTTACACATAAATTGTTAGCATCTTATCCCAAGACTTATGTTCACAAACTGGTCAGTTATCAGATATAGTCTCAGTAAGTTGGGGAACTCCAGTCCGATTTTGTTTTAAAGTGATTACATTGTCTGGTTGGTAGAGTCCTCTTCCCAGCTCATGTCCATTGTCTAAAGTGATTGAATTCAAAGGCTTAGTCCACAACCATCTGAATAGATAGGTCATCTCTGGATCTTGTGAATAGTTCAGGAGATGTGTCTTGATTCAAGACAGCTGATACTTTTGTTATTGTGATTGTTTTGTAATTTGTAATAAGGATTTGATACTGTCACTTTAAAAAGACCGACAACAATATTTTTTAACTTTATTCTGTGGTTTCAGACCACTCAATAAGTAAAGTCACCTTCAATGCATGAAATCAACTGAAGTGTTAAGGACTTCACCTGTCAGCTGGAGAGGGGTCTGGCATTGCCTCTTGTCAGGCAAGCCTGCCAAACTACAAGCGAATTGGGCAGTTGTGCAGACATTGGCAATCCCCACCCATTCCTATCCTCTCCTACCCATCCATAATGTCAAGTCCTTCAGTGATTGTGCAGTTTTATCTGCCATAAATACCTCAGGGACAGACCTCTCTGCAGCTGGGCTCATCCCAACAATGGCAAGAAGAAGCTCTTCAGTGGCAATTGTATTAGCCACTTAATTGATGGTAGCACAGGAAGATTGACGATATGCCTTCCCAGTCTTATTCTGGTGGATCCAGGAAGGCAATGGGTTTTAGGTGTGTCTGCCTAATTCCATACCCTTCCTTGTTCCGTGTTTGCCACCAGTGAGAACAGAAGATCTGCCCAGTCTAAACCATGTGTTGATAACAACTGACTTTGTAATATTTTCCACTGATCTTTCTGTCTTGTGGTACAACACTTGGCAGGAAGCAGTTTTTGCTTCTAATTGATACATGTTCTGAAATGGAAAGGTGAATTAATCCATTTACTTGTTTTAAGTCTTTTGATTAGATTACCTACAGTGTGGAAACAGGCCCTTCAACCCAAGAAGTCCACACCGACCCTCCGAAAAGCAACCCACCCAGACCCATTCCCCTACATTTACCACCTATTACTATGGGCAGTTTAGCATGGCCAATTCACCTAACCTGCACATCTTTGGACTGTGGGAGGAAACCGGAGCACGCAAAGGAAACCCACACAGACAGTTGCCCGAGGTGGGAATTGAATCTAGGTTGCTGGCGCTGTGAGGCAGCAGTGCTAACCACTGAGCCACCAAATCTTTAGTTCCAGAAATTCTTTGAATTGGACAAGGGGTTTACCCTGACAGAAACTACTGCAGGAAGAGAGAACTAAAAATCAAACACAAAATAGGAATACTGATGTATTCTCCTTTGCCAACAGCCCACTATTCTTTATTATATTGTGAGGCACCCAGATATCTCAGGCACACGTGAGTTTGCATTTGTTAGATTTAAAAGTGATATTTTCATCTCTGATATACAGCATTCTGCCCAGCTTTTGTGTCCAGCTTTATGATGCCTATAACTGGAAAATAATAATGTGTATTCTTCTTTAATGTGACAAGAGATATTATCATAATATGGATGGATTGTTAGAGTATTGTAGTTAGAATCTTGAACAGTTTATTAGAACATCAAAGGACCTCAGGCTGGCAATGAAAAGAAATGAAGCACCATTGCAATCAATTGAAAAGCTAAAGAGTTCTCAACTGTTCATCATAACAGACAATATCTTGACTAATTACCATATAAACAACAGAAATCCTGCATTCTTTATTTTTGGGAGCTGTTTAGATTAAGCTATTCCTATTTACACTGGAAACCATTGAAGTAGTATCTCAGTGAGCATCCTACAGCATTTACGTCTTCAGATGGATTGCAAATTCTAAAAGTCAATTCTGCTCAAACCT
Organism: Chiloscyllium plagiosum; assembly: GCF_004010195.1. Taxonomy (NCBI): domain Eukaryota; kingdom Metazoa; phylum Chordata; class Chondrichthyes; order Orectolobiformes; family Hemiscylliidae; genus Chiloscyllium; species Chiloscyllium plagiosum. The sequence goes on from NC_057719.1 coordinate 45,082,056, forward strand.
TTGTATGTTCTGGGTCTGAACACAATATTCACAACTACATGAAGAAATGATGTTCCATCTGTCCACTAAATGGGTTGACATAGTTCTACTGAATAAGTCCCATTAAAGACTGGTCAGGACGTTTAACTTCTATAATTCTAAAATTTAAGTTCTATAATTATCCAAACCCTACAGCAAATTAGTACGGGCAAAACAAAAAGCTTGCAACAACATGTTAAGTATTTAATTGAGTCATATTGCTGTCTCACTTGATAATTATAGCATTTATTGAAGGAACAAGAACATAAGAGGAGGAGACCAGTTGGCCTATTAAGCTCTGCTATTCAACTTGTGTTTCAACTTCCACTTTCTCACTCATTCCCCATAACTCTTGCTTCCCTGAGAGACCAAAAATCAGCCTCAAATGTGTTCAATGATGGACCATACGCAGTGCTCCAAAATGAACAACCCTTTGAATGAAGATAGTTCTCTTTATCTAAAGTCCACACAATAGGCCTTTGTTGTGAAATGGTGTCTCCATGTCCTTTGAACAGTATTTTAATCAAGCTTCTTCATAAGCTTGAATATTTTAGTCAGATCACCTCTGTCTTCTAAACCCCAGAGAGTTTAGATCCAATTTATGCAGAGTCTTGGAACAACCCCAGCATTGGAGCGGCCAGTGGATCCAGTGAACCTTCCCTGTGCTGCCTCTGCTATAAATGTATCTTTACATAATTAAGGAGACCAAAGTAGCAATCTTCTAGGTTTAGTCTCATTATGACCCTATACAATTGTAGTAAAATATCTTAATTCTTGTACTCCAATCTTTTTGCAACAAAGTCCAACATGCTATTTGTTTTCTCAATTGCTTGTTGTACCTGCAGACAGACTTTTTGTGTTCCTTATAGAAGTATCACAAATTTCTCTGAGCATCACTGCTTACATATTCATGCCTTTTTAAAAAAAAGTCTGTTTTCTTATCCTTGCTATCAAAGTGAATAACCCCCCACTTATCCATATTTTACTCTATCTGCCACTTTGTTCTCATTCCTTCAGGTTATCAATATCTTTTTGTAACCCCTTTATGTCCTCCTCACAGTTTGCATTCCCACTTAGCGTTGTTTCATCAGCAAATTTAGATGCATTATTCTACCTCTTTGCCCAAGTTATTCATATAGACTGTAAGTAGCTGAGATCCCAGTCCTGATCATTGCACACTCCACTAGTCATACCCTGCCAGCTTGAAATTGCCCACTTATCACTCCTATGTGCTTCATGCTTCTTAACCAGTCGTCGATCCACGCCAATGTATCACCCCCAACTCTGTAATAGTTATCCTGTGCATTAACCTTTGATATGGCACCTTATCAAATCCATGTTGGAAATCAAAGTATATTACATCTGCTAGCTCCTCTTTACCTATACAATTAATTACATTCTTAAAAAACTCTAATAAATTTACCAAGTAGGAGTTCTTTTTGTAAAATTGTTTACTTCTTCTAATTAATACTGTGCTTTGCTTTGCTGGGTGCTTATTAAAATATCCTTCTGAAGTTCCCTCCTTTTTTGACTAGTGATGTTATACTTGCTAGTTTGCAATCTACTTGGAAAACCTCAGCCCTTGTGTACACTATCACTGCAACTATCTTTTTTTAGAACCCTTTAGGTCTTTGAAGTCCTAAGGATTTGTCGAATTTTTGTCCCATGAATTTATCCTGTACATTTTCTTCAATATTAATGACCCTAATTCTTGCCTGTTATTAGCACTTATTTATCCTGTTTTTCTGATGTATGGAAGGTGTTACAATAATCAGTGCCCCAGTGAATGTTCTTCATAGGTGTCAGCCTATTCCTACTTCAAAAGGTAAATGTAATGGTCACATAATTCTCTTAAACATTCTTCAAACAGCCTTCAATAGTTGGAAAGATTTTGATTGCACAATCAATGACAAACTACTTTTGATAATCCATTTATGGTTAAGTGCATTCAGGAAAATGGGAGATATTGCAAGCATTTCCTTTAACAAACTATCACTTGGTGTTTTTTCTGGCAAATCTCCTTATTTCTCATTTGATAAAACCAAAACCATTTGGTTTTATTGCAAAACTTCCTTTTCCTGTCATGCCATTTTAAAAATAACACTGTACAGCCCAAGTTCTGTGGGCAGAATGTTGGGTGTTGTTGGTAGTGAGACGTGTGATGAGCATTTCAATGGTAAAATGTGAAAGAGACAACTTTTCGGCTGTAAGGAACAAAGCTAAAAGACCGTTATTTGTGCGTGTAATACTGCAAGTGTCCGAAAGTATGCACTGACTACAAATGACTGAAGTTCCATCAGTGCAATTTGTGAAACCAGAGCCTCTCCATGGCACTGCAGCTTTGTAACATACCCCATCTTCCAAACAGGAAATAATTGTTCTCTGCAATATTTTGGGAGTGGTAGAAAGTTCCTCTGAGTCTAAATCCTATGAACTAGGTTGTGAAATGATTGTTATTGAGTAGATATGCGCGCTGTAATGATTTTGCTGTAGTCCTGTGATGGTTGTGTATTATTTGTCCATTATAAATAAGCATATTTTGTGCATTATTGTGTACGATACTGAGTAATTTACTTAATGACTTGGAGCAAAGCCAAATAATAAAATAGTGAGACAAATATAATGTAAGTGGGATTTATTGATAAGAATTGAACATATTGATTACTCATTCTTTAAAACACATGATGGTGTCTATCTTAAAAGTCTCAATAGACAGAATATAGATTTAGTTATGTTTGTTAGCTTCGAGTATTATGATTTCCTGTCAATGGACATAATGGGAGGAGGTTAAATCAGTACAAAGCACAAGATGAATGCTTTTACATCAAGCTGGTTATAAAGATGGTCTGTCGCATTTGAGATGACTGCACGTATTCTAGTTCAGATAGTGATCATTCTTTTGCTGCACGTGGAGAGAATTATGCACTTAGCACTCAGCAGAAAGGTAAGAAATGTGCATGTACTTTATCTTGTATAAAATTCTGAATGCATAGAATTATCAATAAAACAAAATGACTTTGATACACTCAACATCAAGTGAAAAGACTGAAGACTCGGGGTTGATAAGTTGCAATAAATATCGTATTAAGATATAATTAGGATTAACATCTAGAAAAATATGTATGAAACTGGAGAGAAGCAGTCAGATTATCTAATTTTCTACTTCTCATTTTCAAAAGATATCAGTTTTTTTCTTAGATCCTCCCGAGAAAAAATGTAATTTTCACTACGGAATTATGCATCACGCATTTACATTTGCTGATACCCCCATTCATATTTATCATCATTCGTATAAACTGACTTGAGAAGGAGTCAAAGTTTCTTTTTGTTCAACTTGCTTCGTCTGACAGACTATGCCCTTTAATCTTTTGGTCTGTCAGGCAGATTTTGTTCATTTGCACTTCTTGGAATTCTAAACATTTTGATAAAGTTTCATTCTGAGTCAGTTTGCAGTTCAAAGTTTCCATCTTCCCCACAGTATCTTTAAGTGTCTCAAGCGCCTAAACTCCAATATTCATTTGCTTGTACTCTTTCTAAATCCCAGATGTTCTCATTGAAGTACATTGAGCAGAACTGTGTACAGTAGTACATGAGTTTAACTGGTATTTTATATAAACTTGCTATTAAAGTCTGTGATTGCTATTGAATCACTCACATTAAGATGCCTTCTTTACCTCTGTACACTGTGCTGATGGTTTTAATGGATCCCTGTTCTGTATGTGTTTTGCAGTCCACTAAGATTCATTTTAAGCATTCACCATTTATTCCCATTCCCAAATCTCCTTTTATTTCGTTTAATTCCCTTTTATTCATTATTTCTAGTTGTTAGCCTCATCAATTAAAACCTTCCTAGGCTATCTGCTATTTGGAGTTCTCCTGAAATGTGAAATGGTCAGCAAACCCAAATAGTTATGTTCTTGTCTCTAATTCTAAATTATGTTTGTATAGAATAAATAATATGTTCCCAACATGGTCCTATGAGGCACCCTACTAATCACGATCTGACTGGCTGATGCAGCTCCTTGCTAAAATGTTTTAGGTTGTATTTAATTAGTTTTATTTTTCCAGTTTCAAAATTATTATTAGTTTCAGATGATGCACCCTCCAAGGTGAGGAATCCATCGCTGCAGAATGGAATAATTTCCTCTTTTTTTCCTCCCAATAGAATCAATATTAAAAATGCCCAGATTAAATATAATATGATTCATCTGAAATCTGAAGTTCCGTGTACATTTGACAGTGTCACGCAGCTATGATCTCAATTGCGCATTACAACACAAGTTCATGTAAATATTCTCATTGGAATGGAAGTTCTCTCTCTTTAATGACTGGTTGCATGTGAAATGTGTTTGGCATTTTGACTCAGTTCCTTCTTTGTAATAGGTCACGGCATAGTTTTTTTTCAATATAGTTTTCAAGTCAAAGACTATGAAGTGAAGGGCATTGCTCTAACCCACTATTTGATATTTCTCAATTTCAGTAACAATATGTTATTCTCTGTCAGTTCATTAATCATAGTCAACTATCACTGGCACACAACCATGCCAGCACACCTCTCCTTTGCAACACTGCCAGTTCCAGATGTCTGCCAATTGTCCCCCTTTCATTCTTATCATCTTGTAGTGGCTGAGTTATTACCTACATTTTGAAAAGTCACATGGGCTCTTCATCACTGAAACTCATTGTGTATCCCTTGAATTTATCCATATGAAGTAATGTAGTAAACTTGTGTTACCAGCTGCAATCTTCTTGCAGTAACAAACTGTTATTTCATACAAGCCACTTCTTTTCCATTCAGTCTTGCTCATGCTATTCTCCCAAGCTGATACTCAACAGTTCACTTGCATTTAATGGGCTGGATTTTCTGAAGAATGACAAACATAGTCAGATTGCCACTCCATTGTTTAAAAAGGAGAGCTCATTTCGAGAAAGAGATTCTGATCATGGATCCTGCAGAAAGGTGGAACATACCTTCAATCCAACTGTGCACTTGCAGAGCAGGTTAGTTGAGGGAAGGCCAATCACAGTCTCCCTCTTCACACCATGCCAGTAGTCACCACCTTATGGGATTTAATTGTCCAGCAGTGCAGACAGCTACTTTGACTGTTCCAGTAAAATAGTAAGTCTGCAAGGGAGGTGTGAAGGTAAGATGCTAGGTTGTAGAGTGTCAGGTAAGTAGGAAGCAAAGTGGGTTCGATACTATGGCACAAGATAAGAAGGTTGCATGGTAACTAAGTAAGCATTTCGGGTGGGCGGGGGAGTGTGAGATATAGAGGGAGATTATCATGTTGTGTAAGGGGGAGGGGAGATGTCAAGTCCCAGGGGAGGAGAGTGGAGTGGCCAGTCCCAAAGGAGTGTTGGGTACACTGGCAGTGGATTATGAAGTATGGTGTTAGGTCCTGGGACAGAGAATGGTGTCAGATCAAGGGTGGACAAGGCTTGTCAGATTCCGGGAGAACCAAGAGGAGGGTAGCATGGTCCTGGTCCAGAGTGTGGAGGAGGCCTTGGTGGATAATTAGTTAGGGGTGTTTGAAGTGAGTTTTGGGGAGGGGGCTCAGTTCAATAGTTGCCCAGGAGCTGCATCAGGTTTCTAATTGTCCAACCTTTCTGGGAAAACTATTAACTGTAGCAGAACCCTCCGAATTGTCTGATTTCAGTGGGTATGTTCAGAGGGTTCCAGGGAGTAGGGTAATTGCACAGCGCAATCTTCAGTTTCCTGGGCAATTCTCTTGGAGTCTGTTATCTCTGGGATTCCACAGGTTCCTGGTGTTCAACTCTAGTCTGTGCTGCAGAAATGACTATCCAGCCATTGGGAAATCCAGGCCAGTGTTCCAATCTCTTTCAGGCACTACTTCTATGCCTTAACCTGGGTTCTGCTCTCAGCAGTTCTACATCTCATGGCATGTGAAGGGAAAATGTAACGCAGTGATCTGAAGCAATTAGCTCGAGAATGGTTTCTATATTTTGTCAAAACAACTCTTGTTAGTAGATATCCCAATGAATATAACTTGTGAAAATTAAGTTAAACTCGAAGTCTTAAACATCACAAATTTCTGAAATCCAACTGGTGATGTGGAAGCAAGGATACAGATCTCCTCCTGTATTGCAAAAAATTCGAACGGGTTTTCTTGCCTCATGGCATGGTTTCGTTTTAATGTTGGAACTGTTTATTTTCCAAAAATGAATTTGCATCTTCACCAATCTCCATGACTCATGAATGGTCCAAGATGTAAAATTTATTTGTGTGCAGGGGCAGACTAAACTTGCAATTTATAATGTGTCAACCATGACTATCTATGTTTCTGGTTTTGTCTGTTGGCTGGTCAGCACCAGAATCTTACTCTAGTGTGGTGTGGAAATTTTTTTTTGCTGTGCAAAATTGAGCAATACTCAGTACTTGTTATATTTGCAGAGATCATTTCAAACTATACAACGCAAGATTGAATTACAGGCAATTACAGGTCTGTTACTTGATGTGGTTACTATGAGACCAGTTTGAGATGATCATTTAAGAATATTACACAAGTGTATTGACACATTTTCTAAAACTGTAAAGTGCATTTTTTTTCTCTATACAGTGCTGGAATAACAAATAAGCTGAATAGCAAAAACACAGAATTTAAAAAAAACTTAGCATCTGTTATAGTTATGTGCCAGAATTCCTGACTGAAATCTGTAATGATCCACAAATACTGCATCATACCTGGCTCCAGCTTAGGAGATACCAAAATAGTAATGGACCTTCAAGTTTGTTACCAAAACCTTACTTGTTAGTCTTCCAGTCTGGAAGGCACTCTCCGATACCTTTCTACATATAATTACAAACTTTTAGATTTTCCAAACTTAAGATTATTTGTGTTTGTTGTTGAACAGTGAACGCTGTTAGATGTTTAACACTGTGGATCATGGAAATGTACAACCCACAAGAACCCACTAAATTGGAATTAGGAGCTGCACTCCAGGTTATATTCCCCCCTTGGGGATGCTGATTCACTTAGTATGTCCCAACGAGAATCTTTTGTATCTGTTATTGTTATATAGATTTGAGCTCTCACTCTATACACGAACCTGCAGGTAGAGGAAAAATGATGAGATGCTATAAAAGGAATTGTGGCAAGGAATGTATATTCATTGAACTCACACTGTGGAGATCAAAGTAGATGCAAGTCTGTGCAAAGGTCACTAAAATCATTAGCTTCGTGACTGTCTGCAAGCAAAATCATGTAGTCTGGATGCACAGCAACAACATCAATTTGTAGTTAAACAACCTTCGACAGTTAACAGAAGAATAATCAGCCAAGTCAATGACTCGGACTTAGAGTGGGAGAGGGGCCATGGTTTATAAAGCGAAATCCATTTTGCAGAGCCAAGGTAGTTTTTTAAAAAAAAGGGCTGTCTACGGTGTGTCAATAGGAGGTAAGATGCAGACAAGGCCCAATTCCGAGGAATGGACAGATTAATTTGGAGTTGAGAGAAGAACCAGGTAATATCAAGAAGGGATCAGCACAAGGGTTTAAATTGAAGGGTCTGGGAGCAACTGTAGGTCAGCAGGATGAGGGGTGATACATCAGAAGGACTTGGTATAGTATAGGATATAAGCAGTAGCACTTTGGGATGAGCTGAGATTTAGAGGATGGGAAATAGATAACCAGCTCAGTGAGCATTGGAAAAATTAAGTTTGAAAATACTAAGGCAAGAATGAGGATTCAGTGGCAGCTAGGCTGAGGTAGAGAGGGAGGTGGACAAAATACAAAAGGAGTCTAGATTAGAGTGGTGCTGGAAAAGCACAGCAGGTCAGGCAGCATCCGAGGAGCAGGAAAATCGACGTTTCGAGCAAAAACCCTTCATCAGGAATAGAGGCAGGGTGCCTGCAGAGTGGAGAGATAAATGAGAGGGGGATGGGGGTGGGGAGAAAGTAGCATAGAGTACATTAGGTGAATGGGAGTGGAGATGGAGGTGATAGGTCAGGGAGGAGGGTGGGCGAAGGTAGCCTAAAATACAAAAGGAGGCAGCCTTTGAGAAACAGTAGGTGAAATGTTTTGAAGCTCCTGGAAAGGGGAAGCCAAGTGGACAGGGGCACTTAACGGAGGAGAAAGCAAACTGTTATGTTCCTGATGGCGGGATAAAAGCTGTGGATTGCACTTGCCATTTGGCAAATAGTGAGAAGTTGTTTTTAATATATTGTCATGCCATTAATCAGTATCCAGATGTAAATGCATGCCTTCAGGTTGATTAAAGATGATGTATGCAAGGTGAAGTGGTCTTCCTAGTGGATTGAAATAGATTAGTAACTGCTTCCTTTGTATAGGGAGCGTTGTTGCGCTGGAGAGTGGAGGTACTGAGATCAGGTGATCATGACAAAGCTAGTTGAGGGATGGAGGTGGCAACTCCCTCGTAGAGTCATAGAGATGTACAGCATGGAAACAGACCCTTCGGTCCAACCCATCCATGCTGACTAGATATCCCAACCCAATCTAGTCCCACCTGCCAGCACCCGGCCCATATCCCTCCAAACTCTTCCTATTCATATACCCATCCAAATGCCTCTTAAGTACCAGCCTTCATCACTTCCTCTGGCAGCTCATTCCATACACGTACCACCCTCTGTGTAAAAGTTGCCCCTTGGGTCTCTTTTATATCTTTCTCTTCTCGCCTTAAACCTATGCCCTCTAGTTTTGGACTCCCCCACCCCAGGGAAAAGACTTTGTCTATTTATCCTATCCATGCTCCTCATAATTTTGTAAACCTTTCTAAGGTCACCCCTCAGCCTCCGACGCTCCAGGGAAAACAGCCCCAGCCTGTTCACCCTCTCCCTATAGCTCAAATCCTCCAACCCTGGCGACATCCTTGTAAATCTTTTCTGAACCTTTTCAAGTTTCACAACATCTTTCTGATAGGAAGGAGACCAGAAGTGCACGCAATATTCGAACAGTGGCCTAACCAATGTCCTGTACAGCTGCAACATGACTTCCCAACTCCTGTACTCAATACTCTGACCAATAAAAGAAAGCATACGAAACGCCTTCTTCACTATCCTATCTACCTGCGACTCCACTTTCAAGGAGTTATGAACCTGCACTCCTGGGTCTCTTTGTTCAGCAACACTCCCTAGGACCTTTCCATTAAGTGTATAAGTCCTGCTAAGATTTGCTTTCCCAAAATGCAGCACCTTGCATTTATCTGAATTAAATTCCATCTGCCACTTCTCAGCCCATCTGGTCCAGATCCTGTTGTAATCTGAGGTAACCTTCTTCGCTGTCCACTACACCTCCAATTTTGGTGTCACCTACAAACTTACTAACTGTAAATCTTATGCTTACATCCAAATCATTTATATAAATGATGAAAAGTAGTGGACCCAGCACCGAGCCTTGTGGCACTCCACTGGTCACAGGCCTCCAGTCTGAAAAACAACCCTCTACCACCACCTTTTTGAACTAGTTCTGTATCCAAGTGGCAAGTTCTCCCAGTATTCCGTGAGATCTAACCTTGCTAACCAGTCTCCCATGGGGAACCTTGTTGAACACCTTGCTGAAGTCTATATTGACATTTCTTGAAACAGAAAGAAGCAGGACTACACAGGGAAGGTCAATGTCTATAGATCGCGGGTCAAGATTCATTATACATGGAAGATAGTTGTACCTGGAGGATTGATTGGTGAGGTTCTGACAGTTGAGGATATTAGAAGGCAGGTCAAGGTTGATGGATAGCATAACAAGAGCTTTGAAGAGGACAATGACTGAGCGCTGCAGGATAACAGATACCAGTGGGCTGAGGGGATGTTGTTATGTAAATGCTGCATTTTTGAGGACAATGTGTTTTCTTTTGTCGATTGATTCACAATGTGAAAGTCAAAAGTGGAACAGTGTAGTATTCATTTATTAGTTACACAAGGTCCTGTAAGGCTGGCACCAGGTGTCTTTGGGTTGAAAAGCAACCTGGTAACAGCCTGTGGAACTTGAAGTTACTGATTTTCAACCTAAAGTCTCCCTGAAACTTGGGGCAGGGCTAATCGAGCAAATCAAGACCTCTGCTGCAGGTGAGGTCAGCCAATGAGAGTCAAGTCTGTGACACCAGGAGTTGCTCAGGGGCATGGTGAGGGGGAGGAATAAAGAATGGGAGAGCAGTAGTAATAGGGAATTCTATCATACAGGGAACAGGAATATTTCTGTAACCACAGAGTTGACATCAGGCATGCACACTGCCTGCTTGGTACCAGGGACATGGCTGCAGGACAGTCTGAAGGGGGAGAGAGAACAGCCAACGGTTGTAATCAGTGTCAGTACCACGGATATTGGTTAAAAGAAGAGGAATGTGATCCTGCATGCAGAATAAATGCTCTTGGAAAATAAATCAAAAGGAACACCTTGAAGATGGTAATCTCCAGATTACTCCCACCGCCATGTCCAAGCAAAGTTTGGGAAAAGATTTGTAGCTCGGGTGCTCGTTGTTGTGGTTCTGTTTGCCGAGCTGGGAATTTGTGTTGCAGACACAAGTGCAGAAGCGCTTCACAGGAAGCTCCCAAGCACTGAGGATGTCACCTAGACAGGGGACGAAACGTCTGCAACACAAATTCCCAGCTCGGCGAACAGAACCACAACAATGTCCAAGCAAGATAGAACAATTGAATGCATAGCTGGAGTCACTATGTAGGAAGGAGGAGTTTAGATTCATGTGGCTTTGGGATCGATGCTGGGGAAGATGAGGTCTGTGCAAACTTGATGGGTTGCAGCTCAGCAGTACTGGGACTAACCACTGGTACTTAGGGAGAGGGTGTATACCAGAGAAGCAGAAGAACAGGAAAAGTGACCGGGGCTAGTGATGGGCAAGGGCGTTTGAAGAATGAGGGAAACAAAGATGGAAATGAAAGCCTGAAAAGTAGGAAGCAAAAGTTTAAGGTAGTGGAAACAAGGGCTAGCAGCAAATCAATCCATAGTGTAAAAGAGTATGAAAAATGTTGTCAGAACAGATCTAAAGGTACTATATTTGAATGCACAGACATTTGTAGAAATGTTGACAAATTATGATTGTGGAGAAAGTGAGGACTGCAGATGCTGGAGATCAGAGCTGAAAATGTGTTGCTGGAAAAGCGCAGCAGGTCAGGTAGCATCCAGGGAACAGGAGAATCGACGTTTCGGGCATAAGCCCTTCTTCAGGAATTATGATTGTGTTTACAAAGATAAAGATGCACGTTGCCAAGGCTGGAAACTGAACATCCCAGCATATTCAATCTTTAGGAAGAACAGGCAAAAAAGGAAAAAGACATTGAGTGATATTGTTCTTGAAGGATGAAATCCGTACGATTGTGAAAAAGAATCTTTGTGCAGTAAATCTAGTTGTGGAATCGATGTGGATGAAGCTAAGAAGCAACAAGTGATGGAAAACAGTGGGAGATATCTATTAGCTTCTAAACAATAGTAATAAATTATGGGATGTCATTAAATAGAAAATTCAAGATATGTGCAACAAGATGCTACAGCAATAATGGATGGTGTTAAGCTACATACAGTAGGCAAACCACATAGCAATAATACTGTGGTGGACAATTCCTGAAGATTGTACATGCCATTTTTGGTTTAGACCAGTACGTTGAGGAACCAGCTAGTGAACAGCTTACCCTAGAATTGGTTTTGTGCAATGAGTATTATGATTATTATTAATAATGAGTAATCTTGTTGTACAAGGTCCTTAAGGGGAAAAGTGACCATAATATGATTAGAGTTCTTGATTGGGGTCGAAAAGGAAGGAGTCCAATCCTAAACTAAAATCTTAAATCTAAACAAAGGACATTACAAACTGGGAAACTTCATTAAAAAGTGACAGTGGATAGGTATTGGTTAATGTTTAAAAAATGAATATGTACATTGTAACAGTTATGTTTCTTTCAGGTGGAAGATCACAACAGGAAAAGTGGCCCAATCAGAGCTACCAAAAGAAATTAAGGGTAATTTTAGCTCCCAAAAGGAGTCTCATAAAGTTGCTTTAAAGAAAAGCAGTAAGCCTGAGGACTAGGAGCACATTAAAACCTAGCAAAGGAGGAACAAGAGACTAATGAAGAGGGGGAAAAAAAATTTGAAAGTAAATCTGCAAAACTCTTACATGCACTGTAAGAGCTTACATAAGTATGGAAAAAGATATTTGTGCAGTCAAATGTCGGCCACTTACAACATGAAATGAGAGAATCAATAGTGGAGAACAAGGAAATGACAGAACATTAAACAATTTCAAAGAAGAAAACACAAATAACTTCACAGAATGCTAAAGAACCAACCATCTAATGAGAAGGAAGAATTGAAGGAGATTAGTATTAGTTTAAAAAAAAAAGTACTGGAGAAAATAACAAGACTGAAAACTGATAAATTGCAAGGGCTTTATAGTCTTCATGTCAGAGTAATGAAGGAGGTGGCCAGGGAAGTGCATACCTTGCTTATTATCTTCCAAAATTTCTGGAACAACCCTGGTAGATTGACAGATAGCAAATGTGACACCATTTTTTTTTAAAAAAGGAGGGAGGACAGAAATGGAAAATTCACCGAACACCATCAGTAGGGAAAATGCTAGAGTCTTTAAGGATGTAATAAAGGAATGCTTAGAAAATATCAATGAGATTGCACAAAGTCAATGTGGATTTATGTAAGGGAATTATTTGACAAACCTTTTTTTGAGAATGCAACTGGTGGAATAAATGAGGGAGAACTAGTGGATGTGGTATATTTTAACTTTTTCAGAAAGCTTTTTATAAATTTTTGCATAGGAACTTATTGTGCAAAGTCGAAGCACATGGGATTACTAATGGTATACTGATATTGACTGATTTGCTGACACCAGACTCGAGGAATAAGTGAATCTTTATCTGGGTGAAAGGCAGTGAGAAGTGGGGTATGCAGGGTTTAGTGCTTCGGGCCTAACTCTCTCTCTCTCTATATAAGTCAACTGGATGAAGATATCAAATGTAATATCTCTGAGTTTGCTGATGACACAAAACTAAGTAGGACTTGTGAGGAAAATGCATAAAGGCTTCAGGACAATTTTTAGATATGCTGAGTGAGTGGGAAAATGCAGTATAGCATGGATAAGTGTCATGTTGTCCAGTTCATTGGGAAAAACAGAATGAAAGAGTATTACTTAAACAGTGAAAGATTGGGGATATATTGGTGTACAAAGGGACCTGGGTGTCATTGTACACTGGTCATTGAGAGCAAACATGCAGGTGAAGCATGCAATTGGTGTGTTGGTCTTCATTGCGAGAGCACTTGAATGAGAAGTGGTCCAGCGATATAGTTCAAACCACACCTAGAGTATTGTGTGCAAATTTGGTCTCCTTACCCAAACAGGATATATGTGCCACAGAGGGTGTTCAGTGAATATACACCTGACTCATGCCTGGGATGGCAGTTTTTCATAGGAGGAGAGATTTGAGTCAATTGGGTCTGTCCCTGAAGTTTGGAAGAATGAGAGAAGATCTCATTAAATCATGTAAAATTCTGACAGGTCTGGATGTAGGAATGATGCTTTTCCTGGCTGGGACTTTTCAGATCAAGGAGACATGGTCTCAGGATAAGGTCAGGCCATTTTGGACTGAGTTAAGAAGAAATTATTTCACTGAGGGTGGTGAATCTGTGGCGTTCTCTAACACAGAAGGTGGTGGAGGCCAAGCTACTGAATATGTTGATAAAAAGTAATAGATTTCTAAAGCTAAAGGTGTCAAGGGGAATGGGAGAAGAGCGGAGCATGGCATTGATGTAGAGATTCAGCCATGGTTTTGTTGAATGGTAGAGCAGGCTCAATTGGATAAATGACCTACTCTTCCTATTTTCTGCATTTCTGTCTCCTATATTTTAAATTTGCTTAGTATTAGTTAACCCATTTTTTTTCACTTGGTTAGAAAGAATAAGTTTGTTTATAATGTTTTTCTTCTTTGTTGATTAAACCGGTGTGAGGTTTTGTCTTAGATAGCAGTTAAAGTCAGGCAAGTAACCATTTTAGTGACACCATTGGTCAGGTCTCCATTTTATGATGGCCAATAATGTATTGGGGCTTGATTACCAGTTTTCGGGATGATGACAAGCAGTTCCGGGATCACTCCGACAACATGAGTTCTCTAAAGTAAAGCTGCTAGAGTAGAGCTGGAGATTGGAGTTGTCCAGAGTGGTGTGGGTGGAAATGTGGATCTCCAAATATAAGGTTTCCTATTGGACAAAAGTGCTTAGGAGAGGAGGAAGAACCTTAGAGACTCTGCTGCCCAGATCTTCGATTGCCTTTCTTTGCAGTTCATCTCTGCTAATCAAGGTCATAGAATGTAGCTTAGAGCTTGGTGACTTCCTTTGTGACGCACCTTAATGTTCGCCACCTACACTTTGTTTCTAAAGTTTGTTTCATATGTCAGCTCTTTTTTCAAAAAGGAAGTTGTCTGAATTCTTTCTTTAGTTTCCCACATTTTTAAAGTGTGCACCTGATTCTGAAATGTGGCATAAAAATGTTTTGCAAGTTCAGAAAGTGCCTCGTAATCTTAACCATTCCCTTTTGGCTTCTTTCTTCAAGGTAAGCACAATTCCTTTAATTTCTGATTTTAGCTATTTCATCTTTGGCTTAGTGCTTGCCAATAAAATTATAGAACATAGTACAATACAGCGCAGAACAGGCCCTTTGGCCCTCGATGTTGTACTGACCTGTGAACTATTCTGTTAGTCCCCCTACCCTATCCCATCATCATCCATGTGCTTATCCAAGGATTGTTTAAATCTCCCTAATGTGGCTGAGTTGACTACATTAGCAGGTAGGGCATTCCACGCCCTTACCACTCTCTGCATAAAGAACTTGCCTCTGACGTCTGTCTTAAAGCCATCACCCCTCAATTTGTAGTTATGCCCCCTCGTACAAGCTGATGTCATCATCCTAGGAAAAAGCCTTTCACTGTCTACCCTATCTAATCCTCTGATCATCTTGTATGTCTCTATCACATCCCATCTTAGCCGCCTTCTTTCCAAGGAGAACAGACTCCAGTTTCTCAGCCTTTCCTGATAAGACCTTCCCTTCAGACAGGCAACATCCTGGTAAATCTCCTCTACACCTTTCCAATGATTCCACATCCGTCCTGAAATATGGCGACCAGGACTTTACACAATATTCCAAGTGTGGCAGCACCAGTGTTTTGTATAGTTGCAGCATGATATTGCGGCTCCGGAACTCAATCCCTCTACGAACAAAACCTAACACACCGTATGCCTTCTTAAGAGCACAATCAACCTGGGTGGCAACTTTCAGGGATCCATGTACGTGGACTCCAAGATCCCTCTGCACATCCACACTACAAAGAATCTTTCCATCTACCCAGTACTCTGCCTTCCTGTTATTCTTCCCAAAGTGCAGCACCTCACAGTTAGCTGCATTGAACTCCATTTGCCACCTCACAGCCCAATTCTGCAGTTTATCCAAGTCCCCTGCAACGTGTAACATTCTTCCAAACTGTCCACTACTCCACCGACTTTAGTGTCATCTGCAAATTTACTAATCCATCCACCTATGCCTGTGTCTAATTTAACTCCATTTGCCACCTCACAGCCCAATTCTGCAGTTTATCCAAGTCCCCGCAACCTGTAACATTCTTCCAAACTGTCCATTACTCCACCGACTTTAGTGTCATCTGCAAATTTACTAATCCATCCACCTATGCCTGTGTCTAATGCAGCGGTGTCTTTTAAAGTGACTGACATTGGATAAGAGAATGTAAGTCTTCCTGAGGGAGCTAACATGAGTGAGTGACAGAATCCTTTGATGTCTGCAGCTGTGGCTGATATTTACAGGTAGTTAGAGCACATGTAGTATATTCCACCATGTGCTACTTCTCAACAGCTGATCGCTCTTGATTTGCTAGCGTCCAGAGCTACCTGGCCATCTGGCATCACTTGTGGGTATTCGGTCCATTAATATGCCATCCTTTGCCAATTCCTCTTCAGCTAATGTATTAAAAAAATTTAGTTTTATATAATGGCCCTCTAGTTATTAATGCAAATGTTCCATAATATCTATTTTGTTTAATTTTTGTACCTGTGAAATGTATTATTATATTACTGCAAATGAACTTCTTCAGTAAAGTAGTCATTTACAATGCATTGGTAGCATTAAAATGGCTTAAATTTGCAGAGGCAAAAATATAAACTTGGAGTTGTGTGTCAGTGAGAGCTACTTATAAATCCTGCAGTAAGGAGCTACTTTGTAACTCCCAGGTGGGTGGCACCTGAGGAATGTCAATCTTTTAAGTAAAATAAATACAGAACAGATAAAGTTCAATACTATTCATTGCTGTTCACAAATGTGATAGAACATTCATCTCGTGTTTCAAATTGGCAACATAGCAAAAGTGAATCAGCTTACATGCCACCTTAAAACCAAGATCATTTCTTTCTCCTCACCTCACGAACTTGATTGATTTTTATGAAGAAGTAACAAAGAGGATTGATGAGGGCAGAGCAGTAGACATGATGTATATGGGCTTCAGTAAGTCATTTGACAAGGTTCCCCATGGGAGACTGATTAGCAAGGTTAGATCTCATGGAATGCAGAAAGAACCAGCCATTTGGATACAGAACTGGCTCAAAGGTAGAAGACAGAGGGTGGTGGACAGTTGTTTTTCAGATTGAAGGCCTGTGAGCAGTGGAGTGTCACAAGGATCGGTGCTGGGTCCTCTACTTTTTGTCATTTATATAAATGATTTGGATATGAACATAGGAGGTATAGTTTAGTAAGTTTGCAGATGAGACCAAAATTGGAGGTGTAGTGGACGGTGAAGAAGTTTACCTCGGTATATAACAGGATCTTGATCAGATGGGGCAATGGGCTGAGGAGTGGCAGATGGAGTTTAATTTAGATAAACGCGAGGTGCTGCATTTTGGGAAAACAAATCTTAGCAGGACGTATACACTTAATGGTAAGGTCCTAGGGAATGTTGCTGAAGAAAGAGACCTTGGAGTGCAGGTTCATAGCTCCTTGAAAGTGGAGTCGCAGGTAGATACGATAGTGAAGAAGGCGTTTGGTATGCTTTCCTTTATTGGGCAGAGCATTGAGTATAGGAGTTTGGAGGTCATGTTGCAGCTGTACAGGATGTTGGTTAGGCTAATTTTGGAATATTGTGTGCTTCCTATTGGAAGGATATTATGAAACTTGAAAGGGTTCAGAAAAGATTTATGAGGATGTTGCCAGGGTTGGAAGATTTGAGCTATAGGGAGAGGCTGAATAGGCTAGGGCTGTTTTTCCCTGGAGCGTCGGAGGCTGAAGGGTGACCTTATAGGAGTTTATAAAATCATGAGGATCATAAATAGGGTAAATAGAGAAGTCTTTTCCTTGAGATGGGGAAGTTCAGAACTGGACAGCATAGGGTTAGAGTGAGAGGGGAAAGATCTTAAAGGGATGTAAGGGGCAACGTTTTCACGCGAGGGTGGTGTGTGTATGGAATGAGCTGCCAGAGGAATTAGTGGAGGCTGGTATAATTGCAACATTTTAAAAGGCATCTGGATGGGTATATGATAAGGAAGGGTTTAGAGGGATATGGGCCAAGTGCTGGCAAATGGGACTAGATGTGATATGTGTATGGAATAAGCTAACAGAGGAAGTGGTGGAGGCTAGTATGATTGCAACATTTAAAAGGCATCTGGACGGGTATATGAATAGGAAGGGTTTGGAGGGATATGGGCGGTTGCTGGCAGATGGGACTAGAATGGGTTGGGATATTTGGTTAGCATGGACAAGTTGGACTGAAGGATCTGCTTCCGTGTGTACATCTCTGACTGTATGACCTTGCCCCATATTCTGTGGCACTGTGCAGTTGGCAACAAGGAGTCTCAGTCTGATGAAGGGAGACTTTTAGATTCCAAGCATTCAGTTAAAACAAAAGTAATAGTGGAAATGTAACATGTTCAGTGCAAGAGCATTGCCGACAGAGAAAGGAGATTAAAAAATGTACAGTTGTGTAAAGAACAGCAGAAGTGGGGATTGGCCAATAAGTAGACTTATAGCATACAATACAACCTGACATCCACTCAGCGAACAGAACCGCTAATAAGTTTGCTGTATTGTCTCTTGAGCCTTCATCGTCACTTAGTTTCCTTTCGCTGGGAGGGCAGGCATACTCCTTTCTGCTTCACAATATGATGGGAAAAAAACTAAAATCCTTGGGCCTTGTTCAACTTCTTCTTAAAGCACTGCTGATTATTAGTTATTTAAGATGTGAAATTCCATTGCAACATCTGAATAAGGCAACAGCAGTGGGGTATCGGTCTGAGGTGAGAGTTTGATCCTCTGAAGAATCTCAGTGGAAAATCCCATATCAACCTCTGCACTGCTCAGTTGGTTATTGATTTGCCTGTTGTAGGGGCATATGTATAAAATTGACTCAATAAAGTTATATTCCGTCCCATTAAATTCTGCTGCTAATATGTGACAATTATCTTGAGTTACTATTAATTCATAATGGGGATTTGAAGGCACACCAGAAAGACAATGCTTAGAAAGCCAATTTTGTCTTTTTAGCATCTGGAATAAATGGTGGCAAGATCTGATTGGAAAACATGGTTGAGGACTTGAGTGTAACCTATATTTATTTTATTACATAGTATTTAGATAATATTCAAATTAATTCATTGATATTTCACTGAGTGAATAAATTGTGAGGCACCAATATAATTGCAAGTCACGTAGGCACCGTTTCCAAGGACTAGAGATGCTGTTACGTGAAGTGGACTATTTCCTCTTAACTGTTGAATCGGTTTTTAAAAAAAAAATCACTGCCTTACAGTTCTGCAGAGATGTCAATGACTTTCTTTTGAGGGAAAATATTTCTGTGAGACCTGAACTTGTAATTTGCGGGAATGAATGAACAAAATAGTCACCTGTGTGTTAAAGTAAGCTCAGCAGGGGATATAGGGAGATCTAATGTAGAGTGTGTGTCTCAATATTTGATTTACTTTAACTGCAAAACCTGAATATTCTAAACTTATTGTGTTAAGGCTGCCATCTTTGTTCAAATCTAAAGCCGAGCTGGAGAAGCGCAGCAGCTTCAGTTTCTCCTTGCTGATGTTAAACATTCTTGACAACCACAAGATCTCAGTTATTGAGTCTCTACAGGAGTATTCCTCATCTCCTGTTGCAAAATCTGGTTTTAGTCTTCCACCAGTCAAGCAATGGCTGAAATTTGGGAGAAGTAAAAAAGAGTGCATGCTTGCACTTGTGTGTGTGCGTGGTTCCCGTTCTGAAATATCCCCAATCACTGCCCCTGCTCCAACTCCTCTGATGCTGAAATCCTGTTCATGCCTTTGTTACCTTTTAGACTTAAGAATTTCAGTGAACCTTTGGTTAGCCTTCCACAGTCATCCAAAGCTCTGCTGCTTGTGCCTTTACTTATACAAAGTCCCTTTCACCCTGCCTCCCTGGGCTTTATGAATATGCTGGTTTCTGGTCAACCAATGCCTCAGTTTAAAATTTACATCCCTGTTTACAAATCCCTTCATAATCTTACTCCTCACCATCTCTATAAGCTCTTCTGTTATGATCCTGGTAGAGACCAGTAACTTTTAGAAGTAAATTCAAACTCCCAGGTATTAACTGGAAAAAAAACATGTCATAAGATTTTACATTTCAACGAAAAGAGGTAATAGCAGCGTATTCTGTGAACACGAATTCTTTAAACCTGAATCCCAGTAAACCATTTCCTGTTCTTTTGTTATTTCTGATCACAAGTTCCTCTTTACCTTCCATCATGTTGAGGGTACCTCCAGTACATGTGGGACAAAACAAGAACGTATTAGAGCTTTCAAGTAATCACTTTGATTTTCCTTACTCTTCTCACTTTCTCTGTTGTGTGAGGTAGTTTTGAATCCTTCTACGAAGCAACCATCAAGACTATTCCAACTCTCCTTTGGTACTTCATGATTGTTTAGGGCTTGCTTCATTTGAACATGGACTGCTTCAGTATTTGTGGAATCACGCATGATGCTGAACATTTTGCAATCATCAGGGAACAACCCCACTTCTGACCTTATGATGGAGGAAAAATCATTGAAACAGCTGAAGATGGTTGGGCCTAGGACACTACCCTGAGGAACTTTTGCAGAGAAGTCTTGGAGCTGAGATGATTGAACAACAACCACTACAATTATTTTCCTCTGTGTCAGGTATGACTCCAATCAACAGAGAGCTTTACTTCTCCTGATTCCAATTGATTCAAGTTTTCCCAGGGCTCTTTGATGCTAAGATAAGTCAAATGTGGCATTGATGTCACCTCACCTCAAGAATTCAGCTCTTTTGGCCATGTTTAAACCAATGCTGTCATAAACTGAGTTCCTGGCATCCAATTGCTAAGCAAGTGCTGCTTGATACTACTGTTGACAATACCTTCCATCATGTTACTGATCAAGAGAACACTGATGGACAGTAATTGGCCAAATTAGTTTTGACCTGCTTTGAATACAGGATATACCTGGGCAAATTTCCACACTGCTGGGTAGATTCCAATGTTGTAGTTGTACTGGATTAGCTTGGATAGAGATGTAGCAAGTTCTGGAGCACAAATCTTCAGTACTATTGCTGGATGTTGTCAGGACCTGCAGCCTTTGCAGTATCAAGTCTCCTCTTGATATCATATGGAGAGAATTGAATTGGCTGAAGATTGGTGTCTGTGATGCTGGGGAGCACTGGAGGAAACTGAGACAGATCATCCACTCGGCACTATTGGCTGAAGATTGCTGCAATTGTTTAAGCCTTAAACTTTTGTAGGGCATCCCATTGTTGAGGATTTTTTGATTTTGATTTGACTTGATTTATTATTGTCACATGTACCTAGGTACAGTGAAAGGTTTTGAGTACAGTACAGGCAGATCATATTGTACAAAGTGCATTAGGGTAATAGAACAGGAGTGAGGAATGCAATGTTACAGCTGCAGAGGTGTTCAAAGAGTGAGGTCAGCATTCAATTTAAAATGTGAGAGATCTATTCAGAAGGAGAAAGAGAGGACTGCAGTCGCTGGAGATCAGATTCGAAGAATCAGGTGCTGGAAAAGCATAGCCAGTCAGGCAGCATCCAAGGAGCAGGATAGTTGATATTTCAAACATAAGCCCTTCATCAGGAATCATCCAGACAGAAGTCCAATAACAGTGTGTGCAAGCTGCAAGAGGGCAAAGCTTATAGCTGTATTGTGCAGGAATGAGGTGGAGCATATGTATTCCTTAGAAAAGTCAGATTGGATTCAAAACATTGTTTTTACTATTAAAGCACATGTATGCAAGATATAACTCCTGATAATTAGAGACTTTGGTAAGTAAATTATTGCAGTTTGTGAGTGACCAGTGCAGTTGATGAGATATTAATTGCTGACCTTAACAACGTGTGTGAGATCATTTGATGGCACTGCTTCCAGGTTCACTGGATTCTCTGAGCATGTCCCAGGACAGCAATCCTGCTCTCACTGCTGTTTGATCATGAATATGGAGGGCCTCCTCTCCACTTCCCCATTCCTCCTCTTTCGCCCCCTTCATCCAGTGCAAACTCAGAGCTTGGAGCTTACTTTGTTCTCTCTTGTGCCATACTTCATTCCTATCCTAAAGCAGCTTCTAATCCACTGTAATACTTAGCTAAAACTCCTGCTCCAGTCACGTTTGCTCCTCCCCTTTTAAAAAGTGCAGGTTATTTCTAAGCAGTACAAGTTAGCATCAAGTAGTACAAACCATTCATCATGATGATGCCTGTTAATGTGCCAAGCCACTAAATAGTAAGGGTAGTGCTGGCTGGATGCACTAACCATAGAAACGATCAGTGCATGTATGAAGCTGGTGTGCTGCTTGGATTGCAATCAGTGGGCATGGGATAATCAAACCTCATCATCCCCATGCCTATTTTCAGTGGCTATTTACTGACCAATATAATTATCATACTATTTATAAATCAAAATCCTTGCTTTGTTTTGACATCACTTTTTAAAATTATTGTAAAATAGTTTCAGGTGTACATAAATTTGAAGAGTGACAATGGAGTTTGTGTGTTATGTCCCAAACTCAGTAAAGTCAAACAGTGGGAGAAACCCCTCAAAATGTTGTCTTTCCCTGTTGAAGAGTTTGCACTGGCTCTTAAGAGTGATTTGTTAATCTCCTGTGAACAATTCAAACCTTGCAATAATTGTCTAAATATTGACTTCTGACAGCGTTCCCCAATGTTAACAATGAACTGCAGATACAATGAAATTCTGTATGTTGACTGAACCAGCATTTAGACCAAGGTCAGTCAGTATTAACAATGGTTTGCTGAAGTGTTTAGCAAGTACTGGGCTATTCCAGCCACATCGCAAAGTAACTATGTTTGGTGTCCTGAAAGAACAAGTCCTAGATTATGACAACTTTGGACCTTGGAGCTTCCTGTAAACTGAAAAGCAAGATGCTACAGATATTAGAAATTTTGAAATAAAAACAGAAAATGTTGGAAGTATTCAGCCAATGTGGCAAGAAAAGCAGCTAACATATCAAGTCTGATGAAATTGTTGACTGCCATATAAACCGCAGATGTTACCTCATTGCACAAGTCTCAATTTAATTTCTAAACAGCGTGAATTAGACTCTTTTAGAAAAGCAATTTGGATGCAAACTGAATTGATAGCATAGTTGGTTAATACTATGTGCTGTCAATTCTCTACAACATTGTAATGTAGCATAATTCAGTTTTATGTCAAGCAGTTCAGAACTTTAAAATGTTACCTGAAATGACAGTCATTTGTACTAGCTAGTTTTAATGCACCCAACATGTTCCTCCAGAAATTAATGGGAAGGCCATATTGTCTGGCCTCTGTAAGGAGGTGTCTGATGCTTTCCAGCAATCAGGCTCTTTTTGATATAACTTTGGGCTTTCAGAATGATGCATTGGTTTAGAAACAACATAGCCAGACTGTCCTGAAAAACAGAGAATGGAATTTGCTGCACGATTCTTGGTGTTCTCTAGGTAATTATATTTCTGAGCATTGGGATTTACAGATCAGTGCTTAAGAATTTAACTTAATAATTTGATGTGGTACATGATGATTCCACATTTGCCTTTTCTGTATTGTATTACTGAAAGAGGATTGTACTAGCAGCAGTAAAGGGATGCTATCATTTTGAATTGATTTCAAAACTTCAAACATTGGGAAATTGTTGCAGCTTGACCTTCAAAGTGCTAAGAAGTCATAGTTTCAGTCCAATAGTGGGGAAGAGAACTTGGGTGTTGGAGGAACCACCCTCTGAATGTGAGATAGCTGAACACAGTGAAAAGAGCCCAGAGCTCAAGCAAATAATTTATCTGGGCAACCTTTATATTCCATTGGCTGCTAATGCCACTACCCTATTCAGTAATTGTTTTATAGGACACCTGGAAGAAATGTCGGTAATGACAGTAGTGTTTTAGTTACATTCGCTTCTCATATAAAGTGTCAGTTTATGGCAAACTTACTTCCTGAACTAGAAGGTGGTATTCCAATCCCACTCCAGGACTGAAGTGCAAAGATCAAAGCTGAATGCCTCAGAGGGTTTGCTGAAGGTCTCCTTTTTCAAGTGAGGTGTTAAATTCTCTTCTGTACTGCCTTATTCAACCTCAAGTTCTAGTGTCCACCATAGAACATGGAATATAATAGCACAGTACTGGCCTTTTGGCCCTTGATGTTGCGCTGACCAGTGGAACCAATCTGAAGCCCATTTAACCCACACTATTTCATTCTCATCCATATGCCTATCCAATGACCATTTAAATGCCCTTAAAGATGGCGAGTCTACTATTGTTGCAGGCAGTGTGTTCTACACCCCTACTACTATGAGTAAAGAAACTACCTCTGACATCTGTCCTATATCACTCCTCAATTTAAAGCTATGTCCCCTCATACTAGCCATCGCCATCCGAGGAAAAAGGCTCTCACTGTCCAGCCTATCTAACCCTCTGATTATCTTGTAGGTCTCAAAAGTCACCTCTCAACCTTCTTCTCTCTAATGAAAACAGCGTCAAGTCCCTCAGCCTTTCCTCGTAAGACCTTACCTCCATACCAGGCAACATCCTAGTAAATCTCCTATGAACCATTTCCAAAGTTGCCACATCCTTCCTATAATTCGGTGACTAGGACTGTATGCAATATTCCAAATGTGGCCGCGCCAGAGTTGTGTACAGCTGTAGCATGATCTCATGGTTCTGAAACTCAATCCCTCTACCAGTAAGAGCTAACACATTGTATGCTGCCTTAACAACTCTATCAAGCTGGGTGGCAACTCAAGGATTTATGTACCTGGACACTGAGATCTCTCTGCTCATCTACACTACCAAGAATCTTACCATTAGCCCAGTACTCTGCATTCCTCTTATTCCTTCCTAAGTGAATAACGTCGCACTTTTGTTTTTGCATTAAACTCCATTTCCCACCTCTCGGCCCAGCTCTGCAGCTTATCTATGTCCCTCTGTAATGTATAACATCGTTTGTAACTATCTACAACTCCACCGACCTTAGTGTCATCTGCAAATTTATTAACCCATCCTTCTATGCCCTCATCCAGGTCATTTATAAAAATGACAGACAAAGAAATTGAGGATTTGGTTAAGAAAAAGAAGGAAGCATATGTCAGGTATAGACAGGATAGATCGAGTGAATCCTTAAAAGAGTATAAAGAAAGTAGGAGTATACTTAAGAGGGAAATCAGGAGGGCAAAACTGGGACATTAGATAGCTTTGGCAAATAGAATTAAGGAGAATCCAAAAGGTGTTTACAAATATATTAAGGACAAAAGG
>NC_057719.1:45108538-45145707 GCF_004010195.1 Chiloscyllium plagiosum
TGCCAGGGTTGGAGGATTTGAGCTATGGGGAGAGGCTGAACAGGCTGGGGCTGTCTTCCCTGGAGCGTCGGAGGCTGAGGGGTGACCTTATAGAGGTTTACAAAATTATGAGAGATAGGATAAATAGACAAAGTCTTTTCCCTGGGGTCGGGGAGTCCAGAACTAGAGGGCATAGGTTTAGGGTGAGAGGGGAAAGATATAAAAGAGACCTAAGGGGCAACATTTTCATGCTGAGGGTGGTACGTTATGGAATGAGCTGCCAGAAGATGTGGTGGAGGTTGGTCCAATTGCAACATTTTAAGAGGCATTTGGATGGGTATATGAATAGGAAGGGTTTGGAGGGATATGGGCCAGGTGCTGGCAGGTGGGATTAGATTGGGTTGGGATATCTAGTCGGCATGGACGGGTTGGACCGAAGGGTCTGTTTCCATGTTGTACATTTCTATGACTCTATAACAGTGGACCCAAAAATAGATCCTTGTAGCACCCCATTAGTAATTGAACTCCAGGTTGAATGTTTCCAGTCAACCACCACCCTCTGTCTTCTTTCAGCTAGCCAATTTCTGTCCCATGCCTCCGTATTGTCTGCAATAGTTTATGGTGGGGAACCTTATCAAACCCCTTACTGAAATCCCTATACACCACATCAACTGCTTTACTCTCATCCACCTGTTTGATCACCTTCTCAAAAAACTCAATAAGGTTTGTGAGGCATGACCTACCCTTCAAAAAACCGTGTTGGCTATCCGTAATCAACTTATTTTTTTCTAGATAATGATAAATCCTATCTCTTATAACCCTTTCCAACACTTTCCACACAATCAAAGTAAGGCTTACAGGTTGATAATTACCAAGGTTATTTCTACTCCCCTTCTTGAACAGGAGAACAACATTTGCTATCCTCCAGTCTTGTGGCACCATTCTTATAGACAGTGACTCCCAGGGGTGAAGGGAGTCTCACTGTAGTTAGCCATGTTGACCTGGAAAACTTGACTGGTTATCCTTTTCGTGCTCATTCATGGGATCTGGGTGTCACTGGTAATGCCAGCATTATTGCCCATTCCTAATCACTTGATGAAGGAGCGTCACTCCGAAAGCTAGTGTGCTTCCAATTAAACCTGTTGGACTATAACCTGGTGTTGTGATTTTTAACTTAGCTCAAATTGAATAGCTTTCTGGGCCATTTCATATGGTAGTTAAGAGTGAACCACATGCTATGGAGTCACATGTAGACAAGACTAGGTAAGGACATTAGTGAACCAGATGTGTTTTTAATGACGATTGACAGTGGTTATCTGGTTATCATAGGCTAGCCTTTAATTACAGATTTTTACTGAATTCAAATTTCACCACCTGCCATAGTAGGATTTGATCCTACGTGCCTGGAGTGTTTATCTGAGGCTCGGGGTTGCTAGTCCAGTGATATTACTATGACTGCATCACCACCCAGCTTTGCACTGGATCCTAGAGGGCCCAGGCCTGCTGAGAGTGGCCTGCCCAGCTACAAACTTACCCTCCTTGGCATGGACATTTCTAGGCTGTAGTGTCGTAGGCTTCGCATCTCCGAAGTTTCCTGAAAGGAATTCCTCTGGGAATCTCATCTGTGGTTCCTTTTCGAACTGGATGCCTATTGGCACCATCATTTCATACCTGAGGAGAAGGAACACCTGAAGTGAGTTTGAGGTCCTCGTCTCCTTTTGCATTACCATTGATGATGAGCACCAATGGCTACAGTAATGGAGTGAAGGTCTGTGCCTATGTTGGACAGTCATTGACAATGCTAGATGTGGCCAAAGTAGAAGGCAGCCTATCCATGAAGATGCAAGATGCACAAATGTCAGAGTCTGTACCTTACTGATAATATTGGTGAAATCCTCCATCCTTCTATGCAACTTACCAAGTGTCTCTGAGAAACCTGTCTGATGTTTCTGAGTCTCTGTGCACTTTGAAGCTATTAATGGCTGAGGGCTTTTGGTCTTTTGCCTGGGACTGAGTGGATGCTTGGTATCCAGTAATCCTCAGTGTCAGAGACCTGCGGCTTCCTTCTTTATCCAAATGCGCTCATGTCAGTGATGATGCTCATCAGGTTGAGAGAGTCATCGAGATGTACTGCATGGAAACAGAACCTTCGGTCCAACTCGTCTGTGCCAACCAGATATCTAACTTAATTGGTCCCATTTGCCAGCATTTGGCCCATATCACCCAATTGCGTTTTAAATATTGTAATTGTACCAGCCTCCACCACTTCCTCTGGCAACTCATTCCATACACACATCACCGTCTGTGTGAAAAGGTTGCCCTTGATTCCTTTTAAAATCTTTCCCATCTCACCTTAACCTTTTAGTTTCGGACTCCCTCACCCCAGAGGAAAGACTTTGTCTATTCACCTTATCCAAGCTCCTCGTAAGACCCTAAGACATAGGAACTGAAATTAGCCCATTTGGCTCATTGAGTCTTCTCTGCCATTCAATCAGGGCTGATCGGTTTCTCCATTTCATTCTGCAGCCTTCTCCCTGAAACCTTTGACCCTCTTAACAAACAAGAACCTATCTGTCTCTCTCTTCAATATACTGAATGACCCCATACACTTCTGTGACAATCAGTTCCATAGATTCATCATTCTCTGGCTGAAGAAGTTTCTCATCTCTATTTTAAAGGATCTTCCCTTTACTCCAAGGGATTGTACCCTTAGGCCCTGGTCTCTCTTGCTATTGGAAACATCTTCCCAACATCCATCTTACCAGGCCTTTCAGTGCTCTGTAAATTTCAGTTAGATCTCTCCTCCTCCTCCTAAACTCCATCAAGTATAGGTCCAAAATCTTTGAATGTTCTTCATGTATTTAGACTTTCATTCCTGGGATTATTCTCGTGAACCTCTTTGTGAACTTGCTCCAGGGCCAATCCATCCTTCCTGAGATATGGGACCCAAAATTGCTCACAATATTCTAAATGTGATCTGACCAGAGCCTTTTAAAGTCTCAGAAGTTCATCCCTGCTTTTATTTTCTAGTCCTCTTGAAATAAATGCCAACATTGCACTTCCAGAAGAGTGAAGATCAGGCAAAGCAAAACATTACTTTTTTTGACATCAGTGCTGCCATTTTGGGGTCAATATTTCAACTGCCATCCTCTATTAAGGTTACCTCGTTGAACATGCTAGCTTGTTACAGATTAGTTACTGGTTCATTTCCTGCAGCAGAACCTGAGACTGTACAAGTGTTAATTGCGCTTTCTAGTGTTCTTTGAAGTTGCAAAGGTTTACAGGATGTGGTGTGGTAAGTGCTGAAGAACTTCAAAGTTTCTGCCAAAAAACAGTTGCTGTTAAGAAGACTGTGTAGATTGACCTTCCTCATGGAATAGCATGTGAATGGGTAAATGATCAGTGATTCATTTTATAAAAAAAAGAAGAATGGGTAATGGAAGAGAGACCGAACAAAAATGGAAAGGAGGCAGCACTGAACAGTTTGAGTCAGATACCCATCAGCATTGTCCTAATCAAAGAGGAAGTGAGGATTGCAGATGCTGGAGATCAGAGTCAAAAAGTGCGGTGCTGGAAAGAGCTTTACCCCTGATGAAGAGCTTATTCGAAATGTCGATTCTCCCGCTCCTCGGATGCTGCCTGCCTCGGTTGTGCTTTTCCAGCGCCACGTTCTTTGGCATAGTCCTAATCTGCCATTTACTGATACTGCTTTTTCATCCCTTTTACTGACCACTACATTGTTGTCTTTGCGACATACAAAATAAAAAAAAAACACGATGTTCCAAATGAAATTTGCAAATGAATTCTTGTTGCATATAAAGGTAAACTAATCACCTCTTATATGAAGGGTGTTGTAAAACTTGAAAGGGTTCAGAAAAGATTTACAAGGATATTGCCAGGGTTGGAGGGTTTGACCTAATAGGGAGAGGCTGAATAGGCTGTGGCTGTTTTCCGTGCAGCATCGGAGGCTGAGGGGTGACCTTATTGAGATTTATAAAATCATGAGGGGCATGGAGATGGTAAATAGACAAATTATTTTCCCTGACAGGGGGGAGTCCAGAACTAGAGGGCATAGGTTTAGGGTGAGAGGGGAAAGATTTAAAAGGCACTGAAGTGACAACCTTTTCACAAAGAGAGTGGTGCGTGTATGGAATGAGCTGCCAGAGGAAGTGGTGGAGGTTGGTACAGATACAACACTTAAAAATCATCTGGATGGATATGTGAATAGGAAGGGTTTAGAGGGATATGGATCAAGTGCTGGCAAATGGGACTTTTACGATATCTGGTCAGCATGAACGAGTTGAACTGAAGAGTCTGTGTTTCCTTGCTGTACATCTCTGACTCTATTCCCATCATGCTTATCTTCTGTGTGCTTTTGTATACCCCTAGTGCCCTTAAGCAGTGTAACATGAATGGTTGCAACAAGACTGCTAAATAATAGTAGTGGACCTTTTGTCATGTGGTTTTGATGCCACATCACGAGTCAAGACAGATTGGTCAAGGAGAAGGCAACAGCAGCAATGTCTTCAGGTTTCAACTTCACCTAACACTACTACTTAATGTATATTAATAATAAATACTACATTATATGGTTAACACAGATATATTGTTATGGTCTTTATAGTTATTAATCTATTTTCTGTGTTCATGTCCATGTGCTCTTAAAGCTTTCTAAAGTACCAGTCTAGTGTCATCGTGTCTCATCTCATCTCATCTCATGTAATGTGGGTAATCTGGTCTCGTCTATTTTAACTTTGCCTCCACAATACTATTTATACTCTGGTGTTCCGTTCCATGACATCATCACACGACTGCGCTCAGACCTTGAGCCCTTACGTAACACCGTTCCCCAAGCTTTAGCATCTCATTATAAACATTGATTAACATTTATTTACATTGTAAAATTTGTTACTCAGATTATTTATCCGATAACATTTATTGAATATTTTCTTGCCTTACCTGTCCTATCCTTCCCCAAGTCTTTGACTTGATTAATCAGTTTTGATAGGAAAGTCTGTGACCATGAGCAGAAACACTTGAGGTCAAGCTGATGATCTTGCGTTTTCTCTGCTGGCTTCTGATTTCAGAGATTCAATACTCTAAAGGACTTGCACTTTTGTAACAGAAGGGGTTTATGAAAATTACAAGGTGTTAAGTATTTAACACTATTATTAATGTTGGACATTGCGGTTAGTTCCTCTTGGAAGAAATTAAATAATCCATCTTTACATTGCTTTTCATGAAATGAAGCTTCTTGCCTTGTGAAATTGATGTGCTCTTCAAGGTTCTGATCCAAGGCATAAATAGGTTGGGAACAATTTGATCTATTGCTTGGTATGTTCTTCAGACTGTAGCATGTCATCAGTGACTCAATTTCTACAGTACATTATTGATGGAAGTCTGAACAGTTTTGACTTTGCTGATGTGGGGTTTTGGAATTCCACCTGTAACAAGATAGTGTAGTATTCAATTCTTTAGGAATTCATGCTGTTGTTGTCACGTTGTGTACTGTTTAGATGAGAAGCCTGTCTCCTCTGATCAAGTGGTTTATTGTGGTTAAGTAGTCACATGTTCTTCGTTCAATGGAACCTTTGCTGTATGATACCTCTGAAATAGTTTTCTAGGTTCTATATTCACAGGTATTGGACTAATTATAGATTGAACTCTTTGGATTGAAGAAATTCATTGATCTAAGAGACCAGTGACATTTTTGTTGCAAATGAACACGTTGTTTTCTGTAGATGTTTTGTTCAAATGGTACATATAGGTCATTAATGAAATTATCTACAGTCTCTCCTGGAAGCTGATATCTGCTACTGAAGGGTGATGTCAAAATGGTTTATTTGTTCTTGAAATTCTATATTGCCAAAATCTGTTATGAGGAATGAGTATTCATTTCTTATTGATCTGTTCTTTATGTAATGCACAATTAGATGTTGTTCCCCTGCAGTAGAGACTTGTGCTAACAACATGTTCTGCATTTCATTTGATATCTGGTCAAAAAGCTGTTCAAAATCTTAGGAATTGTGCTTTCAATGTCTACCAACTTGCTGATCTATAAATAGATTTGAAAGCTTACATTTATCTCTGAATTTTTTGTATTGCTCAATAATTGATAGTATGTGACGTTTTTGATTATTTTCTAGATTAGAAAAATTTTGTTAGGATTTGATCCTGTACTACACTCATTCCTTTGCCTCGTGGTATTTTTAGTTCATTAGAGTTATTGTGCAATATTTCTTTTTGTAAAGACTGTCGTTAGAATACAAAAATTGAAAGTTGATAAAGTTTATGATGTTTTAAGTGTTTTTCTAAAGTAAACTTCAAATATCCCATGACAATATGGTGTCTTCAAAGAGATGAATCTAGATATTCCTTTTGCAAGGTGGTTGCGAAACTTCAGCAGTGTAGCAACTTTGGATCTTATTGAATGAAATCATTTTCACAATGAGTTTTTAAAAAATTGTTTTGATGTCTGCCATGATGTAATTTAGGCTGATGTGCTACGTCTGAGAAATTCTCATCAAATTCGACATCACATATTCAAATTCATCTTCTCCTCCTTTAACTGATTATTCATATGTTAATGAATAAAATCAATAAAAAATCTCTTGGGTGCTAAGTAAAACTTCGTATTTGTTGTTCAAACCATCAAAATAATAAAGATTTCACTAACTTCGCTGTCGGAGCTTTGATACTTTGAATTGCTGTAACCACTTTTATTTCTGCCCTTTTCTTGTCTTTTCAATTCATTTTTCTTAAAGCCTGAACGTGAAGAATATTTTGTTAATTTTGTCATCAAATAATTTGTCTTAACTGTGCTCCACTGTTTAGTTTTTTTTCAGTCCAAACAAAACCTTTTGACCTGCCCTTAAGGGATTACATTTGCTTTGAGTACCTGGTAATTTGCTTCTTTCCATGGGTACTCGATTCACATTTATTCCCTTAACTGTTAAGGGGCTTTCATTGCTGTCCCTGCTTCCTTTAAGGGCTTGATTCCCTATTACTAATTGTAAAAGGCTTTTTGAGACTTGGATTGATTGCTCTGATGGTTTCTCAGGTTTTCTGTTGGGCAATTCTTGCTTCAAAGTGGCGATTCAGCTTTGTGGCTTTTCTGGCTGCTAGCTTTTCTATCTAGTAATTTCTTGAAAAAAAATTGAATTGTTTTCTCTCAACAATCTTGGGTCAGTTTCTTGACCTTCACTCCTGCCACAATTCTCTTGGCAGTGTATTCTGCCACTGGCATCATCTTTTCTCATATGGTTTGATGCAACATTTGGGTTTGGACTAGCTTAAGCCGCGAATTGTCTTCAGGCTTAAACTTCAATGAAATGCTATTTATTATACACTAATTACTACTATAGATTTTAATCACAGATATTTGGCTCTGATCTTATAACATTGGGTAATGTCTAATTATCATCATCATTGTTTGTTCAAGTCTACATGCTCTCAAGACACTCAAGTTCTAGCCTAATCTAGTGTTGACTGATCTAGTTCTGCCCACACTGCTATTTACTCTCAGAAATGTGTAACACTGTGACCTTATTCACAAGGTTGATCTCGGGTCCTTAAGCCTTTGCACAATAGTGGGCATAGTAGTCTTGGGGGGGAAACAGAGCAGCTCTGAACCCGGGCTTCAGACTGTGCAACGATATGGGTAGCAGCAGTCTGGACTGCCTGACCGGCAACAACAAGGACAGTGATAGATTCATCCTGAGAGAGGAAAACTGACTCATGTTTCACATTAAAACCTGCAGATGCTGGAAATCTGAACGAAAATAGAAATTACTGGAAAATCTCAGCAGGTCTGGCAGCATCTGTGGAGAGAAATCAGTTAGCATTTCAGGTCCAGTGACCCTTCCTCAGAATAATTAAACAGTACATACTGTGGTGTAATACTAGGTGGGAAAAAAAATCTTTAAAACAGATTCTTTATATTTAAAGACATTTATATTTGAAACAAATTGCAAAAATGCTGAAACGTGCAGCCATTGTGCAATACTATAATTGCAACTCAGTTGGCAACACCTTGAATTTGTTCTTGAAGCGCAATGTTGACATTAATGACTGGGAGGTGCTTGCTACCAATTGCTCAAAATGGCAACAACATGTCTATCAAACTGCATCATGACTTGAGACCAAATTACGTAATGATGAGGCAAAGCAATCGTGGAGAAAGAAAAGAAAGCTAATCCTGCACTTCAGATCCCACTACCTCGAGACATCCTGTTCCACGTACTCAAAGATCTGTTGGACAAGAATTGGCCAGTTCAGTCCCATGATGACCCATGGCAGAAACCAGCAACCCTGTGTACATATCATCCTCCAATCGAGAGATAGCTGATGACTGGATTTCTATTGTAAGTTAGTCAAATTTGAGACATCAGCTAAAACTAATACAATTATGTGTCCTCAACAGTTGTATGTTCTTTTTAAAAATTCAATAGATATTTTTCTATTACAACCTTTAATTATTAGCACTTTTCAGGGTGAAAGCAAAAGTCTATTTACAAAAGTTAACAAGAAACTTCTAAATTGCGTTGTGATTGAAATTCTGTGGCAGAGGCCAGTCATGCCATTTTTCCAGGGTTTATGCCAGGGTTGGGGTAGACATTTGGCAGAAATTCCAGGTGACTACAAACAAAGAAATGCTTTATATGCGATGTGATGTCTGTATTCTAGCTTTGAATATTTGCCTGACAGTCATAGAAGCTTACCAGCAAAGAAAGAGATCATTCAGCCTATCTTGTCTGAGCTGCCTGTTTGAAAGAATTATGCAATTTGAGCACCCACCCCACCCCCGCCGATCACTTGCTCATTTTCATTACAAGCTGCATTTTCATGTACAAACAGTTCTTCTATAATGCGATGGTTGTGTTCTTGTGTGACCCTGCGCTACATAAACATTGCATAATGAAAGCAGCACTTAAAGTTTTGGCAATGCAATCGTGTTATAGCCAACACATTTTCAAAGTTCGCACTTTAGAAACAGCGTCCCCTGTTCATCAATCATATTATAGACAATGCGTGTTGACAAAACGTGCATTATAACAGAACGACGTACAAATGGCCAATTTCTTTTTACAGGCTATTAGTGAAGTTTGTTGTCACCACCCTTTCAGGCTGTACATTGCAGATAATGTGCTTGCTGTGTGTAAATAAAACCTCCTTGGGCAGAAATTCACAGGGATAGATTGTTACCTATGCTAACTTGGTGTCAAATGGGATTTCCGACCCTGGGTGTCAGTTTCAATGGCACCCGACCTCCATAGAATGCACTGCTGTGACTTCAGGCAGGCCCATTGATGACACCTGATAGAAATCTAGATCTAGGTAAGTCAGGGAGCTTTTGCTTTTGGATTTTGGGATGGGTATGAGTGGGCTTTGAAATATAAGTGGGTAGGAAAGAATCCTATCCACCATTTTAAAAAAAAATCTTAAGTCTCTTTTCTAAAAAAATGATGTATTTACTCATGGTGAGTGGGCTGCCAATATCAGTCCCTCACAACCAACCCCCCCAACTCTGTTATGGGGTAAATGGGTGAAGTTGCTGGATTACTGCCTGGTATTTTCTGTGGCCTCCTGCCAAAATCATACCCAGCCGAGTCATGTAATCTCTAGCCATTCATCTC
Source organism: Chiloscyllium plagiosum (assembly GCF_004010195.1). Lineage (NCBI taxonomy): Eukaryota > Metazoa > Chordata > Chondrichthyes > Orectolobiformes > Hemiscylliidae > Chiloscyllium > Chiloscyllium plagiosum. The sequence continues at coordinate 45,118,153 of NC_057719.1, forward strand.
ACCACTGATTATTTTACCTATTTTACTGCGTCCACTTCTGACCATCCTTCCTGTGTCAGGTTTCCATAACATCCACGTACCAACTGGTTGTCATCAACTGGAAAATAACCAAAAGCAAACCAGGAACCAAGATCATTTATTCAGGGGGTTAAAGTTTTCTTTGGAGAAAATTGAAATTATAGAATATTCTCCACCCTGTTCAATTTAATATCAAAACTAATTAAATAATTATTGCTGATTTTTGGAGAGGAACAGGCAAATATTTATGCTTTTTATTTTTTTTTCACTCCAGTGGACCAGCAGTGTACTGCTCAGTTTGGAAGCTGGTACTTTCTGAGGTGGATTGATTCATTGATAGGCCAATTTGGAAAGATGTCATTGTCCTACGTAGAGAGGAATGTTTGCCAAACACCATTCAATAATGGGCATACTCTTTTGAGCATTCACTATGTTAAAATAATTGATTGTGCAATTTCTATAATTTTGACATTGTTTGACTATTTTGCTTCTAAGTCTCAAAATTAGTAATCTGAAGAGCTAACATGCTTTGTCACAACAGTTAGTTTATCGATTGTACTAATATTCTGCAAACAACTCTAACAAAACAGGTATGTAGTTCTAATGCAAACCTTTCAAAACGTTGGAGATTTTCCACTAGGTGTAGGCCCATGTTTCTGTGTTTTCTATATTTATGTGAACAACATCCTTTAGTAGGTGTATGTTTTTCAAATGAGTAAACATTTGGTACATTATTAAACTTTTGTGCTTTATTGTAATCTCCTATTTTAGAGTATCTGTCCCTTTCACAGTTGGAAAAGAGCTGGTCTGTTTCTTAAAGTATCATGCTGAATAATTTTACAAATTTTGTTTTAACATTTTGTTAGGAATCTTTGAAATGTTTCTACGGACCACAGCTGGCATTTGACCCAAATGCCTGAGGTGGTGGTTCTGACTCAAACTAACCCAAGCACATTTTTTATACAAAGGACAGGCTATACTGTAGCTATATTGTACTTGATAATGCTGACATTCATTGTTGCTCAATTTTATAAAATAAAATATGTCTCTTTAACCCCTGCCAGCCAAGAAATCTATGAAGCATGTGAACTCGGGAGCATAGGAGTGGCATTGAACGATGTCTTTAGGTGACTTGAACTAAGAAATGCTGGATAGATTTCAGAGAACCCAATTCCTAATTTTTACATGCCAGTCTATTCGATTTCAGCATAATTAGTGGTGTAATGGGACCTGTGGATCCAGAGCAATGTGGTTGACTCTTACTTACCCTGTGAAATAGCTCAACAAGTGTGATGGTATATGGCAATTGGGCAATGGCAGCAGATGCTGGTCTTGCCAGTGATATCACAGCCTATAAAAGAATTGAAGAAAAAAATGCAAATTCTGATCTTGTACTTTTTGGTTTTTTTTCTAAATGTTGCTAAGGAGTCTATTAAATTCAGCAACTCTTACAGGCCAGATGCTTTATTAATCTTCTTGAAAAACCAAGTGAATTGCTGCTGTGCTGTCATGGGGCAGCGCAGTGCAGCAGTGGTTAGCACTGCTGCCTCACACAGCACTAGGGACCCGCACTCGATTCCAGCCTCAGGTGACTATCTGTATGGAGTTTGCACATTCTCCCCGTGTCTCTGTGAGTTTCCTCCAGATGCTCCGGTTTCCTCCAACCATCCAAAGATTTTCAGGTTAGGTGAGTTGGTCATGCTAAATTGACCATAGTGTTCAGGCATGTGCAGCCTAGGTGGATTAGCCATGGGGAATGCAGGGTTACAGGGATAGGATAGGGGGTGGGATACTCTTCAGAGGGTTAGTGCCGACTTAATGGGCTAAATGGTCTGCTTCCATACTGTAAGGATTCTATGATAGGGCCAAGGCTACAATGGCTTTAATGTTCCAATTAGATGCCCACGACTATCATTTTGGAACATCTGATTACATGGAGAAAGTGAGGTCTGCAGATGCTGGAGATCAGAGCTGAAAATGTGTTGCTGCAAAAACGCAGCAGGTCAGGCAGCATCCAAGGAGCAGGAGAATCGACGTTTCGGGCATGAGCCCTTCTTCACATCTGATTACATATTAACTACTGTAGAATTCTTTAAATTGCACTATGTAACTTGTAAAATTGGCTCATTTAAGGCTTCCTGTAAATAATGCTTTTTAAAAATATATATTCTAACCCAGGAGGGCTTGAGCTATAGGGAGAGGCTGAATAGGCTGAGGCTATTTTTCCTGGAGGCTGACGGGTGACCTTATAAAATCATGCAGGGCATGGATAGAGTAAATAGATAAGATCTTTTCCCTAGGTTGGGGGAATCCAGAACAAGTGTATAGGTTAGGGTTAGAGAGCAAAGATTTAAAAGGGAGCTAAGGGGCAAATATTTCATGCAAACAATGGTGTGTGTGAGTGGAATGAGCTGACTGAGAAAGTGGTTGAGGCTGGTACAATTATAGCATTTTTAGGCATTTGAATGGGTGTATGAATATGAAGAGTTTAGAGGGCTATGGGCCAAGTGCTGGCAAATGGGACTAGATTAATTTAGGATATCTGGTTGGCTTTCATTCCAACCAGAGGCCATTTGGCCCATTAAGTCTGCATTTACCTTCCAAAGACTGGCTCACACAGACAAACCCCCCCCCCCCCCCCAGTTTCCCTGCATTTTGGTATTTTGGATGTGCCAAGTTTCATCTAGCCTGATTTTGAAGAGATCGGGCATCAGCTGTTTTAATCATGAACCAATGTCATTTTGAACTAATTTTGCAAATATTTATTGAATAAATACAACAGTGGACCCTCAGCTGAAATGGGGGAGAAAATGTGTTATTCTGGCTATTTATATATAACTCCTATTAGACAATTAATAAACAATAGTCACCCTCAGGCAATTGTCTGTGTGGAGTTTGCACATTCTCCCCATGTCTGTGTGGGTTTCCTCCAGGGGCCCCGGTTTCCTCCCACAGTGTAAAGATATGCAGGTTAGGTGGCTTGACCATTTTAACTTGCCCATAACATCTAGGGATGTGCAGGCCAGGTGGCTTAGCCATGGAAATGCAGGGTTACAGGGAGAGGGTAGGGGGGTGGGTATAAGTGGGATGCTCTTTGGAGGGTCAGTGTGGACTTTCTGGGCCTAATGGCCTGCTTCCACACTGTAGGGATTCTGTGATTCTATGAATTAAGGAACAATACTGGGTGCAGCAGAGGAAGCGCAAACCTGAAACAGAGACTAAAAGATTTGAAAATTATTGCCAAATCTAAGGCTGTTTTGTACTTTTTGTTTCCTGCTTGCAAATGAGCTTTATTTTCATACTGCTTAAATTCCATGCAATAACTGGCCTCTATTGATCTGCTTTAGGTTGTATTGAACTAGTTGTCAGAAGAAGAGGAAACTAAAAACGGATCATAAAGAAACCCAAGCCCTCAGAGAGAACATAATACCACATTGAGTATTTAGGTACATTTTATTTTCTTCTGAGTATGGAAAATGTTATAGATATTTAGTTCTGTGGAAAGAATAAGCTTTGGTTGAGTGTGTTATCAAACAAACAGTTGAAATGATCCACACTTACAGAAATGATTGCTTTAACAGAGTGGTATGCTTAACTTTCTGATCTATAGAAATTGTACATCTGTATCAGAGATATTAACCAGAAATCATCTGATTTTAGTAGATGAAGTTTCTTAAATTGTGCTTGGATTTTTTCTTTCTTTTTCTCGTTTGAGCTTTGAATGAGAATTACTGCCCAGTTTAAGTGTGAGGCTGTATTGGTAAAAGAAGTTTCAGTAATGAATGAAAGTGTGCTGTGATCCCTTAGTTCACTTCAGATACAGGCAAATATGTTGCAAATCCAATTTGGATTCAGCTGATTAAATTTACACTTCAAGCAGATTTCAGCTGACTACCCCCTTCTTGAATTTCATTTCAAATTTAGGGCTGATTTTATTCTGAAGTGCATTTGATTACCATTGCTGAATATATTGAATAATTTTTAATATTTTTAAATGTCATTTAATGGTAGGAGTATTGTTCGTAATGCAATGTTTTAGATGTAGCTGAGCTAAGAAGGTCATAAACAACTTTGACTCGGGGATAATGAATTGAGTAAAACACAAGCATAACAGTACTGGAAAGAGCTGACACAGAGCTTTCAATATTGCAAAAGTCAGCAGGAAATCTTTTTGCTTTGCACGTTAGAACAAAATACAGGAGACTTACTAAACAAATTAATGAGGCCAAACCAAAGTGATTAAAACTTTTCAGTTAAATAACTATATTTATATTTACCATTCTGAGTAGTTCCTTAGATAATAACCATTGCCAGGAATAGCTAGTACTTCTCTTCATAGCACGTGGCTTGAAGAAATACTTAGGAAATTGCTAGAGTTTCAGAAAGGCTTTTGAAGTCCTCCTTTTGGATGGTCAATGGTAAGGGTTTGTCTTCTCTTTAAAATCAGGCAAAGATGTTGGCAATAACAGAGTCCTCTGCTAGTAATTTGTCTACACTTTGCTCCTTTTAATATATTAAAATCAGGCAGTTTCAGTTAACAGTATAAATTTCTGTCACACCATGCAGAGCTTAGGTATGACGATAGAAACAGGGTTAAATGTTAACCATAGAGTTAAGCCGGCAGGGATGGAACTGTTGGATAATTTGCAAATCTTTCCCTTCTCTGATACACTTTATAGATGTAACTGTCTTCATTTTTTGGAGGTCTGGTATCACCACGAATGTTAATGATTATATGGGTGCTGTAAATGACTGATTTTTGTACTATGCTGTTCATGCATAAAGCTTAGAATCATTTAATGTAAAAGGATCTGTAACTCTTTTTTTCTTTTTGTTGCAACCTGAACTATTTTCATTAGTGCTGTGGAGAAAACATCCTAACACACAAAAAAGAAGTAATTGGCAATTGACATTGAGTAAACTGAAATATTTAACATACGTCCAAAAAGAAGGGTTCTAATTTAAGATTTCCGATGAAGTGGTTAATTTCTAAAGTCAAAATCCCTGAAAACATGTTTTTGTTAGGGCGCCCATTCCCTCCTTGATAGTCTCCTCCTTAATCGGTATCTGGTCGGATCCTTCTGGAGAGATGTCCCCACAAGCTCCCACTTGTTGGAGGTAGTATATTTACCTGGATAGAGAATTAGCTCATGTCCAGGAATCAGGGAATGAGGATGAGAGGATGAGTGGGTCTTTTTCAAATTGGGCACCTGTAACATATAGTTTTTGAAGGAACTGATTTGCACTATTTCTGTGTGCAACACAAAGGTGGACAGGCAAGTTCCCCTCTAAGCTTGGAAATATATCTCCATTCCTTCACTGTTGCTGAATCAAAGTTCAGGATTTCCCTCCCTAATGGCATTGTGGGTTAATCCACAGCAGGTAGACTGCAACAGTGCAAGAAGGCAGCTCACCACCACTTTCTCAAGGGTAAGTAGGGATGGGCAATAACTGCTGGCTCATCCAACGACACTGGTGTCCCACAAATGAATTAAAAACTACTCAAGATATTGTTCACAAATCACAGAAAGCTAGGTAATCAGGAAGGCTAATAGAATTTTGACCTTTTCTTTCAAGGGGATTGGAGTATAAGAATAGCAAATTCTTACTGCAACTGTATAAAGTGCTGGGGAGACCACATCTGGAGTCCTGTGAACACTTTTGGTCTCCTTATTTAAGAAAGGATATTATTGCACTGGAGGCAGTTCAGTAAGGATTAATTTGGATGATCCCTGTTGAGGAGGGATTGTCTTACGAGCAAGGGTTAAATAGGTTGTATTGTATACTTTAGAGTTTAGAAAAATGAAAGATGGCGAGATTGAAACATACAGAATTGTGGATGTAGGTTTGCTCGCTGAGCTGGAAGGTTCATTTTCAGATGTTTTGTCAACATACTAGTAACATCTTCAGTGAGCCTCCAGATGAAGCACTGCTGATTATTCCTGCTTTCTATTTATATGTTTGGGTTTTTTTGGGTTGGTGATGTCCTTTCCATTTCGATTCAGCAACAGTGAAGGAATGGAGATATATTTCCAAGCTTGGAGGAGAACTTGCCTTTCCACCTAACAATCATTAACATTAACATTCCATAGTGCTAAGAGGATATTTGCCCTCATAGGAGAGCCAGAGGGCATAAGAACGTACAAACTAGGAGCAGGAATAAGCCTGCTTCACCATTCAATAAGATCATGGCTGATCTTTTTGTGGACTCTGCTCCACTTACCCGCATTTTCACCATATCCCTTAATTTCTTTATTGTTCAAAAAATATCTAGCTTAGCTTTAAAAACATTTACTGAAGTAGCATCAACTACTTCACTGGGCAGGGAATTCCATAGATTCACAACCCTCTGGGTGAAGATGTTCCTCCTCAATTCAGTCCTAAATCTGCTCCCCCTAATTTTGAGACTATGCCCTCTTGTCCTAGTTTCACCTGCTAGTGGAAACATCCTCTCCACATCTATCTTCTCTATTCCCTTCATAATTTCTTATGGTTTCTATCAGATCCCTCATCATCCTTTTAAATTCCAATGAATATAATCTCAGTCTACTGATTCTGTTCTCATTAGCCAACTCTCTCAACTCCAGAATCAACCAAGTGAACCTCCTCTGCACCCCCTCTAGTGCCAGTACATCCTTTTTCAAGTAAGGAGACCAAAACTGCACACAGTACATCAGGTGTGACCTCACCAGCACCCTGTGTAGCTGCAACATAACCTCCCTGCTTTTAAACTCAATCCCTTTAGCAATGAAGGACAAAATTCCATTTCCTTCCTAATTACCTGTTGCACCTGCAAACCAACCCGCCGTGATCCATGCACAAGGACACCCAGGTCTCTCTGTACAGCAGTGTGCTGAATTTCTTACCATTCAAGTAATCATCCTTTTTACTGTTATTTCTACCAAAATGGACGACATCACATTTATTAACATTGCATTCCACCTGCCAGACCTTTGCCCACTCACTTAAACTATGTTCCTCAGTTTCACAGTCCTCTGCACACTTTGCTCCACCACTCATCTTAGTGTCATCTGCAAACTTTGACGCACTACACATGGTCCCCAACTTCAAATCATTTATGTAAATTGTGAGTAATTGCAGTCCCAACACTGATCCCTAAGGCACACCACTAATTTCTGATTTCCATCTCGAATAGCACTCATTTATCTCCACTCTTTGCATCCTGCTAGTCAACCAATCCTCTATTCATACTAATACTTCACCTGTAACACCGTGCATCGTCTCAGAATAAATGGGCACCAATTTAGGACTGAGATGAAGAGGAATTTCTTCACTATAAGGATTGAGAGTCTTGGAATTCCTTGCCACAGCAAGCTGTGGGAGTACAGCCTTTGTGTAATATTTAAGGTTGAGACAGATTCTTGATCAGTAAATGAATCGAGGGTTACAGGGAAATGCAGGAAAGTGGATGTGAGGAAAGTGAATAGGATCCATCATCCTATTTAATGGTGGATCAGGCTTGAAGACTGAATGGTGTACTTCTGTTCTTCTGGTTTTACCATCTTTATCTTCTCCTCCCAATACCTTCTAATTCTCTCTCCACTCCTAAGTACAGTATACTGAAATAATCTTCTAGTTTTATCAAGATATGATTCTTTACCATAATTTCTGTTCAAACATGGTAGATTACACAGATCTGTCTCTTAGTGGTATGATAATACACTGTGTGAGAAACACAATACTGCTCCTTCCTTAGAAAATAACACTTAGTACAATTTATGATTGGCAATAAACTGGAGGTTTAGTAAGATTACTTGGGCATCCTGGATGAGAAAGTAGCTGTGGAGAAAAATGAGAGGCTTTTTGCAAAACCGAGAATGGGTGAAAACATTTGATATAGCTCTTAATATGTTAATATTAACAACTTAAATAGGGAAATGCTATTTCCTGTGATCAGGGAGGTGGTACTTGTAGGACTCAAAATTAACGCAATCATTAATAAAGAGGAAAGATCAGAAGAAACATTTATGAGCAGAGCATTTTAGGGTGTGGAACACCCTGTAAAGGTAAAGGCTGAATACATAATATGTTTTTAGAATGGAAGAAAATAAATATTTGCAAATGAAAAAAAATCAAAGGATGCAGGGAAGGAGCAGAGAAATGAGGCGAAATAGCTAATATACATTTTCACAAAAAGCTAGAAGAGATAAGAGAACTGAAGTGTTTTATTGAGTGCTGTACCTTAAACAATTCTGTTCCTATGTCAGCTTTTTTATGACCCAAGTTAGTGTTGGGCCTGTAATATTCTTTTTCTACTTGCTGAGGGTTTGAATGTTTCACTAAGAAACTATTAGGTTTTTTTTCAGCACCTGTAAAATCAACAAGAAAACCTCAACATCCTGTTCATGCAAATGTGCACATTAGTTTAACAGTGCAACAGTTTTATAGTAATGGGTGTCAGTTTCAATTTAAATAGTTATATCATAGAGATTAAACAATGAAACAAAGAAAATACACAGGACTTGGCTCACATCTGTTCTTCCCTGTCCTTGAGCACCACTGCAATATAACTATTTGTGCCTTTTAATCTGTTGGCACCCTGACCAATGATTTAAATTGTTGAGGAAGCTGATCTGATCCATCTTCTAAACTGCTTCTAAATGCTGCAGTAATTACATAAAGTGAATGTTTTCTGTTCTGATTTGGTTACAAAAGTCTTGTGCAACAAGGTGTGGAAGCTAACAAATGAAATATTTGCATGCACTTCTTCATTAGATTTTGCAATGGATTAGGAATGGAAAAAAGATTTCCTCTGCTCCTCAGTCGAATCAGTCTACTTCAATTTTACTGCAAGAAGCTTGCCCAAATGGTTACCTAGAGAGGATGGTGCCAACAATAACTTGCATTGAAATAGTACCTTTAATACAGCAAAACATCTCCATGCATTTCATAGGGATGTTTCCAAATAAAATTGTCACTGAGCTACATAAGATATTAAGGCAGGTAACCAAAAACTTGGTCAAGAGTTTGGTGTCAGGGAATGTCATAAAGGGGGACAGAAAGGCAGCAAACTTTAGGGAGGGAATTCCAGATGTAGGACCTTGGAATAGTTACTAATGATGAAGCATTTAATATTGGAATGCTCAAGAGGCCAGACTGAAGTGTGTAAATATCTCAGAATTGTGGGAATGGAAGTATTTAAACTGATACGAAGGGACAAGGTCACGAAAGCCATGAAAATATAGATAAGAACTTTAAAATTATGTTGTTGCTTAACTAGGAGCCAACCTAGTGTCAGCAAGTACAGAAGTGATGGATGAACAGGACTTGGTGTGAGTTAAGAAATGGCCAACAGAGATTTGGATGACCTCAAGTTTACAGAGGATGGAATGTGCAAAGTTGACTTGGATTGCATTGGGACAGTCAAAGCGAGAGATAACAAAGGCATGGATGAGTGCTTCAGCCAAAGTTGAGCTAGGTGGCTACAGAGTCAGATACTATGTAGCTAGAAATAGGCGGCCTTGATTTATGGCACAAATATGTGGTTGGAAGCATCTGTCAGGGTCAAATGCATCACCCAGATTGTGAACTGTAAGGTTCTGCCTCAGAAAGTGCCAGGGAAAAAAAATCAATTCAGCTAAGGAATAGAGTTTGAAGTGGAAACTGAAGACAATAGCTTCAACCTTTGAGGAAATTTCTGTTCACTTAGTACTCGATGTTAGACAAGCAGTGCCAAATTAAATGCAGTCAGTGGAGGAGTTGAGAGAAGTGGTGGTGTGGCAGAGCAGGGCTGTCATCATTATACTTCTGGAAACTGATATTGTGTTTTTGGATGATGTTGCCAGTTGGCCGAATGCAGGTGAGAAATGGGAGGAAGCCAGGGATAAATCCTTTGGGACCATCAGACATAACAGAACGTGAATGGGAATTGAAGTCCCTGTGGGTGCTTCTGAGTTCGGTACAGGAGGTATGAATGGAACAAAGAGTGGTTAGTTCCATGCAGCTGTGTGATGGAGAAGAGACACTGGAGCAAGCCAAAGTGGTCAACCATGCCAATGGCTGCAGCCAGGGCAGCGAGGAGGAGGAGGAAGAAGAATAGTTTATTGTTGCACAGTATTTCTTGGAGTCACCATATAAATACAATCGCTACAAGAGCAGATCAGAGGCTAGGAATACTGTGGCAAGTAACTCACGTCCCGATTCCTCAAAGCCTGTCCACCGTCTACGAGGCACAAGTCAGGAGTGTGATTGAATACTCCCCACTTGGCTGGATGAGTGCAGCTCCAACAACAATCAAAAAGCTTGACACCATCCAATACAAAAAATATATGATTGGCATCACACCCACAAGCATCCACTCCCTCCACCACCGACGTTCAGTAGCAGCAGTGTGTACTATCTACAAGATGCACTGCAGAAATTCACCAAAGATCCTCAGACAGCACCTTGCAAACCCATGACCACTTCCATCCAGAAAGGCAAGGGCAGCAGATACATAGAATAGCACCACCTTCAAGTTTCCTCTAAGCCATGAACCATCCTGACCTGTCACTGGGTCAAAATCCTGGAATTCCCTCCCTAATGGCATTGTGAGTCAACCCACAGTAGGTGGACTGCAGTAGTTCAAGAAGGCAGCTCACCACCATCTTCTCAAGGGCAACTAGGGATTGCCAATAAATGCTGGCCCCGCCAGTGACACACACATCCCATAAATGAAAAAAAAATGTTGGTCAATTAGAAAAGAATTATTTACATAAATATCCTACACAGTGATACAGCAGCAATTCATCAGGGGCTAGGGAGGAAACAGCTGCACATGGTGGAATAAGAGGTCAATTGTTTCTTAAAGTTCCAAAAAAAAACAGGAACCAAGTAACTCTATGGATGTTGGGAATAATAAAACAAACAGAGCTTATGACCAAACATGGATAAATGAGCAATTCCTTGTATGATGTTCCTGCCCAATTCCCCTTCCACAATCTTCCTGTGTCCGTCTCTGGGAAAATCCATCCCCAGAATCCTAACTATCTCGCTTTTAATCATAACTTATTCAACCACACCCTTACCTCCATGTTTAGAGTCATAGAGCTGTACAGCACGGATACAGACCCTTCGGTCCAACTTGTCTGTGCCAACCACATGTCCCAATTGCCAGCATTTGGCCCATATCCCTCCAAACCCTTCTTATTCATATACCCATGCAGATGCCTTCTAAATATTGTAATCGTACCAGCCTTCACCACTTCCCCCGGCAGCTCATTCCATACACTCGCTACTCTCCACATGGAAAAAGTTGCCCTTAGGTACTTTTTAAATCTTTTCCCCCTCACCCTAAACCTAGTTCTGGACTCTCCCAACCCATGGAAACAACCTTGTCTATTTACTCTATCTGTGCCCCTCATGATTTTATAAACCTCTATAAGGTTACCCCTCAGCCTCCGATGCTCCAGGGAAAACAGCCCCAGCCTATTCAGCTGCTCTGTATAGCTCAAACACTCCAATCCTCACAGCATCCTTGTAAATCTTTCTGAACCTTTTCAAGTTTCACAACATCCTTCTGATAGGAAGGAGACCAGAATTGCACACAATATTCCAGAAGTGGCCTAACTAATGTCCTGTACAGCCGCAACATGACCTCCCGACTTGTATACTCAATGCTCTGAACCATAAAGGAAAGCATATCAAACACCTTTTTCATTATCCTATCTACTTGAGACTCCACTTTCAAGGAACTATGAACCTGCACTCCAAGGTCTCTTTGTTCAACAACACTCCCCAGAGTCTTAACATTAATTGTATAAGTCCTGCTCTGATTTTCCTTTTTGAAATACAGCACCTCACATTTATCTAAATTAAGTTTCATCTGGCACTCCTTGTACCCATTAACCGATCTGTTCAAGGTCCCGTTGTACTCTGAGGTAACCTCCTTCACTGTCCACTACACGTCCAATTTTGGTGTCATCTACAAACTTACTAACTACACTTCCGATGTTCACATCCAAATCGTTTTATATTAATGACAAAAAGCAGGACCCAACACCAATCCTTGTGGCACTCCACTGGTCACAGGCCTCCAGTCTGAAAGACACCCTCCACCATTGCCCTCTGTCTTCTACCTTTTGAGCCAATTCTGTATCCAAATGTGATCTAATCTTACTAACCAGTCTACCATGAGGAATCATGTTGAATAGCTTACTTAAGTCCATATGGATCACATGCACCACTCTGTCCTGATTAATCTTCTCATTACTACTTCAAAAAACTGAATCATGTTTGTGAGACATGATTTCCCACACACAAAGCCTTGTTGACCATCCCTAATCAGTCCTTGCCTTTCCAAATACATGTAAACCCTATCCCTCAGGATTCCCTCCAACAACTTGCTCACCACTGATATCGGGCACACCAGTCTATATTTCCCTGGCTTTTCCTTACCACCCTTCTTAAATAGTGGCACCATGTTAGCAAATCTCCAGTCTTCTGGCACTTCACCTGTGACTATCGATCACATAAATATCTCAGCAAGGGGACCAGCAATCACTTTCTTAGATTCCCAGAGTTCTCGAGTACACCTAATCAGGTTCTGGGGATTTATCCTACCAATCCCTAAGGAAATTGATATTAACTTTCACCCTGGCAATTCATTCTGCTCTGGTTATCCTTTCTGTTCACTTAATTCCACAAGGGAAGTAGATAGCTTGATTAGCCCATCTACTGCCAGATTTGTTCGGGCCACATAAAAGATAGCAGGATCTGGCTTTTGACTACAGAACTTTTCACCATTCCAGAATTGTCCCTGGAATGCAAAGGCCACCACGGCTTTTTTCTGTGCTGTGAGCTTTCATTTTAAAAGCCTGTCCCCTGTCCTTTCCGACCTCCCCTCCAACAAATGTGAGGAGTTGATGGATTTCTTTATTCCTGAGATTGTCACCATCTGTTTCACTTCCTCTGCACTTCCCTCCTTTGCACTCGTCCAATGAGTCAAATTTCCTCTTGGGCTGTCATCTGCTTTCAACCTAAACTCTCAACTTTTCTAATTTCTCTGCAGTTTCTCCTTGCTGTGCTCTCATTACTGCTATGAGCTCATTTTATTTCACTTCCTACTTCCTCAAGCCTACTCCTGCTAAATTGCTGTCCATTCAACTTACCCTCTTGATCCCCATATTCACTGATATTTTTAATGGTTCTCTCTGTTGGGTGTTTTTCCTTTTAAGTCTGCTGTCATCAAGCCCCCTCCACAAAAAACACCCCTTAACCCACTGACTTTGCAAACTACCATTCTATCTACAACTCTTTTTCCTTGCAAACGTCCTTGAATTGTGTTTTTGTCTTTACAATCTGTGCCCATTTTCCCCAGAACTTTATATTTTTATCTCTCTAATGGTTTCTACCTCAGCTACTGAAACAGTTATTAGAGTCAAAAATGGTCTCTTGGATTTCTTGACAAAGATAGGTTTTCTTTGCTCATCATTTTCAAACTAACCTGGCTTTAGTCTTTGGACCAAACGTTCTCCTTCGATGCTTCTAGTCTGATGGCTTCCTTTATTGACATAGGTGAAATTAAACATGGACTGGGTGTTCACTTTGTGGGACACCTCTGCTCTGTTTGTAAGAATGACCTGAACTTTCCAATTGTTACCACTTCAATAAAGCATCTTGCTCCCATGCTTACATTTCCTTCCTTGTAAGCTACTCTGTTCCATTGAAACTCAAGCCAGCTGGAGGGTTTATACCTTATTTTCTGCTTTGGCATGTTACAGCCTCCAGAACTTATCATTGAGTTCAACCTCTTCTGAGTATGATCTCTGTTACAACTCTCCTCCCTCACCACAAGCATTGGTGCACACAAGAGCATGTTAGCAAATACTTCCAGTTCACGTTGAGATGGAATCAAATCAGTATGAGATCTTTTATTACCTTTGGTTTGTGGCCTGCAGGTGTCATTTTTAAAGTTGCTTGTGACTACTTCTGCTTCATAGAGATCAATCTGCAATGATGCACAATGTGCTTGTGCACATTGGAAACTGCATGTATATCATGGGGACAATAATATGATTTTAACTTGTACTGTGATTGCACCTGTGCCATCTTAGGGTCCTGTGGTACAGTGGCAGTCATTGGCACATGTGCATTCTCTAATGTCAACAGAAACTTCTTTGGTGGTTCTTTTGTTGTATAAAACCCACCACCAATCGGACCTTCCTCTAGATTTAGTTGGACAGGAAACCAATTTAAGGGCTTAACTTAGTCAGTTTCCCACTGGGGGCACATTTTATACACCAAAACATCCCGGATTGTTGCTTCCCATCTCCAAGAGGCAAATCCAGCCCAATTTTCTAATTTAGGTCAAATTATGCATTTCTCAGTACTATTCAGTTATTACTAACTATTATTAAACACTCCATTAATTGGTGAATTGTTCTGGCATTTATACCAGCGAAATGGCTTCTTATCTGTTTAGGAATCATGGTCAACATTCTGGCTCAAGGTACTTTTAATTGTAACTGGTCAAATATTTGTCAGAGTATTTGCTTGAATAGCCTTCCAGGGGAAGTATTACTACCCTTTATGTGAAGTAGGTTTGTTTAAGCTACTCATTTATTCCTAAATGTCAAAAAACTATTCCAAAAGTGTGTCTTACAGCAGAAATGTTATCACAGAGCTCGGTACTTGAAAGTTTTATGGCCCAGAATTTGTTGGAGATTAACTGGTCTGTTTGGCCTGATCTGGCCTGTTTGACTTGTTTATGCTCTCTTCAGCTCGGAAATGGTTTTCCCTATGGTGATTCGGAATTCAAGGGATATGAGATGACTTGCATTAAGAACATAGTACAACTTCCAGATTTTCTCAGTTGGAGCACAGTTGGAGATGTCTTTTTGTTTGAAAACATTGATTAATGCTTAACGTTTTAAATGACCCAGAAGACTCAACAGATCCCAAAACAATTTTCCAAAACTCTTATCACTGCACTAAATTTATGTTTCAGGTCAAGTCAGCTGCACAAAATAGTTTCTCTGAGGGATTCTTAGAGTATTGCATGTTAGAATCAAATCAAGAAGTAAAATTACACTCAAGCAAAAATTTATCAATATAAATGAAATGCAATGTATTTAATTTTACATTGCATCACCTATTCCAAAACAATAAAAGGCTTTAATTTATTACTTTTGAAGATGAGTTTGTGATGAACAGCCTTAGATGAAGAATATACCTTAGACAGTACTGTAAGCCATAATGCAAGGACATAAAAAAAAATGAAGAGTACTCACCATTAGCTTTGTTTCAGGTTTTCTTAGCTTTAGTGGTCTTGCCAGCACAAAATATTTGTTAAGAAGTTACTCTTCCCTATTAATCAAGGCCGTCCAGTCACAGTCAAAGCACATTCAGCACTGAACCAGAGGACTGGAAAATTGCTGATCTAAACCCCCCCGCCTCCCCATTTAAGAAAGGAGTAAGGCAAAAGACGGGAAATTATTGGCCAATTAGCCTGACCTCAGTTGTTGGTTAAATTTTGGAGTCCATTGTGAAGGATGAGATTTCTGAATGCTTGGAAGCGCATGGTTAAAACAGGGCAAAGTCAGCATGGTTTCCCCCAGGGGGAGGTCATGCCTGACAAATCTGTTAGAATTGTTTGAGCAGGTTAGACCAACGAGAGCCAATGGATGACATCTTTCTGGATTCCAGAAAGCCTTTAACAAGGTGCCGCACAGGAGGCTGTAAAGTAAGATGGAGACCTATAGTATTAGAGACAAGGTACTAGCATGGATAGAAGCTTGGCATCTGGCAGAAAGCAGAGAGTGGGAATAATAGGGTCCTTCTCAGGATGGAAGCCGGTAGCTAGTGGTGTTCCGGAAAGCTCAGTGTTGGGACCACAACTTTTCACTTTATGCATTAATGATCTAGATGATGGAACTGAGGGCTAAGTTTGCAGATGATACAAAGCTTCGGTAGCGAAGCAGATAATATTGAGGAGGTGGGCAGGCTGCAGAAAGATTTAGACAGGTTAAAAGAGTGGGCAAAGAAGTATCAGATGGACTACCATGTGGGAAAGTGAGAGTTTGTGCACTTTTGTAGGGAGAATAGAGGCATTGACTATTTTCTAATTGGGGAGAAAATTCAGAAATCTGAAGTGCAAAGGGACTTGGGAGTCCTAATTCAGGATTCTTTTAAGGCAAACTTGTAGGTTGAGTCAGTAGTTAGGAAGGCAAATACAATGTTGTCATTCATCCTAGAATCCCTACGCTGTGGAAAAAGGCCCTTTGGCCCAACAAGTCTACACCGACCCTCCAAAGAGTAACCCACCCAGACCCATTCCCCTACTACTCTACATTTACCCCTAACTAATGCACCTAACCGATACATCCCTGAACACTATGAAGATTGGCAATTTAACATGGCTAATTTACCTAACCTGCACATCTTTGGATTGTGGGAGGAAACTGGAGCACCTAGAGGAAACTCACACGGACATGTGGAGAATGTGCAAACTCCACACAGACAGTCATCTGAGGCTGAAATCAAATCTGGATCCTTGGCGCTGTGAGGTGGCAGTGCTAACCACTGAGCCACCGTGCCGTCCTTGAGGGGACTAGAATATAAAAGCAAGCATGTACTTCTGAGGCTTCATAAGGCTCTGGCCAGACCACATTTTTGGAATATTGTGAGCAATTTTGGGCCCCATTTCTCAGGAAAGATGTATTAGCCATGGAATGGTCCAGACAAGAATGAGGAGACAGTGAGGTCTGCAGATGCTGGGGATTAGAGTTGAGTGTGTGTTGCTGGAAAAGCACAGCAGGTTAGGCAGCATCCGAGGAGCAGGAAAATCGACATTTTAGGTTGGAACCCAAGGAATGTTTGAGCACTCTGGGACAATACTTGATGGAGTTTATAAGGATGAGGGGAGGGGGATCTGATTGAAAATTACAGGACACTGAACAGCCTGGACAGAGTGAATGTTGGGAAGATGTTTCCATTGGTAGGAGACAAGGACTCAAGATCATAGCCTAAGAGTACAGGGAAGACCCTTTAGAATGGAGATAAGGAGAAACTTATTTAGCCAGAGAGTGATGAATCCGTGGAATTCATTGCCATGGAAGGCTGTGCAGATCAGGTCATTGAGTATATTTAAAACAAAGATAAGTTCTTGATTGCCAAGGGGATCAAAGGGGCAAAAGCGGGAGAATGGGGTTGAAAAATCAGCCATGATTGAATGACAGAACATAAGCAATGGTCCGAATGGCCTAATTTTGTTCATATGTCTCTCAGTCTTATGGAGTACGGTGAAATGTGTGCAATGACACCACATATGGTGTCATCTTTGACATAAAGTACATGGTTATAAATCTTAGGTATTAAAATAGGTTCAATACAAAAATAGAGAACACTAAAAGTTCTATGTCACAGTTCTTCATAGTATAAATTAAAAATCACACAACACCAGATTATAGTCCAGGTAGCCACTGGGTCAGGATCATAGGACACAGAACTTACTATGATTTCTGTCCTATGATCCTGTGGCACAGTGGCTCAGTGGTTAGGACTGCTGCCTCACAGCACCAGGGACCTGGGTTCAATTCCAGCCTCAGGCGACTGCCTGTGTGGATTTTGCACATTCTCCCTGCGTATGGGTTTCCTCTGGCTGCTCCGGTTTCCTCCCACAATCAAACCATGTGTCGGTTAAGTGAATTGGTCATGCTAAGTTGCCCATCGTGTCCAGGGATGTTTCAGTTAGGTGCATTAGTCAGGCTAAATGTAGGGTAACAGGATAGGGGAATGATTCTGGGTGGGTCACACTTTTGGAGGGTTGGTGTGAACTTGTTGAGCCAAATGGCCTGTTTTCACGCAGTAGTGTGGAAAAAAATAAATTTAAAGTAAGCAGTTATGGAAATATTTGAACTGTTACAGCACAGTACAGTCCAGTTCCAAGTTCATAGAGAAAGGACAAATATGAAATTTGTTATTTTCTAAAGTTGATATCATCTAGGAAATAACTTTGCCATCCTATAATAAACAAAGAAGTGCGGATGATGGAGATCTGAAACAAAAACAGAAAATGAAGGGATACATAAAAACATCAGATGAGGAGTCACTGGACTCAAAACATTAACTCTCAGATGCTTCCAGAATTGCTGAGTTTCTTCAGCAATTTCTGTTTTTGGTTTCATCTTATATCGGTGTCATCCCCTCTGTTAAAGCCAACCCAGTACTTTGCCATTTAATTCAGCTGTTTGATTTGTAAAAACACTGAATTGTTTAGTGATTGATACATTGAATATTTGACCCATTCATCTCATGCACCTTAATTAAGAAAATAGCAAAGAGAGAAAGGTTGAGTATGTGCCTTGAATTAAACAAAGATTTGGAATTAATATGAAAAATGTCTCCTAACATTGAAGAACTGAGGCCTCAGAACTGACTTTTGTGGTTCTACATTTGTAACTCCTTTCTACTTTAAAAGTCTCCACTTAATAATTGTTGTGTGTTACTTACCAACGTGTATATTGTTTAACAATGTTCTTATTCTGTAACTATACTGACATATATTCTGTTTTCTCTTTTATAGAGATCAAATGGCGAGCAACAACACAACAGGCATAGCACAAGCCAGAAAGATGGTGGAACAACTAAAAATGGAAGCCAACATTGATAGAATAAAGGTCAGAAGCCAATTCTTTACACTTGTCCTCCGGTGGCAAAAGAACAAGAGTTAATTCAATTGTCTTTATATTATTCTTTTGTTTGGTCTGCACTCTTTCTTCATGCCATAGAGAAGTTATTTTCTTGTGTTAAATCTCATGTATGTGAGTTGTAAGTGTAACAAACTTTTAGCTCCTGTCACTGCTTTTTGGAATTCGTAGCATTTGACTTGCCAAGATTAAAGGAATTTAGCACTTTTATTATAGACAATATATTTCTGAGTCTCTGCACTCCATTTTTATCTGTACTACTTAAAATTTATAGCCTGGGCATTTTTTTCCCTGGAACTAGAAATCATTGTATTCTATGAGTCAGTGATTGAATTACACACAGTAAGTAGATGAATACAGTAAAGCAATCCTTTAAAGTGTTAATAGATTTCTTTTTATCAGTCTAGTCGACAGCGTAGATGGTGCTTGTAGACAATGGCAGTCACTTGTATTGGATCATCAAATTGCATTTCAATATTAAATCACATGCGTTTATCTCTGCAAATTGTTTGAATTATTTTTGTAATCCCAATGCCTACAGCAGCTGTACTGAAATGATAATATCCCCATGAGAGACAAAAAAAGTCATTTGCACAGATTTACGCAGGCAGTATTTGAAGAGAAAAAAAATGTAAGTCTGAGAACTAATTACCACCAATGAAACAACACCCAGAAATAAGAAATTGGACCTTGTCTTTACATTTAGCAGTTTCTTCTTTCTTCTTTCCCATTAATATTTCAAAAGTATCAAGCTGCTACATTATTATTCGAGGCCTTCTGTCTGAATTGAATTTGTACAAAATGCAATGTTCAAAACAACCAAGATTATTTTTTGTATTGAATCCCGACAGTGTGGAAACAGGCCCTTTGGCCCAATATGGCCACACTGACCCTCTGAAGAGTAACCCACGCAGACCCGTTCCCCTCCCTTATTAACCTACATTTACCCCTGACTAATGCACCTAACCTATATATCCCTGAACACTATGGGCAATTTAACATGGCCAATTCACCTAACCTGCACATCTTTGGATTATGGGAGGAAACCGGAGCACCTGGTGGAAACCCACGCAGACATGGGGAGACTGTGCAAACACCACACAGTCACTCAAGGCTGGAATCAAACCCGGATACCAGATCAAAGAACAAAGGAGATAACCAGTGTTCACAACATATTCAGGCCAAAATTTGCCATTTCAGCAGGAATGTGTTGGAATAGTCACAGCATATGCTGGAAACTAAATAGTCCATTGAGTGCTGACCTTGCCAAAGAGTTTGCTTCAGCTCAGAACTTTCATGAAGCTACTGATGTTGAATGATGTTAGGGCAGCAGTGACAATGATGGCTAGTATTGGCCAAAGATAAATGTTGCAACATTTAGGAATGACATTCGTAGGGTTCATGTTGGTG
Source organism: Chiloscyllium plagiosum (assembly GCF_004010195.1). NCBI lineage: Eukaryota > Metazoa > Chordata > Chondrichthyes > Orectolobiformes > Hemiscylliidae > Chiloscyllium > Chiloscyllium plagiosum. Next base: position 45,138,228 of record NC_057719.1, read on the forward strand.
TCCGCATCTGGTGAAGAAGTCAGAGTTTAAGGTGATCTACCTGCTGAGGAAGCTGAGACAAAGCCAGAAGTTTCAGGGGAAGGGAGATGACTACTTTAAACACTTCAGTCAGATTATCATCAATGCATTCATACTACGAGGCTTTCTACACATTTTTGATGGCAGCTGCAGAAGTTGAGACCTTCAGTAGTCACATCTAATGTTATTATAATTGTGTTTCATTATATGGCTCTGATTGATGTCAAAAGCATAGGAGATTCATTCTAAGACATAGAATGAATGCACTGCAATACATTGACTGAATGCATTACAAAGGGTGAAATGACTGTCAGGAATAACTACTATACAAGGTCCAACATCAATATTCTATGATAAAATAAAGACAAAGTGCTATAGAAACTCAGTCTGGCAAACAACAGGTAATGTTTTGAGTCCAATGTGACTTCACAATGCTCCTTCTCCTCCAAGTGTTGATGAACCTCCTGAGGTTTTTTGAGTACTTTCTGTTTTAATTTCTGATATCCGGCATTAGCAGTATTTTGCTTTCACATCAATATTCTGTTGTTGTTCACATGACAAATGTGGCATTGATAGGGAAATAGTTTGAAATGTCGTGCAGAAGCACCACTAGATCTAAGGACAAATGAGAGAGATTATTCCAATCAAAAAGTAATGGGAGTATTACAGGTTGCATGTCTAAAGTTCAATGAATCACAGTTTCACTTTTAAAATTATGGCTAAGGACAGAAACCACTCAGCTGCAGAAGGGGAACTCCAGCACTACTTCATGATCTGTTAGAAGCCATCTTTGGACATGTGTGAACTTCTTTTAATAATGATGTCTGAGTCATATGATTAATGTAAAACAACTGTGAAATGTCTTCTGACATAAGGTAATTGACAAACTCTTCTAAAATCATCTTAAAAACCGAAAAAACTGTGGATGCTGTGAATCGGGGACAAAAACATTGCTGGAAAAGCCCAGCAGGTCTGGCAGCATCTGTGAAGAGAAATCGGAGTTAACGTTTCTGAGCTGGTGAACCTTCCTCAAAACTGATGATAGTTAGAAAAATGTCAGTTTATGTGCAGAAGATAGGATGGGGCAGGGGGTTGGAGTAAACAAAATAGGTGCAGATAGAGTCCAAAGAGAGAGAAGGACAGTGGGACAGACAGAGGAATAGATAATGATCTGGCTGAGAGGGTGAATAGCTACTAATGGAGACTGTTAGTGTCTAACAATAGGTACTGTGTAATGGCAGACTGTGAATAACAAGGTGTGGTGTGTGGGGTAGGGGCTAGGACATAGGGGAGTTCAAGCCCTAAAGTTATTGAATTTGATATCGAGGCCAGAGGGCTGCAGGGTCCCGAAGTGGAAAATGAAGTTTTGTCCTTCCAGCTTGCACTGAGCTTCACTTGAGCACTGCAACAAGCCTGAGACAGAATGTTGGCCAGGGAACAGGGCGGTGTGTTAAAGGGGCAGGCAACTGGAAGCTGAGGTGTCTTTTTATTTTGCGGTCAGATGTTGTGCGAAGTGGTTGTCCAGTCTATGCTTCATTTCCCCAGTGTAGAGGAGACCACATTGTGAGTAGTGAGTGCAGTGACTAGATTGTGGGAAGTGCAAGTAAAGTGCATTTCTAAGTGAACATCTGAATTCTGCCCTCGCCAGTTTCCACTAACAGCTATTCACACTTCTAGCCAACTCATTTGTCTGTCGATCTGTTTTTTTTTCAGGGCTCTATCCTTACCCATCGCTTACTCCTTACTCCGTGTTCTTCCCCCACCCCCAATTACCTTCTGCATATAACTAACATATTTCTAACCACAATCAGTTCTGAGGAAGGATCACCAGACCTGAAACGTTAACTGTGATTACTCTTCACAGGTGCTGCCAGACCTGAGCTTTTCCAGCACTTTTTATTTTTGTTTCTAAAATCATCTTCCTAGGCTTTAGCTTCAAACGTTGCATAAACAGCCTCAAATCAGAGCAAGCAGGCCTGAAAGAGCATTGCCATGCAAACCACTTCTGGGAGATGGCTAGAAAACCTATGCATGGCTGATATCTATGCCTCTCTGAGGAAGCAGTTTGCATGTTCCCTCAATTACATGATCAACACCAGTTACTGCCACTAAAGGAAACTGCAAGTAAAAATTCTCCATCCTAACAGTCTGTGGCACAAACCCTAAACCAAATTAACAAGTTCTTGCGTGAAACAACTTCAATTGATTATATTTCAGAAGCAAAACAAAGTTGGTAACAATAGTTTCCAAAGAAAAATTCTGAGATCTTGGGAAGCCTGAAATTAAAATATTTTGGGGATTGCTCAGCAGGTCAGACAGCATCTGTGGAGAGGAACAGTTAACACTTGAGATTGATAACCTTTTATCAGAACTGAAGAAAGATTGTGAGCTGAATCTCACTATCTTCTCAAAACTTGCCTCCTTAACAATCTACCACACCCCTCAGGCACCTCTAGTCCAATTCTAGCTCCATTTTACCACATGCTGTTCCTAGAACAACTCCCATTCACTTGTTATTTTGGAATTGACCACAATCCCTGGTGATGCACTAATTTTTAAAGTCTATTATGCACCTGGACAAGCACTGTCTGATAGAATTGTCCTGCATGCTTCCTGAAATTTGCCCCTTATTATAGCAGGCAAGGAGAAATTGGAGGCCGTTTTGCAGGCAGAAGCCCGGAGATCCTGGTCAAGGGGGTAGTTCAGATACTGGACTTCCTCACCCCATGGGACTGGCACAAGTGCTCATGAGACCACACAATGTCAACTTGGTGTGAGATTGCCATCTAGGGTTAGCACAGTGTTTGTTATGGACTCCTCCAAAATGCTATGTAGGAGGAAGGTCAGTGACCTTCCCCACTTCATCTGTGTAAGTGCCACAATCATATCGGTTATATCTCACACACTTTTTATCTCTGCTATGTACACTCCTCCCAGCAAGGCTCGTGCTCTGCCAATCTCACTGTTGCCTGCGACACCTTTGCTACTTGCTCTTACCCACTCCAAGCCCCGACAGCATTAACCCTGCATGCCCTCAGCACTGCTTATTCCCTCACTCGGGCCATCTTCCCACCGGTGCCAAAATAATCACTGTGCCACGTGCTTTCATCTCCCTTTAGAGCTCTCCTTTTTTTTTGCTTTCCTAGGGAAGCAGCCCACAATAAGGCAGAAAGATTCAAAACAGGTGGTGGGCTGCTTGACGTTCGTCTCCTCCCCAATTATGTGGGCAGCATCCTGATTCTGACCACCCTGAGTGACAGGCTGGCTGATTGTGGCCAAGATCCTAACTGGTATCAGATAGCTAAAATTCTCGACATCTGGTGAAATTGACAGCTGAATATTAATTATGAGAGTTGTGGCATTAATAAGACATTTAAGACATGAGATAACTTTGGCAAATGGAATTAAGGAGGAATCCAAAGAATTTTTACAAATACATTAAGGTCAAAAGGGTAACTAGGGGGAGAATAGGGCCCCTCAAAGATCAGCAAGGCGGCCTTTGTGTGGAGGTGCAGAAAATGGGGGAGATACTAAACGAGTATTTTGCACCAGTGGTGGATAAATCCCCAGGATCTGATCAGGTGTACCCTAGAACTCTGTGGGAAGCTAGAGAAGTGATTGCTGGGCCTCTTGCTGAGATATTTGTATCATCAATAGTCACAGGTGAGGTGCCGGAAGACTGGAGGTTGGCTAACGTGGTACCGCTGTTTAAAAAGGGTGGTAAGGACAAGCCAGAGAAGTATAGAGCAGTGAGCCTGACCTCGGTGGTGGGCAAGTTGTTGGAGGGAATCCTGTATTTGGAAAGGCAAAGACTGATTAGGGATAGTCAACGTGGCTTTGTGCGTGGGAAATCATGTCTCACAAACTTGATGGAGTTTTTTGAGGAAGTAACAAAGGGGATTGATGAGGGCAGAGCAGTAGATGTGATCTATATGGACTTCAGAAAGGCGTTTGACAAGGTTCCCCATGGGAGACTGATTAGCAAGGTTAGATCTCGAGGAATACAAGGAGAACTAGACAATTGGATACAGAACTGGCTCAAAGGTAGAAGACAGAGGGTAGTAGTGGAGGGTTGTTTTTCAGACTGGAGGCCTGTGACCAGTGGAGTACCACAAGGATTGGTGCTGGGTCATCTACTTTTTGTCATTTATATAAATGATTTGGATGCGAGCATAAGAGGTACAGTCAGTAAGTTTGCAGATGACACCAAAATTGGAGGTGTAGTGACAGCAAAGAAGGTTACCTCAGATTACAACAGGATCTAGACCGATGGGCCAATGGGCTGAGAAGTGGTACAATTGCAACATTTTAAGAAACATTTGGATGGGTATATGAATAGGAACAGTTTGGAGGGATATGGGCTGGGTGCTGGCATGTGAGACTAGATTTGGTTGGGATATCTGGTCAGCATGGACGGATTGGACCGAAGGGTCTGTTTCCATGCTGTATGTCTCTATGATAACAAAATAATCCAGTTTAATTGGTAGCTATGTGTCTAGCAAAAAAAAACTTGCCTCCCATTTGACAGATACATAAAAGAGGCAGTGAGTTGCTCCCAATTTGGAGATAATCATCACGATACTAACCCTTCTCCACACATCTCATCATAGCCCACTCATAGAGTGATACAGTACATACAGCACTGTGCCTAAAGCCTTAAGTGCTAAGATAGAGTTTATAATCTAACATTGTTGAACTTAATTTTTTGCAGAAATCTGTTGAATTCTGAGATTGAAAGATGAGATGCAGTCCATTCAGCTTGTGGTGTGTCTTTATTGTAACACTGTAGCAGGCCATTGAGAATAATCTCAGAATGGAAGCAAGGTGGAAGATTTAGTGTTCCAATGATTAATAATCCGATAATCCATTTCCTGTTATTACTCTGTCATTTTCTTTGATATTTATCCCTGCTGGTAAAACAATAGGCAGACAGTTGCTAGGCATTTACTGCACAACAATAATTCAAGGTCTTTAATTTCTTGACTGAATCTGACGTGAGAAATCTTGAAGAAAACAAGGGGTGAGAATGGCACATAATTTTGCAGCAAAACAAAAATAAAAGCTAAAGCTATTTCTGATATTGAGGTATTTCTGAAGTGTTAAACAATATTATCATCAGATTAGTAAATGTTTTCAGACTTCCTGTCCTGAAAGTACCAACTCCTGTTGACCAGTTCCAGCGGTACTGGTAGTGAGTGTTGGTAAATGAGACCTTAGAGGATAATGAGTCATGTTGATCCTGTTTCCACCCAATATTCACACAAATATTTTGTCAAACATAGATGGCTATTAGCAGAAACCTTGGTTGATTTTTGTTCCTCTTTAGACAGAGACAACTGATAAAATTGTAGTGCACAATTCATGACTTTTGAGGTCAGCTAACCTAGCAATTTGGGAATTGTTGATGGACCCTTCTATCTGTGTGATTTACTGATGTGTTGGATTGTACTTTTACCCATAAGGCCAAGAGCTGAACCTATTCTTCCTCTTAATGTGTAGAGCTGAACAAAGTAGACGACTGTATTCATTCACTTCAGCATTTGGTTACACTGCAACATTCCCTGACATTTCTAAAGTTGCTAATTTCTGTCCGTTCCAGATTCAGGTTTGTGCAGTTACATCTTGGTAGAGACACCACAAAGAAGTACGCTTTATTTTACAAGAAACTAGAGATCAGTTTATAGATTAAAATGCAATGTCTAAGTCTTTGTGCATCAGAGATCTTGATATACACATTTAGCACAGGCCTTTCATTTCCTTAAGCCTCCTCCACTATTCAGAAATATCATGGTTGATCGACTTACTACACCATTCTCACACATTCTCGTCTCAAAGTTACTCTTTATTTATATGTGGAAAGTCCATGACAGTGGTTTAGCTTCCTCAGAGCCAGCCCTCAGAATATCAAGGTGTCTGACACTCCTGCTTATATGTCAGCCAGAGTTCCCTGATTGGGGCTGTTTATCTGGCTCAATCAGGGATCTCGTATATTCTACCTGGCTGACCTTGTTACAATCACTACACTTATATCTTTCAATCAAGTGCTCTCTTTTCTAAAATCTGTTGAATACAATCTTAACTTGTCCAACCTTTCAACATAAGGCAACCCACCAACTCCAGATATTCATCTAGTAAACCACCACCTCCACAGTTGTCAACAATATAATTGATTTATGGGCCTTGAAATCCCTGACTCATTATAAATTTCCAACATATGTATTATCTACAAACTAGACTTTTGACTTGCATTCACCACAAGCCAATCATTTGACCTTCGTTACAAGAGCAAAACACAATGCATGCAGAAACTCTGAGATGAAAGCTGGAAGACCTCAATACATGTGGCAGCATCTTAATGATGGAATTTAATGGTCATGCTAGTGGGTCTGTTCACAGGCTGGAAATTGGTAGCTAGCTCCATTGTGGCCATTTTGAACCCCAACCCAATTTATCATCCTTTAGATATTTGGCTATGAGCTCCTAAACATCCAAGAACATATAGCCCCATACATATTAGTATGGAATAGTGCTACCTTGTTCGAAGTTAGGTTCAGTGGGTAATCTGGATTAGTGGTGCTGGAAGAGCACAGCAGTTCAGGCAGTATCCGAGGAGCAGTAAAATCGACGTCTTGGGCAAAAGCCCTTCATCAGGAATAAAGGCAGAGAGCCTGAAGCGTGGAGAGATGAGCTGGAGGAGGGTGGGGGTTGTATTCTATGCCACTCTCTCCCCACCCCCACCCTCCTATAGCTTATCTCTGCACACTTCACGCTCTCTGCCTTTATTCACCCCCACCCTTCTCTAGCTTATCTCTCCACACTTCACTCTTTCTGCCTTTATTCCTGATGAAGGGCTTTTGCCCGAAACGTCGATTTTGCCTGTCCTCGGATGCTGCCTGAATTGCTGTGCACTTCCACCACCACTGATCCTTAATGGTTAGTGTACAGTGGGAGGTATGTCGCGGCCGTGATGGTTACTGTACAGTGGGAGGTATGTCGGGCCGTGATGGTTACTGTACAGTGGGAAGTATGTCTGGCCATGATGGTTACTGTACAGTGGGGGGTATGTCGGTCCGTGATTGATACTGTACAGTGGGAGGTATGTCCGGCCATGGAGGTTGTTGTACAGTGCCTGGTATGTCAGTCGGTGATGGCTACTGTACAGTGGGAGGTATGTCGGGCCGTGATGGTTACTGTACAGTGGGAGGTACGTCGGGCCGTGACAGTTACTGGACATTTCGAGGTATGTCGGGCCGTGATGGCTACTGTACAGTGTGAGTTATCTCAGACTCTGATGGTTACTGTACGGTGGGAGGTATGTCGGGCCGTGATGGGTACTGTCCAGTGGGAGGCATGTCGTTGTGTGACGGGTAATGTACAGTGGAAGGTATGTGAGGCAGTGATGGTTACTGTACATTGGGAGGTATGACCGGCCGTGATGGTTACTGTACACTGGGAGGTATGT